>NC_064627.1:384314001-384620834 GCF_023864275.1 Schistocerca cancellata | reverse complement strand
TTTTTTTATTTTATCTCCCTGGATTTTAGTTCCTACTCCAGATTTTTCTTTAGTTTCCTTTACTGCTTGCTCAATGTACAAATTGAATAACAATGGGGATAGGCTGCAAACCTGTCTCACTCCCTTCTCAACCAATGCTTCCCGTCTGGTTTTTCCACAAGTTGTAAATAGCCTTTTGCTCTCTGTATTTTACCCCTGTCATCTTCAGAATTTCAAAAGGAGTATTCCAATCAATATTCAACATTGTCAAAAGCTTTCTTTAAGTCTACAAATGCTATTAGCACAGGTTCGGCTTTCCTTAACCTTTCTTCTAAGATAAGTTGTAGGGTCAGTATTAGTTTCACAAACTCCACACTTAACCAGATAATACCTTACATAAACTACATCACACATCTCTGCAAAAATAATTAAATACTGCTAATGTAGGGCAAAGTAGCAAGAAAAATTATAGGAAACACAGTACAAAGACTCAAAATATAGGACATATGAGACAGGTAGGAGCACTGTTTGCATTTATGAGTACATACAACTCTTCCCCAAACAAAAATACACACATCAAAAAAAGTTTTGCATCACCCCAGTTCCCATAAATCCTGAAGATAGACATTGACTGTGGATACTGTATCACAGACACAGTCCCTTTGACTGGTCAGCGATGTCACTAAATCCACCCAATGATGTAAACAACCATGCATGAGCAGCACCTATTAGACAGAGGAGGTACAACAGTGGATCAGTTCCAGTCATTCCACCGGGAAGGAGGTACACGGCTTGTATTGTCTGTAGTTCAACCATGCTTAGACGGTCAATACCATGGTTCGATCATGTCCACATTGTTACTTTGTGCCACGAAGGGCTCTCAGCAAGGGAAGTGTCCAGGCGTCTCTAAGTGAACCAAAGCGATGTTGTCTGGACATGGAGGAGATACAGAGAGACAGGAACTGTCAATGACATGCCTCACTCAGGCCGCCCAAGGGCTACTACTGCAGTGGATGACCGCTACCTACGGATTATGGCTCAGAGGAACCCTGACAGCAACACCACCATATTGAATAATGCTTTTCGTGCAGCCACAGGACGTCATGTAACGACTCAAACTGTGCGCAATAGGCTGCATGATGTGAAACTTCAATCCCGACGTCCATGGCGAGGGCTATCTTTGCGAACACGACACCATGCAGTGCAGTACAGATGGCCCCAACAACATGCCGAATGGACTGCTAAGGATTGGCATCACATTCTCTTCACCAATATGTGTCTCATATGCTTTCAACCAGACATCCGTCGGAGACATGTTTGGAGGCAACCCGGTCAGGTCGAATGCCTGAGACACACTGTCCAGCGAGTGCAGCAAGGTGGAGGCTCCCTGATGTTTTGGTGTGGCATTATGTTGTACCAACGTACACCGCTGGTGGTCATGGAAGGCGCTGTAACGGCTGTATGATACGTGAATGCTATCATCCGACCGATGGTGCAACTATGTCAGCAGCATTTAGGTGAGGCATTCGTCTTCGTGCACGACCATTCGCGCCCCCATCGTGCACATCTTGTGAATGACTTCCTTCAGGATAACGACATCGCTCGACTATGGTGGCCAGCATGTTCTCCAGACATGAACCCTATCGAACATGCATGGGATAGATTTAAAAAGGCTGTTTATGGATGAAATGACCCACCAATCACTCTGAGGGATCTATGCTGAATCACTGTTGAGGAGTGGGACAATCTCGACCAACAGTGCCTCGATGAACTTGTGGATAGTATGCCATGATGAATACAGGCAAGCATCAATGCAGGAGGACGTGCTACTGGGTATTAGAGGTACCGGTGCACACAGCAATCTGGACCACCAGCTCTGAAGGTCTCGCTGTAAGGTGGTACAACATGCAATATGTGGTTTTCATGAGCAATGAAAAGGGTGGTAATGTTGTTTGTTGACTTCTATTCCAATTTACTGTACAGGTTCCAGGACTCTCAGAACCAAGGTGATGCAAAACTTTTTTTGATGTGTGTACTATATCTGGTGATGAAGCACCAGTCTGCTAGTTCCAGTTCTGTAGGTTTTTCTTCTGTCAGCTTGTAGCAACTGTTTCATTAATGATAGGAATTATAACTTTATTTCAGTTGACAACATCACTGGTCCTAGCAACATGGCTGATTCATATGCTGTTTTGTATTTTCTACAACACTATCACATCAGTAATTCACAATTCCACAACTGGTTTCAACCAGCCAGTGGTCATTTTAAGGCTGTCAAGAGAGGAAAACAGGATACAAAGAATCATTGTATACTCTCTAAAATCTGCCAAGTAGCTATCTACATAATCAGAACCTTCAAAGGAATAAAATCACACCTAATACAATGACATGAACTGCATGCAGCTTCTGCTGCATTGCCGGCAATAATGAAGGCAACAGTAGGTAGAGTGCAAGGTTTTGCAGCCCAAGTCATAAACAACAACTGAGGCAACAAATGCGCCATGCGGTCACAGCCATGATCACATTTATAATCTTTCAGCAATTAATACAGTTTGCACTTTGCTGAAAATGTAATTACAATACATATAATCATCATACTTAAAGACTTTTGGTGACAAATAATTAAAAAAATTTTTTTTCCAAATTTGTTAACATCATTTTACAACTTTGACTGGTCTGACACATATATGTGACCATTTTTGTATGATTCACATATCATTTTATTTTGTGAAATTCCTGACTTACCTTGAGATATGTGGAAGGCATTTGTGCTTCTAATGACTTCACATCACTTAGATAAAATTTCTTAATATGGAGATCAAGAATCACTCTCTGGTGTAACTCAAAGCTTTTTCAAAGGCATTTTCTAATTTTTCCATCCATATAGTCACAAACTCTTTTGCATGTCATGTAAATCTGTTTTAAAAAAAGCAATGGTATAAAACTGACTTTACAGATAGAAATTGGAAAACATAGACAAACTGACCAATACGAAAAATAATGACTTCTACTGATTTCACTGATCGTTTACCATCCCTGCAAGTCTATACTGTATGTGTTTACACTGAGTGAACAAATCATTCAACCTGTTGGATGTGTCACCACTTAAATGATACAATGTGTGCAGCATGAGATGGAGTACTGCTTGGGAACTCTGAGTGTCACCAGTTACGCTCACATCAAGTTAATTAAATGATGTTACATATGACTTAAAACTTTATGAATGTGTGCATGCATGTGTCTAATGCCGTGCCGGTGTTGGTATTAACTATGGAATTCCAACCACCTCAAATAAGGGAAAACATCCTGGCCCACTACATACACGCTTCTTTTTGTTTTACAATTTGTCTAGTAAGTATAAAAATTACTACGTAGGCTATGTTTCCAAAATTATTATTGACACAGTAATTTGTTTTCTGATTCCTATGGGACAATGCTGAGATTATTTACTCTACACAAGAACTCGATAGTTAATATTTCCTTGTGAGATGAGATACAAATTCTGCCACATCTAATAAACTTTTTCTGGTATTTTCCTACACTGATTTAAAGTAATATTTTTCCTGATTATACAATTGTGTGTAATTTTTCCTAGTACACTATAGTTTTGAAGTTATTTTAATTTGTGACTGTCATTGCTTATAAAAAAAAAAATAGTAGTAATAGATATCGCTTAAATTCTGCTCAAAGCTAGCAGTATGTGATTAATTAATATTTAAAAATGTAAATGAATTACTGCTGATCTCAATGAATGTGTTAATTTTATTATGATGTTAACTGAAAATACTCTAGCATAAAATGAATGAAATGAGCTAATTCAATACATTTGGAAGTGTTACCTGTAGGAATTCCAGACAAATTTGCAGATGAAAACTCCTCTTCTTCCTCTCTTTTTTGCCATTGGTTTAGTCAATAATTAGTTTATAGGAACGTCTTTGGAAACCGCTTGTGGCCAGAATGGGCAGTCACATATGAATATAGGATGAGGAACACGCAAAGCTCACTTACATGGCGAAGCACAGCACCATCCAAGCTCAGTGGAAGTAGATTGTTTTGAAATTTACTGCACTATATTGCTTGCTTCATGATTGAAACTTTTTGTGGACTTTGTAACCAACTTGCTTCATTCAAACAAAGAAGCTCTAAAAAATATTCAAACTGTGATCATTTTATGTATGAATTAATTAGCTTTATATTTCTGAATTACAGAAAAACAGTGATACTCCATCTATAATTTTACATAACTGTACTTCCTGTTTCCTTTCAGTATTGTCTGTATGTTGTTCAATTTTCCATAGACATCAAAAAGTCACTCTGTATACCTAGTACAATGAAGGGAGGTAAAATGGAAATTTTTATAGAGTACTGTTAGGAACAGCAAGTAATGCTCTCAATGTACTTCACGTGTAGCACACTTAACTATGTAAGCTACGGTCGCAGGTTCGAATCCTGCCTCGGGTATGGATGTATGTGATGTCCTTAGGTTAGTCAGGTTTAAGTAGTTCTAAGTTCTAGGGGACTGATGACCTCAAATGTTAAGCCCCATAGTGCTTAGAGCCATTTTTAATTATGTTAATTAACTACATGCAGTCTGTGAACTGTAATGTATCAAGAATCAGTAAAAGCCTTTGTGATGTCTCTAGCCAGAATTATTCATTAAAACCATGTGTCAGAAAATTAGTTTTAGGATGGATTAAACTCTTTTAGTGAGTTAGGTTCTTGATTCTCATCCATTGATAGCTTATCCTCCGATAAATATCAATTACGAGAAAAGGTTGTTGTACAAATCAAATTTTCAGAAACCTTTACTGTGAACTGCAAAATTTATTGAAATAATAAATTTGGATCGTAACTGAACAGTAGACTCTAGAACATTATCAGGTTGCAACATTAAGATTGTAACAGCATGTTTAATGTACAGCAGGCATCCTGGAGGGATGTGGCCTTTGGGTAGAGGCATATATCATCTGCATATATAGTTTAAGGTTTTGTGGTGTAGAAGTTTCAGTGTAATTTTTTGTTTAGTATCAGTCTTCCGATTGGTTTGATGTGGCTCATCACAAGTTCCCATCCTGTGCCAACCTTTTCATCTCATGCAACTTATGTCCCCAATTTTTTGCTGTATGTATTACGATCTCTGTTTTCCTCTCCAGTTTTTATCCTCTAAAGCTCCCTCTAGCACTGTGGAAGGTACTGATGTGTTGACAGATGTCCTTTCATCCTATTCCTTCTTCTTGTGAATGTTTTCCACATATTCCTTCCCTCTCTGATTCTGCAGAGGACCTCATTGTCATTCCTTACCTTATCAGTCCACCTTATTTTCAGTGTCCTCCTGTAGTACCACATCTCACATTCTTAGATTGTCTTGTTCTGGTTTCCCCACAGTTCATGTTTTACAACCATACAATGCCATGCTCCAAATGTACATTCTCAGAAATTTTTACCTCAAATTAAGGCCTATGTTTGGCACTAGTAGACTTCTTTTGGCCAGGAATGCCTTTTTTGCCAGTACTAGTCTGCTTTTTGTGTCCTCCTTGCTCCATCCATCATAAGTTATTTGGCTGCATAAGTAGAATAATTCCTTGCATTCATCTACGTTGTGAGCATCAATCCTAAAGTTAAGTTTCTCACTGCTCATTTTTGCTACCTCTCATTATGTTTGTCTTTCTTCAATTTACTCCCAGTCCATATTCAGTACTCAGTAGACTGTTCATTCCATTCAACAGATCCTGTAATTCTTCTTCACTGTCACTGAAGATAACACTGTCATTGGCTAATCTTATCACTGATATCCTTTCAGCTTGAATTTTAATTTCACTCTTGAATATTTCTTTTATTTCCATCATTGCTTCTTTGACATATAGAGTGAACATTAGGGATGAAAGATTACATCCCTTTCTATCCTTTTTAATCTGGTCTTCCACTCTTATTATTCCCTCTTGGGTCTTATCCATGTTGTACATTACCAGTCTTTCCCTGTTTTTTGCATAATTTCGAACATCTGGCACATTTGACATTGTCGGACACTTTTTCCAGCTCAAAAAAATCCTTTGTATGTGTCTTGATTTTACTTGAGCCTTGTTTCCATTATCAACCACAGTGTCAGAACTGCCTCTCCATTTTCTAAAGCCAAACTGATCATCATCTAACATATCCTCAATTTTCTTTTCCATTCTTCTGTGCATTAATTTGGTCAGCAACTTGGACGCATCAGCTGTTAACCTGATTGTGGAATAATTCTGGCAGTTGTCGGCTCTTGCAGTCTTCGGAATTGTGTGGATGACGTTTTCCCAAATTCTGATGGTATACTGCCAGTCTCATACATGCTACACATCAATGTGAATAGACTTTTTGTTACCACTTGCCCCAATGATTTTAGAAATTCTGATGGTATTTACCTATCCATTCCACCTTATTTGATCTTAAGTCTTCCAAAGCTCTTTTAATTCTAATACTGCATCTCTTCTCTCATCCCTATCGACTCCTTTCCTTGATCTACTCTCTGCACCTATCTGCTCTCCCCTCTGCATCTAGGAGAGGAATTCCCATTCCACTCTTAATGGTACCACCCTTGCTTTTAATTTCACTAAAGGCTGTTTTGACTTTTCTCCACACTGAGGCAGTACTTCAAACAATCATTTCTTTTTCGATTTCTTCACATTTTCATGCAGCTATTTCCCTTAGCTCCTGTGCACTTTCTGTTTATATCATTTCTGTACTCCTGAATTTCTCTGAAGATTTTCTGACGTCCTTCATTTGTCGATTGATGAATTGCTTTTTCTGTTACCCATGGTTTCTTCGGAGTTACCTTCCTTGTACCTATATTTTTCTTTTCAACTTCTTAGACTGCTCTTTTTTGTCCATTCCTCTTCAGTTGAACTGATAACTGAGCTATTCATTATAGTAGCATCTAAAGCCTGAGAGAGCTTCAAGCATGTTTCTTTATTTCTTAATACTTCCATATCCCACTTCTTTGCACATTAATACTTCCTGACTAGTCTCTTAAATTGCAACCTACTCTTCATTATTACTAAATTGTGATCCGAGACTGTCTGACCATGATGTAATCTACTTGATACCTGAAACTCCCTGGCAGATTAGACCTGTGTGCCCAGACCGAGACTCGAACTCAGGACCTTTGCCTTCCAGGAGTGCTAGTGCTGCAAGGTTCGCAGGAGAGCTTCTGCGAAGTTTAGAAGGTAGGAGATGAGGTACTGGAGGAATTGCAGCTGTGAGGATGGGTCGCGAGTCGTGCTTTGGTAGCTCAGTCAGTAGAGCGTTTGCCTGTGAAAGGCAAAGGTCCCGAGTTCGAGTCCCAGTTCGGTCCACAGTTTTAATCTGCCAGAAAGTTTCGTATCAGCACACACTCCACTGCAGAGTGAAAACTTCATTCTGGTAACTGATACCTGCTCATATTTTCCTGGACTTTTCCAAGAACACCACCTCCTCTTGTGAGTCTTGAACAGAGTATTTCCTATTACTAGCTGAAATTTATTGCAAAACTCAATTAGTCTTCCTCGTCTCTCATTCCTGCTACCTGGCCCATATTCTCCCATGACCTTTTGTTCTACCCCTTCCCCTACAACTGCATTCCAGCCCCCATGACTATTAGATTTTCATCTCTCTTTATGTACTTAATTATCTGTTCAACATACCCATATACTTTCCTTATCCCTTCATCTTCTGCTTGTGATATCAGCATGTATACCTGAACTACTGTTGTCAGCATTGGTTTGCTGTCAATTCTGATGAGAACAACTCTATCACTGAACTGTTCACAGTAACTCTCTCTCTGCTCTACCTTCCCACTCATAACAAGTCCCTCTCTTGTTATACCATTTTCTGCTGCTGATGATATTGCTGATATTACTCAACTGACCAGAAATCCTTCAGTATTAGCAGTATATAACATTGGACAGAAAACTGGCCCTTAATAGAGATACAGCAATATTCTACGTGGGGTCTGCCATCCCACTGCTTAATGGAATGTATGACCAATATGTCTGAAGCAGCCTGTAAATAAATAAATGTATTGAAGGCATCTGGAATTTTAACTTACAATTAGCATAGGAGTTAGTACATTATCATACGCTGCTGAGATATTGAAGAAGACTGTGGGGAGGAAGTTAATGCAGCAAAGATTTTGATCAATAATATTGCCCAATTTTACAATGTGTCTCCTGCAAAAACATGTACAATATCACTAAAAGTTTTTGAACATTAGAAATACTCCTAAGTCAGATTTGGAATAATCTATTATTGAAACTAAATAAATGCAGTCAAATTTTGCTCTCCTCAAAGTAGCCTCCTTTAGCTTTAATCGCTGCTCAGCACACTTGAGGCATTCTTGCTGTCAGCTTTATCACGATTTCCTCTGTGATATGCTGCCATTGGTCTTTTAGTCTGGTCGAGAAGTGATGAATGTTGGTAACAGGCCTTGATTCAACTGCTTGATCCAAGTGGTCCCAAACAAGTACAGTAGGATTACAGTTTGGTGGCTGGGGTGGCCAGAGCTTATCTCTCAGTTCCTTCTATTTTTCTAAATTTTCCAAATACGCTTTACACATTTTTTAAGTGTGTTTAGGGGTATTATCTTGCTGTAGGACAAATCCCTTGCAAATCAAACATCTTCCACATGGCTTTGCATGATCATGTGGAATGCGATGGTAATCCTCTTTCTTCATTGTTCTGTTTATTTGTACAAGATCACCTGTGTTACCATCTCCAAAACATCCCCAGACCATGAAGGAACCCCATTCATGCTTTAATATTGGAAATACACATTGGTGTAACACTCGTTCACCTGGCAACCAGCGAACAAACTTGTGTCGCTTTGTGCCAGAGACCTCAAATGTGGATTTTTCACTGAAAAGTAACTTCTTCCACTGATTTATTGCCCAACTTAAGTCGTCTTGCCCAGTGTAGCCCATTCTGGATATGAATAGCTATCAGTAATGGTTCCTTAGTCGCCACATGCCTGTCAAGGTTCACTGCCTGAAGACATCTTTTCACAGTATTTACACTCACCGACTTTTCCCTATTATGGTTGAGTTCTGCTGCTTAATCTGGCACTGTTTTGAAGTGATCACGATTACTTGTGACTACTATATATTTGAAATCACTTTTTGATGTGACTTCTGGCCTACCCTTTTGAGGTCAGTCCGTATTCTGGCCAATATCCACATGCCTCTGCACGGTATAATAGACACATCCCAAAGAAATACGTTTTTGGTGTGCTATTTGTTGCATAGTAAGACTGGCTGCGTGTAAAGACACAATTGCAGAACTTTATTCCGTTGGAAGCTCCCATCTTCTTCCCATTATCGATGTTTACACTGAGCATTCCCTGAAGTTCACTCTTTGATATCTTGTGCATAACTACATGCTCCTTTCTTACCTGTAAACATGTTTACAGATTAGTTGATATCCTATGAACACCATCTAAAGAGGAAAGATTATATTACGCTGTCACAACACAAAATTAGTGGCATGAAATTCTGGAACCTCAACAGCATAGAAACGGAAAGTTACACTTTGAACGATTTCATATTTTAAAATGTGGAATACTACTCTTAAACGCTATATTGCGCATAACAGTGGGGAAATGACATGCGCATAACAGTGGGGAAATGACATCTCCATTTGGAAACGATATACTACGGAAAAATTCTTCCTGCCTTCGGTTTACATAATATCTCATACTTTTTAACCTTTATCTGGCCGCTGTAGCTGGTGCTGGGTTGGTATTTTATATCAACAGTCGGGTTGTGATGATATGCAAAGGCCAAGGAATTTACAAATACTACCACACATTGTGTTTACGTCTTGGTTGGTGAAATGTTAATAGAGTCATCAATCCAGTTGGACAATAATCAATTTGGCATATTACATAGCTCAGGGTGTATACGTGGACAGGGGAAAAAAATTCCCCGATTTTTCCCAGTCAGAAATACACGGGTGAAAATACACCTTTCCTGTGTTAAGTAACAGTATACTTTCGCTCAGAATCTTATAACTTATCAATCTTTTCAATGGCTAAGGTTTTATACACTGATGTAGAACTTTCTGGCACTTTAGAAAATGAGAAACATATTTTGGAAAGATCTTTGATGTACAACAACATGTACACTGCATATCTGTGTTTTGTGACATGCTGCATATTATCATATTACAAAAGGAGATATTCGAATTCCACCAAACACAGCACGTCAGTTTCAGAAGCATTGAAAGAGATTGTGATGCACTTCTATAAGCCAACAATAGCTCATGTCACAAACTCTCGCTAGCTGATGATAGCAGATATTCAGAGCATAGGACATGTGATGTAGTCAGCCAATAGCAACATCACTGTTAAGTAGCGCAAACACACATATAAGGAAAGTTAATAGTTTAAATTAATATACATAGTGTAGCTACAAGAAAAGCTAAGCTTTCACTGATAATACTCGTCTTTTTTGCATGTGTTTAATTTTAATATACATCAGACATATGTGCCAGTAAAATTTTAAATAATGACATAAATGTCTGACCTGGGCACGGAATTCTTCTATGTGGCAGTGTTAAGTTTTGAATTAGAATCAAACTTTCTATGATTTAAGAAATTCATAGCACGTTCGCACACGTAACATAATTCATCTTGTAAAAAAGAAATTTACTTTGAAAACAATGCTTTTAAAACCACCGTTCACAGTATTTTTCTGTGAGCTGTTAGAATTCATTTCAGAAGTTATCAGATAGTGCCAAAAAACAAGCGTTACTGTGCTTGTGCAGCTACGATGATGTAGGAAGCCCGTATGTGTATAGCATTACAAGATCTTATATTACGTCATAAACAAAAGAGGACATCAGACGATAACTCCAACAGCATCGGAATTTCGTAAACCATACTAAAGTGCATAATTCGGCTTAAAGTGAACATTCATATGTACAGATTCACAAAGAAGTAGGCCCCAACCTGATACAATGCTTTTCAGTGTGGTTTTCGGGATGCAAATTTTCTTGGAGTACCAGTACTGTATTATCTCATGTTCTGACTTTGATGGCATAATGCCATACATGCCAGAAGATAAAAATCAGCACTTGAAATTCAGCGAACAGTTGACACTAGCCAACAGTGTTTCAAAGAAACTGACTGCCTCTGCAGGAAAGATTAATAAAAGCCAAATTTATTTTGCAAATTGTCAAAAATATCATCATTGTTCTGCAAGGCAATTAATTCCTTACTGCCAAAAACCTGGAAATAATATAAAATCAGAAAACTGAAACTAATAACATATTTTAGCCTTCCATAATTATGTGAATGTATTTTAATTCAGCTGAGAGCTCCTGGCAACAGAAGTCCATTTTGTTTTCATTTGATATGAGGGCTGTACACTAAGAGAAACAGCAATATCACTAAATGTAAGCTGCACATATCTGGCAGCTTTGGTGCACCAGAAAAAAACTTCAAGTAGCCCCAAGCAGGAGAAGGTACAGCTATTATGCGACTCAGGTGTGCATGTGCATTAGCCAGCTGGTAACTGCTCAAATGACCGTAATATAAACTCATCAGAAGCAGTTTGTTGTTATGAATTATTGCATTGTATTCGTCCCAAAGCCTTTGACATATTTTGCTGTTGGCAGACGCTTCTGTGTGCACAGTGTTTTGATGTTGTAATTGGCGCATTCCAATGCAACTTAAGTTTTATTTAATTTTCTCTCTCTTTCTCTCTCTCTTGTTCATGTTTTATTTCTGCAGCAGTGGAGTAAAGTAAAAAATAGTATCGGTTCTTACCAGTCAAAACTACAAAAATTTAACTGAGAACTAAAACAAGGAAAAATACCCAGGTTTTCCCTGGATTTCCCGGTTGTCCAAGGGTGTATACACCCTCATAGCTCCTCTGCACTAAGGGCATGCTTTTATGCAGCACTAAGAGAATAACTGCTGCTTTGGTTAAAAAAATTGTTATTGAATAATTTAATCTCAATGGTTTCCTCCGTGATACTAACTTACTAGTTACTACTAACTTATTAATTACTGTTTCTACTGCACCTGCTCATAAATGTACTAATGTTTTGTTTGACCTCGTTATTGTCAAAGAACCCTTCTTCTGATTGTATGAGGGTATTGTATTCAATATGAAGACAAGTTTTACCACATCCTCAAAAAATGATACTACACGCTTGGAGAAAGATTAGTATATCAGACCAAAGTGGCACTGACTTAATAGTGAACAACCTTGTGGTGGTACATATACAGGGTGAACATTAATAAAACCAACAAACTGCTGGGACAGATTCTTGACGTGAAATGTAGGAAAAAGAGCCAACGAACATGTTTTTGGAAATGCATTGTTGCCATGGTAGATGGCGCTGGTTATTAGCAGTTCCTCTGACCGCGTTTTGTATGTTCCTTCCATGTTGCAGGTGATATGGATAGTAACGGTTGTCATGCAAGATCCACATAATTGTACTTTAGCTTACACCATGTTGGTGGACCACTTGCCTGATGCTTGTACTAGCGTTCTTCTCAATATCCTGTAGAACTGCTCCTACAATACTGGTAAGTGCACAGTCCACCACTTTTCTGCATGTTTGTCTGTCTGAAAAGACACACAATCACACAAACATCCAAAAAGGGCTTGAAATGTTGTGTGATGTGGTTTGTGTCTGTGAGGGTACTTGTTTCGGTATAGCCATGTTGCCTCTTGACCATACGCAAACACCATCTCTGTTTGTTCCCAACACGAATACCCGACCACTCTGCTCCTTACAGTATGCTGCGTCGATCACACAGCCTGGAACATATGGCACATGGTCAAAGGAACTGTCATTTGTCAGTGCCCTCTACTGTGGCAACAATGCATTTCTTGACACATGTTCAAAGAACCTTTTTTCATAAATTTCCGTCATGAATCCCTCCCTGCAGTTTGTCGGTTGTACTAATGTTTACTCTTTAGTTTAATCCCACTACATTAAGGATACAGGGTACTTTAATATTATGTAAAAACCAACACCTATGTTTTTCAGGCACTGTTTATAATGTAAATGTTTTACACATTTTTTTTTATGCCAGGTAATGCAGCACACTTTCTAAATAAATTAGAAGTATTGTGAATATTTTTGTACCTACTTAGGGTTATAAAAAAAATTACAAAGAAATTTATGCATTTTTTCCCATAATGCTTCCTCAAATTGAGGTACAATTTAATCCGATGTTACACATTTGAAGGAGACCATTTTTTACCAAATATGCATGACATGATGGCTGAGGTACTACATCTATTTAATTCCACCTATTAGGTACATTACAAGGTTAAAAAATATCACATCTTACATTTTAATTTTTATAATTTTTTTCCTGATAAAAATGTCATTTTTTCTATAATTTAGTTGATTCTGCATTAAAGCTTAGGTCTACTACGTAAGTATGGGCTATTGCAAGTTAAAGAAAAAAATTAGAGGAATGCTTTATAAACTTCAGGAAATATTTGTACCTGAATTCTGAAAAATACAACTTGCAGGAAATTGCGAATGAAGATATGAGTCCAATTAAACTGTGCCTCAGAACATTCCTGAAGCATAGTCTTCATCCTGCAGTATTTCTTCATCTTCAAGCTTCCTCTTATCATTCCTCTTAGCACGTCTTGCTTCTTTGGTAACTTGAAGAGTGAATTTTTCAGCTTCATGCACCCGTTGTCTGTCACACGCAAGCAATTGACCTTCCACATTAGAGCTACATTTTATGCCTAAATTTCTCAGGACTTCCAATTTTCCTATCACTCCATCATTGAAACATATTACTGCATCTAGTACACCAACTTTTAATGTATTTAGCCCTACAGAAACATTCTTGGGTAATCTTTCCCATATACAATGGTTGAAACTCTCATTTGTATTCTGAGTGCCCCTATGAAGACGTTTACTAAGCAAAACAGGGCTACTCAGGTCTCTAAAAACTGGTTTTATTTCATTCATAACAGGCTCAGGAAGAGAATGCTTATGATGGTATATTTGATCATTGTATTTTGCTTTTTGTAACTACACCAAGAATCTGCTCCTTTAGGACAGAGTCCGTCAACAGGGTGGTCATCTGTGGACAACTTAAGAAAGTAGGTGGCCCATACAGCTTTTCTCATTGCTGTATTATCATACAGAGGAGTAGTTTGCCTAATGGCCAGTCCATAATAACTCTGAAGGAGGTCTATTTCAGTTTCTGTCTATCTGCCTTGGCCACACAGAGACTTTCCATCAGATAGCAACTTTCCTTTCATTTCTCATCGTAGCTTCCTCAATTTAGCACCCATCCTCTTTTGCACATGTCCACAACAGTCAGTTGTGTTACCAAGGTATTACCATAAACACTGAACTCATTAATTTTATTGAAAGCTTTAAGTCCCCATCATCTAGGTACTTCGTATATCTAACGTTATAAATGGGCACTGACACCCGAAATATTTTTAGAGCTCAATCACCCTCCGTACATTCACTGTAACCATCACAATTCTGAGAACACTGATGTTCAGTATGTCCTTCAGAGTTACCATGGCAGGTGTGGCAGTACTTAGATAAGTACTCAACAACAACTTTTCCATTCTCCCGTGAAATAGCACCTACAACACCATTCAAGGAACGAAGTCCTCAGTGTCACCATGTCCCATCAAGTGCAACAGCAATGTCCCTGGTTCCACTAATATTCACAGTTTCTTCTTCTGCACGTTTCATAGACACAATCGTCAAGGCACCTAAAATTATTTTTACGTACTTGCTGAACCTACTGCGAGGAGGAGGAAGGTCCATCAAATCACAAAACGTTTGAGCAGCCTTTTCCTATCGCACACGTAGCATACACTAACTTCAAATTCACATCATATGAATTATGCACAATGTTCGAAGTCATTTTTGAGGTAGATTTATTGCCAGATCCACACAGAACAACTAATTTTGATGCTAAACCCTTCCTGCTACTTTGTTGTTCAGTTATTTCAGACAGCCTACGCCATCACATTGTTTACATTTTGCCACTTCCTTTACCAAAGATGATAAGATGCCCACATCAACAACAAAAAATCCACTACAAACAGTGTCATTGTTAACACAAAAATTTGAATCACCAGGAGACGTGCCATGTGGGAGTTTCTTCCCTGAAGAACTGATACATGGGTTACTTTCAGCAGTGTGGCTTGTTTTGTTTGTGGATTTCCTTTCACTAAATTTTTTGATGTGTGGCATAGTTCATATTGATTGCACACTAAAGGATATGTACTTCCACAAATATATGTAGCACTTGGACAAAAAACATTCAGTAACACGTGAACAAACTGCTTCAGTGAAACAAAAGTAAATACTAGCAAAAATAATCATTTACAGACACTAGAAACCTGTACTGTTACCAACATATACAATATATCATACCTATAATCGCTGCAAACCGAAAGGTCACAGTTCTTTTCAAAATAATACTGGTTTCTGTAACAGAAATAAAGGGGGCGTGATGGCACACGACAGTAACTTTAAAATTTGGTATATATAGGTCATTTTTTGTTTGAAACCCTATAATGTATATACCAATGTAATCAGGAATGACTATAGAATTTAATAAAGTCATAAAAAAATTTCGATTTTCCCACCATTTGTAAGTACCCTGTATCCTCAAATGTGTACAATTATACTTCACCTGTAACACCGACATAGAGTTGCTAACTAAAGCAATTAAAAGTAATCAATACAGCTGCTAGAATGGAGGTGGCCAATAAACCTGTACACAAAGTCAATGAGCAGCTTCCATTAATGGAAATCAAACTGAAGAAAAATAATAATAGTCTGTGAAGTTGATACTGAAGTGAAATAGTCGAAATTAGAAGCAAAGCCAGGTGCATATTTTTTTAAACATAGCTTTACAAAGGTACCAATGTGGTAATGAAGACAAACAAAAACCAGAAAAATGTGTTTTCTTACATCCTACATATTCTGTTAAAGGCAACATGCAGCAAGGACCAAAATACTGGTTTGTATTACAGCAAGGTATGGTCAGACATTCAGAAGGATTTTATTGCAGCTTTAGTATGTTTCAATAACACTGTAATTCCAATAATGAGAATCAAAGCTCACTGCAACCCACTGCACTCACATTTCAATTCCTAATTGTTAATGAGTTCCAACTGATACCACAAAAGTGCCTTTATATTTAAGCTATGATGTGTAGACTGTACTTCACACTGACAAAGGGAGTTTCGATTTCTGAAATAATTATTAAAATATTGAGCCAAACCGTACACTTGTGCTGAGAATGAGAAATAAGAATTTCAATTATTACATATCAACCAATAAAATTCAACTGTTCTTCTCTCACCCAAAAGGTAATCGCTACAGGAAAAGGGATCTACATGTTTCTCCTCTGCACTTAAATTACAAGCTCCTGATTAACATGGACCCAAGACTACAACGATAACCAAAAGGACACTGGTAATTCAAATACATATGTTCTTACATTTATTGCCACTATTTATTGTGCTTATGAAAACATTTTACATGTCACTTTTGAAATCCCACTGCATTAATTATGTGTTACTCATCAGAAACTGACTACTTACTTACAAAATTACACTTTAAACTCACTTTGTATTTGATTTCAGTTCAGTTTCGAGAAATAATCTTAAATTTTTTTCTGTTTCTGTTCTTCATTAACTTTTTTTTTCAGATAACGGGTATAATTTTCGGTAATATCAAAAGAATTTTGTCCTGCATACTTTACTAACAGATCAATCCATTTCAATGCCTCTGTGTGTGTGTGTGTGTGTGTGTGTGTGTGTGTGTGTGTGTGTCAGTGAGAGAGAGACTTCAGGTTCAGTTACTATATTTTCTTAAATTTACGAAATATGCACAGATAATCCACAACTCCACATGAGGTAACTGAGAGTTCATTTTACTTAAAATTGTATCCTTATCTTTCCAATAATGAAATGGGCTAAAACTGTGGAAGAAACAATTACTGTTGTTAATGAAGTATTTTATTGCACTCACTTTAATGTTCATTTTAATTGTTATCCAATACAAGTAAGTAACAAAAATAAAGCACTGTTTATTAAATATATTAAAGCATTTATGAAAAATTAAAGTGTATGAAACTTTATGGCACTAAGTGGAATTATATTCCAGTAAAGCAGATTGCACATATGCCGGAAGAATAGCACAGCACACCTCAATGTATAAATTTACACACAAAATTCTTCGTATGGAGCTAAATCTCCACTGTGAATTACTATGACCTCATCACCAACTGTGCTTTCAATAGCTAAGTTGTTGCTTTTAATCCCACAGAAACTGAAATAAAAAGGGTGCCTATTAATTTCTGCAGCATGTTAAGAAATATGTAAGTAATACTTCATTTTCTTCCCCTTACCTAGAAACGATGTCAGTTGTCCCACTACTTTTTTCACGGTTTTCTTCCTTAATGCATTCTATCTTCATGGCACACTCTGTGGATTTAATGATTTTCAAACCATCTGTTACTAAGATTGCATCATCTGATATCTGAAAGACACAAATGTAAATCATGTATGTACTCTCCTTTGGTACATTTTTCCTTTATATCTAATAATTACACACACGTTTTTTTAAGTAAGAAACAACCTACATGTTTTTAGATATTTGTTCTGGAATTTAGCTGGGCATTGACTTACTGGAAGTTAATCTATTTTGATTTGAATATTTTTGTTCTATTGCAGAAAGCTAGGAACAGCACCCCCTCTCGAGGTGCAACATCTCCTTCTATAATACCCTCCATCTGTTCAGATTCCACCAGTCCTTAAACCTCACCAACATAGTGCTGCAAAACCATATCAATCAAGCCCAAACTTCCTTGCAATATCTTCTTTCCATCCATAAGATTCTCCTGCTATGCAATACCAAATTCCTGAAACTCGTAACACACACTGAAACTCTTTACCTGGAGGAATTAGAGCAACAAGCACACCACCACCTCAAATAACTCTCCACCCTGCTCACTTCCTCCTCCTGCCTTTGAGAACCACTGTCCACCAACTCTACAACAACCTCCTAACCTCCCCTACGTCGCCTCATAGCTGAAAAACCCTGTCTTGCAGATCTACTACATTTACCCTACTATCCAAAACTCCCTCACAGCAGCCCGCAGAATCCAGACCCTAAAGAGACTCTAAACATAGTCATGAACCTTTCCTCCAAAAGCCTTAGCACTGGACATATAACAATCCTTTCCAAAGGCCTCACCTTTTGCCCCATTCCTAAATTCAACCACGCAGGATTAATGTTGAACCCTGCCTGACTCAGTACACCATTCTTCCATCCCACTGTGATCAACCCCCACTGCCCCCAAATCAGCCCCTGTTAACTTTCCAGAATTTCTTAACCTTGAACCTTGCCTCACTGTCATTCCCCACATCCCTCAACATGCAAACTAACCTTACATCCACTTTTTATCCACAATCCACCACTTAGAAACTGATTCTGACCTTTTAATCCTATCTGCAGACAAAGGCTCTGCCACTGTTCTTTTGAACTGCAAAAGTTACCTGGCAGAAGGACTCTGCCAGCTATCAGATACATACACCTACAAACCTTGCCACAGTGACCCCGTTTGAGAAATCCAGCAGGATCTCCTGTGTCTCCTCAATCCTTAGGACCTCTCCTCAAAGTCCATCTCTCTGCTCACCCATAGCACTCCCGCACTCCTACCTCCTACATGCTTCCTAAAGTCCATAAACCCAACCACCCAGGACATCCCATACTGACCAGTCACTGTGCCCCCACTGGGAGAATCTCTGCTCTTGTAGACCTACACCATCAGCCTTTTACCTGGAACCTATCCTCCTATATAAAAATTACCAACCATTTTCGCCACCGACTCTCCACAGTTCCTGTTTCTTTATCACATTGTACCCTGCTCGTCACTTTTGATGCCACCTCCCTTTACGCTAACATTCCTAATGCTCATGGCCTTGTCACTTTTGAACACTATCTTTTCAAATGTCCAATGGATTCCAAACCAACATTCTACTTCCTAGTCACCATGACCAACTACATCCTCACCCACAATTACATCTCCTTTGAAGGCATTACCTACGACCATATCCTGGTTACAGCTATGGACACCTGAATGACACCATCCTATGCCAACACATTCATGGGCCAACTAAAGGAATCCTTCCTAAACACCCACAATCCTAAAATCCTCACTTGGTTCAAATTCACTGATGATATCTTTGTGATCTCGATCAAGAGTGAGGATATCCTATCCACATTCCTCCACAACCTAAAAACCTTCTCCCCCATTCGCTTCACTTGGTCATACTCAACCCAACAAGCCACCTTCATAGATGTTGAACTCCATCTCAAAGATGGCTACAACAGTATCTCTGTCCACATGAAACCTACTAACTGCCAGCAATATCTCCAATTCGACAGCTGTCACCTGTTCTATACCAAGAACTCCCTTCCATATGGCCTAGCTACCCGTAGCCATTGCATCAGCAGTGACAAGCTATTCCTACTGAAATATACTGAGGGTACAACTGAAGCATTTACAGACCGTAATTATGCTCCCAACCTTGTACAAAAACAAATCTCCTATGCCTCATCTTTCCAGTCACCTCTCACCTCCCAGACTCACCGTCCGGCCACAGAGGAGCATTTCCCTCATAACTCAGTACCGCCCAGGACTGTAGCAACTGAATTACATTCTCTGCCAGGGTTCTGACTACCTCTCGTCATGCCCTAAAATGAGAAATGTCTTGCCCACTATCCCTCCTACCCTTCCCACAGTGGTATTCTGCTGCCCACCGAACCTATGCAATATACTGGTCAATTCCTATACAACCATTGCTCCCTACCCCTTACCTCATGGGTCATATCCCTGTAGTAGACCTAGACGCAAGACGTGTCCCATACATCCTCCCACCACCACCTACTCCAATCCGGTCACAAACATCACCTATCCCATCAAAGGCAGGTCTACCTGTGAAACCAGTTGTGATCTACAAGTTCAGCTCCAACCACTGTGCTACATGCACTGGTGCTGCCACTCATTGTCTGGCTTCAACTGCCAAAGACTGCGGTCGTGTGTGTGTGTGTGTGTGTGTGTGTGTGTGTGTGTGTGTGTGTGTGTGTGTACTTGACAAAGGACTTGGCCAAAAGCTTATCTTGTGACAGTCTTTTTGTTGTGCCTATCTGCAACTCATAACCAACAAGCTGTCTGTCCGCATGAATGGCCACTGACAAACTGTGGCCAAGAAACAACTGGACCACCCTGTTGCTGAGCATGCTGCCCAACATGACATTCTTCATTTCAATTCTTCATAACCTGTGCAATACGGATCCTTCCCACCAACACCAGCTTTTCTGAATTGCACAGGTGAGAACTTTCTCTACAATATATCCTACGTTCCCATAACCCTCCTGGCCTCAACCTTTGTTAGTCATTGTCATCACCCATTTAACCTCTTCCCTGTTCCCATTCCAGCACTACACAGCCCTCTATCCCACCAACACACACAGTCTTTCTACTTCTCTCTTTTTCGCCATCTCCCCCTCTTTCCCCCGACCTCCGTCTAACCTCTCGACTGCATCTAGCTGCTCTACCTTCTCCCTGCATGCTCCCCAGCAGGACTTCACCCCTACCTTGCTACCCCTCCCCAGCCTCTTCCTTACCCCCACCCAGCTGTCTATCCCATCATGCACTGGTGCTGCCACTCATAGTCTGGCTTCAACTGCCAAAGACTGCGGTCGTGTGTGTGCGTGTGTGTGTGTGTGTGTACTTGACAAAGGACTTGGCCAAAAGCTTATCTTGTGACAGTCTTTTTGTTGTGCCTATCTGCAACTCAGCGTCTCTGCTATATGGTGAGTGCAATTATCCTTTTCATAATTTTATTACATCCCATCCTGGATTTTCCACTCTTCAATTTATTTGTTGTTTATAAATAATTAGAAAAATGATCTCAACTTCCCCTTTTTGAAAACTGGTTTTGTTCATTTGCGATATAATTTTCTTGTGTAGCAAAATACAACTTAGTCAACAGATCTAAAACAATCAACAACAGTCAGTTTTCCCTGAATTTCAAATACACAAATACAAGGCAATTTTCTCCTTTTTCCTTAAAATTAACAGAAGTTTGTCTTGTTCTGCTTAGTGATATCATCTACACAACCGAATAAAACCTTTTCAAAATTATTGCATAGAAATTACCTCTCATCTACGTTGTTACACAAAACACTCAAGGAACTGCATCATAATTATGCAAACGAATGAGCATTTGCAACATCTCTTAAGTATTTCAAACACAAAATATATTAAAAATTTAGTTTTACCTGTATTCCAACAGAACAAGAAGAAATTTCACTAGATGCAATATGCACAACTGCACCTGGACATATAATTAAAGCAGTTCCAAGATTTGAAAAGACAGAGCTGTCAATTTCAACATGAGCTCCTTGTAAAACTATGATGGCGGGAGAGTTAAATGACCACTTTGTCCCAAAGAAATGACAGTTACGAATTTTTAGAAATCCACTTCTAATAATGACAGATGCTGTGTTGTTTTCACAGCTTATGATTAGGTCCTCCAATGCAAAATTGCCCCCTGGGCAGTCTAAGATGCAGGATCCCTCAGCAACTAATGTGCTGCTAAGAGGAAGACCAGCAAAACCTGAAATTTATTCACAGAGAAATATATGAATATTAATTATTGATTAGAAAAGGTGGCTAATGTACAAATTTACAATAAACAGACTGAGTCTTTTCCACTGATAATCTCAGCTCAGGTAATCGAGTAATTTTACACACACGACGATTGCTCACAAAGAATAACATTCCAATGATATGAGATAAATCAGTCAACAACTACTTTTATTATTATTTGGGCAACAATATATATATATATAATAGAGGGAAACATTCTACGTGGGAAAAATATATCTAAAAACAAAGATGATGTGACTTACCAAACAAAAGTGCTGGCAAGTCGATAGACACACAAACAAACACAAACATACACACAAACAAACATACACACAAACAAACATACACACAAACAAACATACACACAAACAAACATACACACAAACAAACATACACACAAACAAACATACACACAAACAAACATACACACAAACAAACATACACACAAACAAACATACACACAAACAAACATACACACAAACAAACATACACACAAACAAACATACACACAAAAAAACATACACACAAACAAACACACAAAATTCAAGCTTTCGCAACAAACGGTTGCTTCATCAGGAGAGAGGGAAGGAGAGGGAAAGACGAAAGGATGTGGGTTTTAAGGGAGAGGGTAAGGAGTCATTCCAATCCCGGGAGCGGAAAGACTTACCTTAGGGGGAAAAACGGACAGGTATCCACTCGCACACACACACATATCCATCCGCACATACACAGACACATGCAGACATTTGTAAAGGCAAAGAGTTTGGGCAGAGATGTCAGTCGAGGCGGAAGTACAGAGGCAAAGATGTCGTTGAAAGACAGGTGAGGTATGAGCTGCGGCAAATTGAAATTAGCGGAGATTGAGGCCTGGCGGATAGCGAGAAGAGAGGATATGCTGAAGGGCAAGTTCCCATCTCCGGAGTTCTGACAGGTTGGTGTTAGTGGGAAGTATCCAGATAGCCCGGACGGTGTAACACTGTGCCAAGATGTGCTGGCCGTGCACCAAGGCATGTTTAGCCACAGGGTCGATCCTCATTACCAACAAACGCTGTCTGCCTGTGTCCATTCATGCGAATGGACAGTTTGTTGGTGGTCATTCCCGCATAGAAAGCTTCACAGTGTAGGCAGGTCAGTTGGTAAATCACGTGGGTGCTTTCACAAATAGCTCTGCCTTTGATCGTGTACACCTTCCGGGTTACAGGACTGGAGTAGGTGGTGGTGGGAGGGTGCATGAGACAGGTTTTACACCGGGGGGGGGGGGGGGGGGTTACAAGGGTAGGAGCCAGAGGGTACGGAAGGTGGTTTGGGGATTTCATAGGGATGAACTAAGAGGTTTCGAAGGTTAGGTGGACGGCGGAAAGACACTCTTGGTGCAGTGGGGAGGATTTCATGAAGGATGGATCTCATTTCAGGGCAGGATTTGAGGAAGTCGTATCCCTGCTGGAGAGCCACATTCAGAGTCTGATCCAGTCCCGGAAAGTATCCTGTCACAAGTGGGGCACTTTTGGGGTTCTTCTGTGGGAGGTTCTGGGTTTGAGGAGATGAGGAAGTGGCTCTGGTTATTTGCTTCTGTACCAGGTCGAGAGGGTAGTTGCGGGATGAGAAAGCTGTTTTCAGGTTGTTGGTGTAATGCTTCAGGGATTCCGGACTGGAGCAGATTCGTTTGCCACGAAGACCTAGGCTGTAGGGAAGGGACCGTTTGATGTGGAATGGGTGGCAGCTGTCATAATGGAGGTACTGTTGCTTGTTGGTGGGTTTGATGTGGACGGACGTGTGAAGCTGGCCATTGGACAGGTGGAGGTCAACGTCAAGGAAAGTGGCATGGGATTTGGAGTAGGACCAGGTGAATCTGATGGAACCAAAGGAGTTGAGGTTGGACAGGAAATTCTGGAGTTGTTCTTCACTGTGAGTCCAGATCATGAAAATGTCATCAATAAATCTGTACCAAACTTTGGGTTGGCAGGCCTGGGTAACCAAGAAGGCTTTCTCTAAGCGACCCATGAATAGGTTGGCGTACGAGGGGGCCATCCTGGTACCCATGGCTGTTCCCTTTAATTGTTGGTATGTCTGGTCTTCGAAAGTGAAGAAGTTGTGGGTCAGGATGAAGCTGGCTAAGGTAATGAGGAAAGAGGTTTTTGGTAGGGTGGCAGGTGATCGGCGTGAAAGGAAGTGCTCATCGCAGCGAGGCCCTGGACGTGCAGAATATTTGTGTATAAGGAAGTGGCATCAATGGTTACAAGGATGGTTTCCGGGGGTAACAGACTGGGTAAGGGTTCCAGGCGTTCGAGAAAGTGGTTGGTGTATTTGATGAAGGATGGGAGACTGCATGTAATGGGTTGAAGGTGTTGATCTACGTAGGCAGAGATACGTTCTGTGGGGTCTTGGTAACCAGCTACAATGGGACGGCCGGGATGATTGGGTTTGTGAATTTTAGGAAG
This sequence comes from Schistocerca cancellata, assembly GCF_023864275.1. Lineage (NCBI taxonomy): Eukaryota > Metazoa > Arthropoda > Insecta > Orthoptera > Acrididae > Schistocerca > Schistocerca cancellata. The sequence goes on along the minus strand of NC_064627.1, from coordinate 384,596,726 downwards.
AAGGTAGAAGGTAGGGATGCGGTGTGTTGGTGGGGTCAGGAGGTTGATGGAGTCAGGTGAAAGGTTTTGTAGGGGGCCTAAGGTTCTGAGGATTCCTTGAAGCTCTGCCTGGACATCAGGAATGGGATTACCTTGGCAAACTTGGTATGTAGTGTTGTCTGAAAGCTGACGCAGTCCCTCAGCCACATACTCCCGATGATCAAATACCACGGTCGTGGAACCCTTGTCCGCCGGAAGAATGACGATGGATCGGTCAGCCTTCAGATCACGGATAACCTGGGCTTCAGCAGTGGTGATGTTGGGAGTAGGATTAAGGTTTTTTAAGAAGGATTGAGAGGCAAGCCTGGAAGTCAGAAATTCCTGGAAAGTTTGGAGATGGTGATTTTGAGGAAGAGGAGGTGGGTCCCGCTGTGACGGTGGACGGAACTGTTCCAGGCAGGGTTCAATTCGGATCGTGTCATGGGGAGTTGGATCATTAGGAGTAGGATTAGGATCATTTTTCTTCGTGGAAAAGTGATATTTCCAGCAGAGAGTACGGGTGTAGGACAGTAAATCTTTGACAAGGGCTGTTTGGTTGAATCTGGGAGTGGGGCTGAAGGTGAGGTCTTTGGATAGGACAGAGGTTTCAGATTGGGAGAGAGGTTTGGAGGAAAGGTTAACTACTGAATTAGGGTGTTGTGGTGCCAGATTGTGTTGATTGGAATTTTGAGGTTTTGGGGGGAGTGGAGCTGGATGTGGGAGATTGAGTAGATGGGAGAGACTGGGTCTGTGTGCAATGAGAGGAGGTTGAGGTTTGCTGGAAAGGTTGTGAAGGGTGAGTGAGTTGCCTTTCCGGAGGTGGGAAACCACGAGATTGGATAGTTTTTTGAGGTGGAGGGTGGCATGCTGTTCTAATTTGTGGTTGGCCTGTAGGAGGATGCTCTGAACAGCTGATGTGGATGTGGGAGAAGAAAGATTGAGGACTTTTATTAAGGATAGGAGTTGATGGGTGTGTTGATTGGCTGAGTTGATGTGTAGGTGAAGGCAATGGATTGTTCAGTTTGGAATCCAGTCCGGAATCCCTGAACCATTACACAAACAACCTGAAAACAGATTTCTCATCCTGCAACTACCCTCCCGGCCTGGTACAGAAGCAAATAACCAGAGCCACTTCCTCATCTCCTCAATCCCAGAACCTCCCACAGAAGAACCCCAAAAGTGCCCCACTTGTGACAGGATACTTTCCGGGACTGGATCAGACTCTGAATGTGACTCTGCAGCAGGGATACGACTTCCTCAACTCCTGCCCTGAAATTAGATCCATCCTTCATGAAATCCTCCCCACTGCGCCAAGAGTGTCTTTCCGCCGTCCACCTAACCTTCGGAACCTCTTAGTTCATCCCTATGAAATCCCCAAACCACATTCCCTACCCTCTGGCTCCTACCCTTGTAACCACCCCCGGTGTAAAACCAGTCCCATGCACCCTCCCACCACCACCTACTCCAGTCCTGTAACCCGGAAGGTGTACACGATCAAAGGCAGAGCTATGTGTGAAAGCACCCACGTGATTTACCAACTGACCTGCCTACACTGTGAAGCTTTCTATGTGGGAATGACCACCAACAAACTGTCCATTTGCATGAATGGACACAGGCAGACAGTGTTTGTTGGTAATGAGGATCACCCTGTGGCTAAACATGCCTTGGTGCATGGCCAGCACATCTTGGCACAGTGTTACACCGTCCGGGCTATCTGGATACTTCCCACTAACACCAACCTGTCAGAACTCTGGAGATGGGAACTTGCCCTTCAGCATATCCTCTCTTCTCGTTATCCGCCAGGCCTCAATCTCCGCTAATTTCAATTTGCCGCCGCTCATACCTCACCTGTCTTTCAACGACATCTTTGCCTCTGTACTTCCGCCTCGACTGACATCTCTGCCCAAACTCTTTGCCTTTACAAATGTCTGCTTGTGTCTGTGTATGTGCGGATGGATGTGTGTGTGTGTGTGTGTGTGTGTGTGTGTGTGTGTGTGTGTGTGTGTGTGTGTGTGCATGAGTGTATAACTATCCTTTTTCCCCCCTAAGGTAAGTCTTTCTGCTCCCGGGATTGGAATGACTCCTTACCCTCTCCCTTAAAAGCCACATCCTTTCGTCTTTCCCTCTCCTTCCCTCTTTCCTGATGAAGCAACTGTTTGTTGCGAAAGCTTGAATTTTGTGTGTATGTTTGTGTGTCTATCGACCTGCCAGCACTTTCGTTTGGTAAGTCACATCATCTTTGTTTTTATATATATATATATATATATTTAAAAAGAAAGATGATGAGACTTACCACACAAAAGCGCTGGCAGGTCGATAGACACACAAACAAACACAAACATACACACAAAAATCTAGCTTTCGCAACCAACAGTTGCCTCGTCAGGAAAGAGGGAAGGAGAAGGAAAGACAAAAGGATATGGGTTTTAAGGGAGAGGGTAAGGAGTCATTCCAATCCCGGGAGCGGAAAGACTTACCTTAGGGGGAAAAAAGGACAGGTATACACTCGCACACACACACATATCCATCCGCATGGTATATGCGAATTAATAGTAATTATAATAGAAGGAAATATTCCACGAAGGCCAGGAAACCTCAACCACCTCTCATTGCACACAAACCCAGTCTCTCCCATCTACTCAATCTCCCACTTCCAGCTCCACTCCCTCCAAAACCTCAAAATTCCGATCAACACAATCTGGCACCACAACACCCTAATTCAGTAGTTAACCTTTCCTCCAAACCTCTCTCCCAATCCGAAACCTCTGTCCTATCCAAAGGCCTCACCTTCAGCCCCACTCCCAGATTCAACCAAACAGCCCTCGTCAAAGATTTACTGTCCTACACTCGTACTCTCTGCTGGAAGTATCACTTTGCCACGAAGAAAAATGATCCTAATCCTACTCCTAATGATCCAACTCCCCAAGACACTATCCAAATTGAACCCTGCCTGGAACAGTTCCGTCCTCCGTCACAGCGGGACCCACCTCCTCTTCCTCAAAATCACCCTCTCCAAACCTTCCAGGAATTTCTGACTTCCAGCCTTGCCTCTCAATCCTTCTTAAAAAACCTTAATCCTACTCCCAACATCACCACTGCTGAAGCCCAGGCTATCCGTGATCTGAAGGCTGACCGGTCTATCGTCATTCTTCCGGCGGACAAGGGTTCCACGACCGTGGTACTTGATCGTCGGGAGTATGTGGCTGAGGGACTGCATCAGCTTTCAGACAACACCACATACAAAGTTTGCCAAGGTAATCCCATTCCTGATGTCCAGGCAGAGCTTCAAGGAATCCTCAGAACCTTAGGCCCCCTACAAAACCTTTCACCTGACTCCATCAACCTCCTGACCCCACCGACACCCCGCACCCCTACCTTCTACCTTCTTCCTAAAATTCACAAACCCAATCATCCCGGCCGCCCCATTGTAGCTGGTTACCAAGCCCCCACAGAACGTATCTCTGCCTACGTAGATCAACACCTTCAACCCATTACATGCAGTCTCCCATCCTTCATCAAAGACACCAACCACTTTCTCGAACGCCTGGAATCCTTACCCAATGCGTTACCCCCAGAAACCATCCTTGTAACCATTGATGCCACTTCCTTATACACAAATATCCCGCATGTCCAGGGCCTCGCTGCGATGGAGCACTTCCTTTCACGCCGATCACCTGCCACCCTACCAAAAACATCTTTCCTCATTACCTTAGCCAGCTTCATCCTGACCCACAACTTCTTCACTTTTGAAAACCAGACATACCAACAATTAAAGGGAACAGCCATGGGTACCAGGATGGCCCCCTCGTACGCCAACCTATTCATGGGTCGCTTAGAGGAAGCCTTCTTGGTTACCCAGGCCTGCCAACCCAAAGTTTGGTACAGATTTATTGATGACATCTTCATGATCTGGACTCACAGTGAAGAACAACTCCAGAATTTCCTCTCCAACCTCAACTCCTTTGGTTCCATCAGATTCACCTGGTCATACTCCAAATCCCATGCCACTTTCCTTGATGTTGACCTTCACCTGTCCAATGGCCAGCTTCACACGTCCGTCCACATCAAACCCACCAACAAGCAACAGTACCTCCATTACGACAGCTGCCACCCATTCCACATCAAACGGTCCCTTCCCTACAGCCTAGGTCTTCGTGGCAAACGAATCTGCTCCAGTCCGGAATCCCTGAAGCATTACACCAACAACCTGACAACAGCTTTCGCATCCCGCAACTACCCTCCCGACCTGGTACAGAAGCAAATAACCAGAGCCACTTCCTCATCCTCTCAAACCCAGAACCTCCCACAGAAGAACCACAAAAGTGCCCCACTTGTGACAGGATACTTTCCGGGACTGGATCAGATTCTGAATGTGGCTCTCCAGCAGGGATACGACTTCCTCAAATCCTGCCCTGAAATGAGATCCATCCTTCATGAAATCCTCCCCACTGCACCAAGAGTGTCTTTCCGCCGTCCACCTAACCTTCGTAACCTCTTAGTTCATCCCTATGAAATCCCCAAACCACCTTCCCTATCCTCTGGCTCCTTCCCTTGTAACCGCCCCCGGTGTAAAACCTGTCCCATGCACCCTCCCACCACCACCTACTCCAGTCCTGTAACCCGGAGGGTGTACACAATCAAAGGCAGAGCCACGTGTGAAAGCACCCACGTGATCTACCAACTGACCTGCCTACACTGTGATGCATTCTATGTGGGAATGACCAGCAACAAACTGTCCATTCGCATGAATGGACACAGGCAGACAGTGTTTGTTGGTAATGAGGATCACCCTGTGGCTAAACATGCCTTGGTGCACGGCCAGCACATCTTGGCGCAGTGTTACACCGTCCGGGTTATCTGGATACTTCCTACTAACACCAACCTATCCGAACTCCGGAGATGGGAACTTGCTCTTCAATATATCCTCTCTTCCCGTTATCCACCAGGCCTCAATCTCCGCTAATTTCAAGTTGCTGCCAATCATACCTCACCTGTCATTCAACAACATCTTTGCCTCTGCACTTCTGTCTCGACTGTCATCTCTGCCCAAACTCTTTGTCTTTAAATATGTCTGCTTGTGTCTGTATATGTGTGGATGGATATGTGTGTGTGTGCGAGTGTATACCCGTCCTTTTTTCCCCATAAGGTAAGTCTTTCTGCTCCCGGGACTGGAATGACTCCTTACCCTCTCCCTTAAAACCCACATCCTTTCGTCTTTCCCTCTCCTTCCCTCTTTCCTGATGAGGCAACAGTTTGTTGCGAAAGCTTGAATTTTGTGTGTATGTTTGTGTTTGTGTGTCTGTCGACCTGCCAGCACTTTCATTTGGTAAGTCACATCATCTTTGTTTATATATATATATATATCTAAAGACAAAGATGATGTGACTTACCAAATGAAAGTGCTGGCAGGTCGACAGACACACAAATGAACACAAACATACACATAAAATTCAAGCTTTCGCAACAAACTGTTGCCTCATCAGGAAAGAGGGAAGGAGAGGGAAAGACGAAAGGATGTGGGTTTTAAGGGAGTCATTCCAGTCCCGGGAGCGGAAAGACTTACCTTAGGGGGAAAAAAGGACGGGTACACACTCGCACACACACACATATCCATCCACACATATACAGACACAAGCAGACATTATTTGGTCTTTAAATATGTCTGCTTGTGTCTGTATATGTGTGGATGGATATGTGTGTGTGTGCGAGTGTGTACCCGTCCTTTTTTCCCCCTAAGGTAAGTCTTTCCGCTCCCGGGACTGGAATGACTCCTTACCCCTCCCTTAAAACCCACATCCTTTCGTCTTTCCCTCTCCTTCCCTCTTTCCTGATGAGGCAACAGTTTGTTGCGAAAGCTTGAATTTTGTGTGTATGTTTGTGTTCATTTGTGTGTCTGTCGACCTGCCAGCACTTTCATTTGGTAAGTCACATCATCTTTGTCTTTAGATATATTTTTCCTTCGTGGAATGTTTCCTTCTATTATAACTATATATATATATATATATATATATATATATATATATATGTTTAAATTCAATCTGTATTAGTGGAACTAGTTTCAAAGTTTATACGAAACTAGTCAACTGACATTTGGAATCCTTAATTAAGAAGCTTCTATCAAATACTGACTCGATCACTAATATTGTCATCTCAAACTTCTTGAGCTCTCTCAAAGATGTCTCTGTCACAACTACATACTTTCTTCTGCAATCATCATTTGATAATTATGATCAAGACTCCATATTTCATCACTTTCATTCCTATGAACAACTATTTCACCACTAGAATGTGGAAGTAAGTATGGAAGATTAGAGTTCAGCATTTCCATTGCCAATGAGGTCAATATAAATTTAGCAGAAGCTTGGTTTGGGAAAAGATCACATGGGAAATTGCCTATGTCTTTTTCAAGGGACCCCTCCTGGCATTTGCTTTAAGCAATTTTGGAAAGTACAAAAAACTAAATGGTCTTGATTTGACTTGAATTGACATCATCTCTCTGCGCCATTTCACTTAATATGACATATTGAAGATACGGTAGTCCCTTTACTGACCACTTACAAGCCATTTCTCTGGTGTTTCCAAATTGTCTGACTCTGATTTTGAAATTTTAATGATAATATATTTACATCAATATACAATATATAACTTATGATTTTATTTTAGGCCATTACTATCTTTAAAGTTAAGATGTTCCATGATGTCTTAGTCAACACTATACGCATTCCCTTAAGAAACAGCAGAGGTAATTCCTCTGCAGCCACTCTGTCAAGCTGTAACTATCTTGACACATATCCTAAAAAAGAAATTCATACTTATTAATATTCTTCCCATTACAGCAAAAGGAGAGCATTTGCACACAATATATTCACAGCTGACCAAGCAGTCTTCTGCATGTGCTTCAAGCATTAAACTGCTGCGTGCAGGCTGCCTGGATGGCAACCAGATTGTGAGCTTTAGTTGTCTGCTTGATATTAATAACCACCACATGAGGTCTTTGAAACTGTAATCTATATTTCCTGAAAACGAAAACGTATGTAACTGTTCTCATTTGTACACTTATCTGATGCACCAACTTTTCTTGATCATTAGCTATTCCTAACCATTTACAAATGAGAGCACTTGCACTATATATTAACTCATGTTTAAGCACGTTTCACAACTGTATTTGGTAAAAATGAAGTCTACAGTCAACTGTCCAAATTGACAAAAATATATCATCCTGCTGAAGAGCTTGTTCTGCAACTTTAACAGGGAGTTTGGCATTTGTCTCACCACAATAATTACTTCTATTAGTATTATTTCACAACTTTACAAGCAATAGTCACACGTTTATGTCTTGGACTCTTTCTTCCACATAATTTTAAACTCTGTTTTTTTCCCCACTACCTTTTGCTACTACAATTGTCATTTTTACTCTCACCCTTTTCTTCTCTCAGAACTTTCTCTCTACTTTTATGTATTATGTTACATTTTCTCTTTTCTCCATTATTTAGTCTCTCTTTTTCCATCTTTCTTGTTTGCTTATATACATCTTTCAATTGCCAACCTCTATCTGGTTGACAGTCTCTCATTATTACTGGTTCTTCAAAAACACTTCCACAAACCTTGGTGACACGTTCCATACACCAAAGCAAGAAAAATTTTAATATAAATGTATGCCCAAAAATCCTCAGTTTCAGTGGCAGCTCATGCTCAGTTTCATTGGTGGGACCCAGATAAAAAGTTAGTAAACTTTATAACAGAACTGTTCTGAAATGTCCATTATATAACCTTCATTTATGTCATACTACTTAAATATGTTCTAACGGTAGTGAATGTGCCGTTATAAATATAATCCATGAAATACTGTAGCCAATAATAAAATTTATTGACTAACTGTTGGTGTTTGGAGCTGTCTGGATTTAAACCGAAGTTCACCAGCTTTCCTTCCGTTGGTGTTTATACTTATTCTAGTTGTGTTTCTGTAGTCTCTTTGTGGCATAAAAGGAAAAATGATGCAACTGTGGGAGGAAGCATGTAACTTCTTTCCCACTGGGAGTACACAAGGGAGCAAATGTAGGGACCATTGTGGTTTTTATATTACAGCCAAAGGTAATAACGAAAAAACCTTGGCTAGGAGTGGTTTCACACATATTTTAACCAACTAGCACATTGAGTAATGAGGTCTCTAAGGGACAGTAGCTGGATGAAAAAGTAATGGCAACAGTGGCTGGGAAATGTTATTTGAACAGATCAACAATTTTGCAGCTGCTGAAAATATGAGTTTTGTAACCCTCCTTTCTGTTGGTTGGTGACAATTTCAAACACTTCTTTGGCATCTGCTATCAAATTAGGTTCAGTGCTATACCTGAAACATTTTCTTGAAGGAGCAAAACATTCATTTTCAGAAACTTGATACCTTTCAATTTCAGAGAAAGCTGACTCAAAATGACATAATGCATTGGCTATAGCAATAGTGTACTTACTCTGCATCAAATCTGTGTTATACTAAATACCAAGATGTTTCATAATTTTGTAGAAAAAATTTAGAAGGAACAAAATGTCTGGATTGCGAAGTAAATTTCTTAATGGAAATGCTTCTCTTACTGTAATATCATCCCAAGAATCTTCTTCCGAAATCTTATCAAAACATTCCAGTGCATGTAATTTATTTTCTTGAACATTAGTTACTATTACAGACTGGAATTTCCATCTAGTTTAAGAGACTGAAGGAATTTTCTGGTTGTAGAGTGTCTGTACCAAGTCACTTCGTTCAGTCAATAGAGAGAAAAATGTTGAAATCCTAAAATACTTGCGAAGAACAACCTAACAGACTTTATGTTTTTACTACAAGCATTCTGAATAACCCAATTCATTTGGTACCCATATCAGTGGACATGACAGGCATATGGGAAAGTACTCTGCCTCAGAGTCTGTACACCACGACAGCTGCTTATTACTGGAGTGCCATCGTATGCCTGAGCAATGAGTTTTTCTTTAACACTGAAAGGTTCCAGACTTCCTTTTAGAACCCCACTAAGGCCACATGCCATCCTATCATTAATATTTTCAAAGGGAATGAATCGTTCACCAGGTTTCTTCCTCTTAAAACGCTGCAGTATAATGACAAATTGATTTCTGCATGTAATATCTTTTTTTCGTCTGCCTGCACAGAAACAGAAGTGGCAGCATTAATGTCTTTAATCAGTTGTTTAATGTAAAATTGATGCATACAGTCTAAAAGTTCATTTTGTATCATGGGAGACGTACATTTGCACAGGGAAGTCTACAGCTACTGAAGTGATCATATAACACGCCACAAAGATTTCTGAGGAGATAACAAATGTAAGTAATTGCCAGAGTTTGCTGACTCGCATTTTTGCATTGTGAGCCCTTAGTGGTAACTCATGAGTTCCACAAAACATTAAGTACTATACTATTCTGTTTAATATGTATCTATTCTTTGTAACTAATTAATTATGTTTCTTGAATTGACATTTTATACACCAAATCAATGTGAGCAGCAATGTTAATTGTGCGAAACATCGTGTAATCACAAGAATTTTCTAAATGTTGTCCACTTTTTTCGTGTTTCTTAAATCGTTCAGTTAAATGCTTTAGATCCTACCACTTGACTGTTGTCCACAGTCCTTCACTACCAAATAACACACAATAGAAACAAAATAGTTTCTGTTTCTTTTCACTTAATAATGTTAACCAAGACCTTTTATAGAACCAAGTGTTGCAGAAAGTTCTCTTCTTCTTCCTGTTGAGTTGAGACATCACGAAATCTTTTTATTGTTGTGCACCTAACTGCTTGATTTCCATCTTCTCTTCCATACTTAATACATGAATGGACATTTTAAGCTAACAATCTACTTTATTCATTCTAAAATCACTATATGAACGCTTGAGTTTCAACAACACAGCTCAGGAATACAGGACACTAGTAAGAGGTGGCCTCGTTCACTGTTTTCAACATTTTCCGTTGATAAAGGGCAGTATGGGAGGAAAGGAACACAGTACAGCATGTGACAGCAACTACAGTTAGGTGCTGTAGGCCCAAGGTGGCTGGCCCCAAACACTGTGAAGATTTGTTGACACGTGAGCAAGGGGAGGAGAGCAGGAATGTGGCAGGGACAGAGGAGAATGGGTGAGCTGGTCCGCCCACTGGGCCCACACGAAATGGCCGAATGTTGCACTAGTGTGAAGGCCGAGGTGGAAAAAGGGAAACAGCTTGATCACATCACTACGACTGCAATTTTAGTGTGGAGGGAATAAGGGCAGTCAGCCACTGGCCCCATGGCATGGCTGGGATGAGGACAAAGAGGGGCACACGTGCAATGGCCCCTCTATTGGGGCCTGTGTTTGCTGGCTCGCAACTGTACTTTCGGTGAGGGGCGAGAGAGAGAGAAGAGGAAAGTGCTTAGTCGTGTCACTGTGACTGCGGACCAGGAGTGTCGAGGGAGTGCGGGACTACAGGCCACCTGCAACTGGCCCTCAGCTTTGGATGAATGGGATGGGGAAAGAAAGACAGGTTTGTCACTGCAGAATGATATGCTTTGTGTGTGTCTGCAATGAAGGGAACTGGGCCTGCTTATATTGGGTTTCTGTGAGTTGTACTTATACACAAACTGGAAAAATAAATAAATAAATAAATAAATAAAATAAATAAATAATTCACAAAATTTTTGGTGGGGCCTGGCTCCTTGGCCTCTTAGAAGGAGCTGCTTCTGCTCAGTTTATTAAATGAACTTCAATAAAAGTTTAATGGAATGTAACATTCAACACATTAGTTACACATCATCAGCTTTAGCATGTCATCAAATCAGAAAACCATAATAAATATACAAAATTTTGTCTTCTTGCTTCCACATATTTATGCACTTTTCGAATCAGACTGTTGTGCTCTTTCAAATGCTGTACTCAATGACAGTGTTGAATGGTTTCACAAGAGTCTTGAGGTGTTGATGAAGAGTTTCTCCATTCAAGTTGGCTGTAGCATAAACCAAGTGTTTAAAGTGTCCCCAAAGATAAAAATCTAAATGACTGAGGTTGAGAGAGTGTGGAGTCCATGGAACTGGTCCTCCTCTACTCTGACATACTGTATACCAGTTAGCGCATTTCCAACAGTGAGATTAAAATGTGCTGGAGTACCATCATGCATAAACGATATATTTTTTGTTGTTTGCAGGAGCACATCTTCTAGCAAGTCTTGGGGAGTGTCTGGATAGTCCCCTTAGATAGCACCTGCAAGACATACAAGGACAATGTATAGATCTACCTGCCAGTCATCTACACACACAGTTTAAAACCAATGCTAGCCTGATCTGCAGCATATGAGTTCAGATTAATCCGTAAGTGCTGGTTATGGAAATTTTTATTCCATGCCTTCTAAATGTTGCCTCATGTATAAACTTTCATTAACAATCTCAAAATGAAGGATTTTCGGACTGTGGTGTGACATGTCGAGTCTCAGAATAACATGTTCCACTTCTAATCACTCAGAGACATTATTTAAGTTCTATTAAGTATATATACTGTTGTCTACACTGTATGCAGATTCCTACCCACAGCGTGTACGCAATTTACCAGAAATATTGGGGCCACAGCAGAAGCATCCACGTCACGGCCCTGGGAGGACTACTTGTAGTCCTGCTGATTCTGCTACCACCAAGCCATTACAAGAAAGAACAAAATGCATGATGACTCTCATAATCGGTCCTTCTTAAGACCACGTCTGACTATCATCTCCATAAATGTGGAGGAATTATCACCTACCAAACAGGATATACTGGCTGATTTGTGCAGATTGAACGAACGTCACATCCTATGCCTACAGGAAACGCACCAAGGCCCAAACAGCAATAGACCTAAAATTGCGGGCATGAAACTGGCAATCGAACGGCCTGACGATCAATACGGAAGTGCAATTTTCATACGAGAGGGAGTAGTCTACAACGGGTTTCAACTTCAGACAGAAACAACATTGAACTTCTCAGAGTTGAGACTAATCATATGACAATAACAGCAATATATAAGCCTCCAAATACGCCATTCGAATATGACCTGCTGCACAATAATCCCCTTCCCACGGGCAGTATCGTAATGGGTGACTTCAATAGTCACCATACACGCTGGGGATACAATGAATCTAATGAAGACTGACTCAAGGTGGAGACATGGGCAGATGCCAAACTCCCCCCATCTTTTAACAGTGGCAGGTGGCAAAGGGGATACAACCCTGACCTCATCTTCGTCAGCCAGAACTTGGTAACTGAGTGCGTGAAAGACGTCCCGTGTCCTATTCCACATTCCCAACATAGACCCATCAAACTCTCAGTTACTTCAGCAGTGGTGCCAGTGCGGATTCCATTTCGGCGAAGATTTAATTTCAAGAGGGCAAACTGGGAAGTTTTTGCAACTGGAATCAACGAAAAGCTGCAAACTCTAGGACCAACACCCAGCAACTACGATAAGTTCATAGAAATCGTCCAGAATGTACCAAGAAAGTCTATCCCTAGGGGCTGCAGAACGGAGTTTGTACCGGGCCTAACGAAAGACAGCCGGCAACTATACAATGCATATAAGGAAAAGTACGAGGAGAACCCATTCTCTGAAGAAACTCTTGAACTTGCAAATGCACTTACCGACCAGCTAATCGAGAAGCGCCGAGAAGAATGGCAACAGCTAATTGAAAGTGTGGACATGAAAGATTCTAGCCGGATTGCTGGAAGACAATTAAGAAGCTAAATAATGACCCTAAGCAGCAAACGGAAGCACCAAGAGTAACAGTCAACCAAATAGTGCACCAACTCGTTCTTAATGGGAAAACAAAGACTCCAGCAAAAACCATCCCAATAAGAAGTGGCGAAAGTGACTCGAACTACTACAGCCGTCCATTTACCATAGAAGAGCTAGAGTCTGCACCCTATCTCTGAAACCTGGCAAAGCAGCAGGGCTAGACGACCTTAGGAATGAACAGATCCTTAAATTTGGCGAGTACACGAAAAACTGGCTGCTCTTACTTTTCAATACCTGTATCCGGCTAAACAACATCCCGAAAATCTGGAGAAAGGGCAAGGTCATAGCCATTCCAAAACCTGGCAAACCACTGGACGAGCCAAAAAATTTCAGACTGGTAACATTACTTTGCTGCTTGTACAAGGTGTTCGAGCGCATGCTGCTGAATCGACTTGTGCCTAATATTGATCATCAGATAATTACGGAACAGGTGGGGTTTCGCCCTGGGAAAACTTGCACTGGACAGGTCTTGAATCTTACCTAGTTCATAGAGCATGGGTACGAGAACCGTCTAATTACTGGAGCCGTACTTGTCGACCTCTCATCCGCATTCGACACTGTAAATCACAAACTGCTGCTCACTAAAATATATGCTATGACTAATGATTTCGGGCTGATACAAATTATATCAACTCTTCTCAGCAACAGACGGTTCATCGTAAATCTAGGAGGGAAGCGAAGCCGATGGCATATCCAGAAAAACGGACTACCCCAAGGCAGTGTCCTCGCACCCACTCTTTTCAACATATATGTGAATGATCAACCAGTTGCACCAGGGACTAGGAGCTTAGGAGCTTTGCTTATGCGGACGATCTTGCAATAGCCATGCAGGGTCGGAACTTTAACGACATAGAAATTAGCGTTACGAATGCCCCCAACGGTCTAACGCCATACTACGAAGCCAACTGCCTACGCCCGAACGCAGCAAAAACATTATCCTGCCTATTCCATCTTCAAAACCGAGACACCAAACATACCCTAAACAACACGTGGAACAACCAACGGGTTGCGTTCAGCAGCACTCCTTGTTATTTAGGCATCACCCTTGATCGCACACTTACTTACACACATCATGTAGACAAGGTCAGGGGCAAACTATCAACAAGAAACAACCTCCTGAGTAAGCTCACCTCCACGAAATGGGGTGCCGACCCACATACTTTACGTACGTCGGCACTTGCACTCTGCTACTCGGTTGCTGAATACGCTGCCCCAGTTTAGGAAAGATCAGCGCATGCGAAACGAGTGGATCCTCTGCTGAACGATGCCTGTCGCGTAATCACGGGATGCCTAAGACCCACCCCGGTTAGCCAACTTCATTTGCTTAGTGGCATAGCTCCACCCAACATCAGACGAGCTATAGCAAGCAAAGCAGAGTGCCTCAAGCAGCCACGCGACCAGCACCATCCTCTCTTTGGACAAAACCCTCCCCACACATGTCTAAAATCAAGACGGAGTTTCCTCACCTCAGTACCTCAGTTCAACCGCTCGAAACCTCAAAACAAAAGGCCAGATTGTCAAAATGGCAAGCAACACTGCCTACGGGAGACCAGGCACCTCTAATCTCACCCAACAAACAATTGGCCTCTGGAAATGAACTAAAATGGCCATTATGGAGAACCCTCAACCGCCTACGAACTGGGGTGGGCAGATGCAATGTAAACATGTGTAAATGGGGATACCGAGATGGGACAGACATGTGCCAGTGCGGACAGACCCAAACAATGGACCACCTTCTCGAATGCAGCAACATGGGGGAAGTGTGCAGGAAAGAAGATCTGGCAAACGCTACGGCAGTGGCAGTTAAATGCGCTGAATTTTGGCGGGACGTGATATGATATATATACTATGTTTGTCTTTATATTGTAATGTGACTCCCCATTTTGGGTTTGTTTTATTTATACATATGTGTATTGTATTTGTATTTGTGTGTATATGTAATATGTGGGTTGTCTATGGCTTGGACATGATTAAATAAATAATAACCAGAAATATTAAGAAAATTAGAAGGTTATCTAATGATGCTGAAGCCACCAAAGAGGAATTGTCGAACGGTGTTACAACCCTAGAGATTTAATTGAAGAAATAGGAATTTCTCAAATTTAAAAAGGCAAGGGGAGGACATAGCTAAATAAGTAGATAAACTTTCTAATATAGAAGTGATCTTGTTAAAGTTACCTAAGGAGTTGCAAACAGACACAAACAATGTGATTTAGTCTGGAATGAAATTGAAGAACAGTATAAAGAGGTAAATGATTAGATGTGACAAATAGAGAAACTGTTAACCCATGAATTTGAAATTATATGTATAATCAAATCTCAGAAATGCAAGGCCGAGTAGAGGTGTTACAACACAGTAGTGAATCTGGTACAGTAATTAATGCACTGAACACTTTGACTAGTTTGTAGAAGCATCTGCAGGAGCTAGTCGAACAAGTACAAGAGAAGGCTGAGGCTACAAGCACTATATATACTGTAGAACACCAGAAAGAGTTGCAAACGTGGGAAGAATGATGATGATGATGATGATGATGATGATGATGATGATGATGATGATGATTGGTGTTTTAGGGCACACAACAGCGAGGTTATCAGCGCCCGTTCCCAAAAGTTCAATTCAGAGCCAAATGGTGAGGGAATTGGTATCGTTCATATGGCAAGATTGGACACAGCACATCAAAACAGGGAGATAAAACTAAAAATAAAATAGCAGTACAAACAGGTAAAAATAATTAACGGTGGCTGAGTGACCACTTACAAATAATGGGTGACCAAACCACTGGACAGCACATTAAGGCTTCAATCCCAATATTTTGGGAAGAAGGCCAGACATCACACAAAAACGTAAAACTCTAGCGACACTCGCCTCATTATTAGTTAAAATAGAGGGCAGGTCTGGTGGTAAATTTAAATCTTCCCTCAAACCTACATATAAAACACACTCAGTTAAAATATGTCGTATCAACAGCTGTGTCCCACATGTCTGACACGTTGGTCGCTCCTCACGACGTAACAGAAAACCATGTGTCAAAGGACAATGTCCTATTCTAAGCCGTGTAAGGGCTACTTCCTCAGCGCGTCATTGTCGGAAGGAGGTGAGCCACGGTCGGACAGAATCCTTCACCGCTCGCAACTTATTATCCCTCACGTCCAGCCACTGAGCCTCCCACCAACGCATGACCTTCCGAGTCACGAAAGACGTAATGGCCTGCAGGGGGACGGAACAGCGAGCAGGAGGTGGGATGGAGCAAGCCTCCTTGGCAGCCGCATCTGCAAGTTCATTTCCAGGAATCCCTATGTGCCCTGGAACCCAGCAGAAAATTACAACCTTACCCTGCTGTTGCAAGAGCAGGAGTGCGTCCTGCACCTCTTGCACCATCCGATCTGCTGGGTACATCTGTTCAAGAGCGTGTAGAGCACTTTGGGAATCAGAGCAGATGATGAATTTCGTGCCATGATGTCGGCGCATATGCTCTAATGCTTGCAGAATGGCAAACAGTTCTGCATAGTAAACTGAGAACTGCTCTGGGAGCCCTATCCGATGAACAATATCGGGAAACACAGCAGAACAGCCCATAAAATCCCCCTGTTTAGACCCATCCGTGTAAACAGTAATAAAATCGGAATGGCGTTCTAAAATCTCAGTAAGTTTAATTTTAAAAAGGTGGTCCGGGGTACAATACTTCCTGTAAGCAGCCAGATCAAGAAGTAATCTTGGCCTTTGTAGTCGCCAGGGAGATCCCCTATTCCATCCCTGGTGGAGTACCTTAATGCCCTCCAGGTGTACTGACTCGAGACTCTCCTTTGCACGGATGCCAAACGGCTTTGTTGCCGCCGGACGGTGGCGAAAGAGACGTACCAGTGCCGGCTGGGAAAAAGTGTTGGACGCCAATGAAAGAGGAGAAAGCGATTCCAAATACCAGAACAATTTCAAAACATTGTGTCAATTCAATGGGGGCTTTAAAAGAGAATTAAGGTATCCAAGTGAACTTAGGTAAAGTAAATCTAAGTATGATAAATATTTCACTTGTAATGAATAGGGGGATGAGGATTTGAAATCTGATTTCACTGATGGGCATGTGAGTATGCTTTCCAGTAGGGATATTCATGCCTGTAATGGATTTAAATTTTGTAGTAATAAGAGTGTAAACATCAATGGGTATTTAAAAGAAACTTAGCTATGAAAGTGCATTTCTTAAGTCATGTGATCTACTGTCGGTTGGGAAACTGAAGTTTATTAGTAACAGATGCTGTGTAGTGAGACACATTACAAGCTATGTACTGTTGTTGTTGCTGTTGTTGTTGTTGCTGCTGCTGCAACTGGAGGGCACTCAACATAACGTTCATCAGCGCCCTTACACTGACTGTGGGGGGCGAATAGGGCTACAGCACACACAATAAGGATAGCATAAAATACAACTTTCCCTTGTATTCTTTTTTACATGAACAAACGCGAATCCTCTGAACGGTACAATGGAGCAAGCGAGTCAAGGCAGACCATTGCAAACAATGATTTCTGATCTGGACAGCCACTGTGAGGCAAGTCCAGAAAAGAAGAATGGCAGATCATAAAATAGTAATTGGATGAGCCAGTTGTTTTCTAACACACTAAAAACTTCGACCTAAGAGTAGGTCGAAGGAAGACAAAATACAAATTGTAAAACACATGCCAGGTTCAGTTTGAGGGCAGGTCTGTTGGTAAACCAGCTGCAAGCCTTTCGTCGTTATATAAAATACAGTCAGCTAAAATGTGGTGAATCAATCAGCACACCACATGCATCACAAACAGGCGGTTTTTCAAGTCTGAGAAGGAAGCCATGGGTCAGGGGGCTGTGTCCTATTCGAAGCCATGTTAAACACACTGCATCAATTTTAACTGGCCAGAAGCAGGTGCGTCATCGTCTCTCAGTCTGTTTTACAGATCACAACTTATTTTCAGTCATGCCCAGCTACCCTCCCTTCCAAAAATGCAAGATAGACCTTCGCACCAATGAGAGCGCAGCACGCAGAGGAATAGGGTAGTCAGTTACATTGGGGAGGGTATGCCCCTCCTTGGCTGTGGTATTGGCCAACTCATTCTCATGGGTATCCATGTGTCGTCCTGGTACCCAACAGAATGAGACCTCCTTTCTTTGTCTTTGCAAGTGTAGGATGGCACTGTGGATGTTCTGGACAGTTCTATCTGTTTGGTACATAGACTGGATTGTCTGCAGCACACTAAATGAGTCAGAGCATATGAGGAATTTGGATCCACAATCTCGTTTCTGATCTGATTCACAGCCTTAAAAATCGAATAGAATTCGACGTCGAAGATAGTAAACACACAAGGCAGATGGAACCTAAAGCCAAAGACAGGAAAAATGACAGAACAATTGACAGCATCCCTGTCTTTGGACAAATCTGTGTACACAATGGAAGTGTGCTGGTACTCATTTAAAATGGTAAAAAATTTATTCCTAAAAATGTAGTCTGGAGTGAACAATTTGTTGCACTCTGTCAGATCTAAAATTATTCTAGGTTTCAACAGCAACCAGGATGTAGATTTGCACCAACCTCCCTCTGTATGTCTGATGGAGACAGTCCTAGATCCATTAAAAGCTGCTTTGCCCATATATTGAATGGTTCATCCCTTGTGGATGAGTGGAACACAATCATTCTAAGGATTCACAGATATTAACAGCTGCAGGGAAAGCCAGCAAAGTTGGAAACGAATAGAGCTTGAGCACAAGGAACCACTGCCAAGCAGCGAATGACGGCTTCCCTGCCTCCGCACACCAGCTCAGTGATACCCTTGTGGCATATGGAGTCCAGCATCTTTAAATATGTTGGTCATGCTGAGACACAGACCATAATCAAAACATGATTGCATGAAATCCTTATCGAACTGAGGGAAGCAGGATCTATCTACACCTCAGTTCTTCTCATTCATGCACTTCATGATATCCAGTGTTCTTGTTCTGATCTCCTTGAGATGTGGCAGCCAAGAAAGTCTGCTATCAAATAAGAGACCTAAGAACCACATCATCTCCTTAGAATGTAAAACAGTCTCTCACAGCCTTAGTTCCGGAGGTCACAAAAAAGGACCATCACAATTAAAATCAATATATACTATTTTCTCTGGGGAGAAATTAAAACCTGTCCAAGCAGACCATTCTTCCACTCACTCAAGTGTCATCTGTAACTGATGAGAGGCAGATACAGGACTAGATGTGGAACAAAAAATAGAAAAATCATCCACAAACAAGGAGCACTGCACAGGGCTCCTCACTGTAGACGATATGCCATTGATCACAACTGCGAACAAAGTCACGCTTAAAATGCTCCCCTGTGGGAGACCATTGACTTGAGGAAATCTACTGGAAAGAGGATTCCTGACTCTGTACAAAAAATAATGTTCAGCAAGGAAGGACCACAGGAAAATGGGAAGGCAGCCACAAAAACCCTATTAATGTAGCTGAGAGAGTATATTGTGTCTCCACGTAGTGTTGTATGCCTTTTCATTGTCAGGAAATATGGATATTAAATGCTCCTTTCGTAGGAATGCCTTCTGTAGAGCCGGATCCAGTAGGGTGAGGTTATCAAGAGTGGAATGATATCTTCTAAGTCCACACTGGAAACGTCTGATGAGATTGTGAGATTCCAGTGTCCAGACAAGGTGGGAGTTGATCATCTGCTCTAGCATCTTTCCTACACAGCTGGCAAGAGCGACACTCCAATAACTGCCTGGAAGTGTGTGGTTCTTTCCTGGTTTAAGGATGGGCACCACTATGGATTCCCTCCAAGGGACAGAACATTTCCCATAGAGAGCAAGTAAGATTTATTTAGATTCAGGGTTGAGGTGCTGCAGCATACCATAATGCATAAAGTCTGGCCTGGGAGCGGTCTCATGAGCTACAGCTAATGCTGGGTCCAATTCTGACATGGAGTACGGGAGGTTATAGGCTTCAGCATTGTTGGAGGCGAAAACAAGACGTTTCCTTTCCCAAACTTCATGATAGTCATGGAAATCTGGAACTGTACTTATGGACGATGTTACATCGTATAAGTACCACGTCATGGTGTTAGCAATATCTACAGGCGTTACTTTCAGGATTCCATTGTCCTTTATGGCAGCTGATGGACATGACATCCTTTTCCCAGATTTCTTCCTTATGGATTCTCATACTGCAGTGGCAGAAATTGACCTATTAATGGACTTCAGAAGCTTGTGCCATGACTGCTTCTTGCTTTCCTTCACTGTCCGTCACGCTTTGGCTCTCGCTAACTGGAAGGCTCAAAGGTTCTCTGCTGTTGGACAATGCACGAAGCTACGCAATGCTGTCCACCTCTCCTCTACAGTGCAACGACAGTGATCATTCCACCAAAGAACAGGTTGCCTTCTGTGACAGCCTGACGATTTAGACATAGATACATCAGCGGCAGTGTGGATTACACCGATAATGTGACCTACAGAGTCGTGGATGCTGTCCCTGCACTCAAGCACAGCTAGCTGCCTAGAAAGAGTTGATTTCACCTTGGATAGGAGCCACTTGGGTGGTTTTTCCCTCAAACTCCATTAATTGTAAAAGGCAGACAGTAATAAGAAAGTGGTCACTGGAGTGGAGGTCGTCTGCCACATCCCATTCGAAAGAGTCTGTGAGAGCGGGAGAGCAAACTGTCAAATCAATGGTGGAGAATGTCCCTATACACTTTCAACCATTTGTCCCACTGGGAGGTGGAGAGACTACCCTATAGAATATTATAGGCCTTAAAATCCCCTAAGTGCATGAACAGTCGCAGAAGCTAGTCAATCAACTCAGAAAGTGCCTCATCATCCAGTGGTGCCTGTGATGGAAGGTAGAGGGAACACGCTATCAGAAAGGACACAAAACACAAATTGACAGCAGCTGCCTGTAGTGTGGTGACTAGGGTTACAGGGGAGGAGTAAAGGGTGTCATGGATGAACACTGCCACTCTTTCCTGAGCTCTGTCGCCATGAAGGGCTTTTCAATATAGACGATATACCCTAAACACAGGGGTATCTGATTCCTTGAAATGTGTTTCCTGAACACACACGCGCTCTGGTCTATGTGAGGAACATTAATTCACCCACATAAACTCTGAAGCCATTTAAATTCTACTGCAAGATGTCCATTATCTACTGGGAAAGTTTGTCTTCCCTTTCTCTTTGCACCTTTGTGGTGGACAAGTAGGACTAGGTGGGATGCTGATGGGAACCACATCCATTGCCGAGTCATCAATAGCAGCAGCAGCAGCCAGTTTCATCGCACGTGCTTTAGGTACTGTTCCACTGGACTTTGACTTGGTCTTTGTGGCAGCTTCTTTGGCATGTGCAGCAACAGGGGCACGTTTTAGTAGTGGGAGTCACCACTTCCATATGTGCCAGGTGTCGTCACTCTAACTTCAGCTACGGGCTGTTTCAGAGCTGATGCAAACGAGCTAACATACGATGGGGGCTGCATGGATTTAAACAGCTTCTTTGCTTCGGCATATGACACGCAACAGGTAACTTGAAGTTCTTGAATTTTTTTTTTTTAATCCCTACAGATGGGGCACTCTACTCTAGACTGGATGTGAGTTAGAGCAGTTAACACACACTGAAGGAGATGAACATTCCACGTCTGGTTCATGAACTGCTTGACAACAGTTCCTACATGTAGCACGACCATTACACACAACGACAGTATGAGCAAATCTTTGACACTTGAAACTTGACATGGGATTTGGAGAAAAAGGGTGAACTGGTAAGCCTAAGAAAACTGCCTTAAAATGGCTGGGCAGGTCTTATGTATTGAAAGTTAGAACGAATGTAGGTGTTGTGTCAAGATGCCCATTCACTCTCTTCTTCACATTTTGAACTTCCGTAACACCTTCGGCTGCCCATTCCTTTTGTAAGACACTGATGTCCTCATCCATGAGCTCTTACCATGTTACCACCCCGAGGCTGGAATATAAGGTTTTATGCAGTTCAACAGTAATAGGGTATTCACCCAATGCTGTTGCTTTCACAAGTCTCAGTACTTGCCCTGAAGTGGCTGTTTCAATCAACAATAAACCATTACAAAGCCTTTAGACCACTTGTAATACCAACTAAATCTTTCTGGGTGTAGAGTGGGGACACCTTCGCAAAGGTGCCCTCAGCTCTTAACTATCACAAAAACATTTTGACACACCTGTGCCCTGTTACTATAACTGATTCTTCACTTCTGAGTAGCATGCTCAGGAGAGGTACCCTCAGGGCTTCTCTTATTGGGATGGGCAATAGTGCTCACTAGTGGCCCACCCAATCCACTGGGACCAGTTTTTGAAAAATTAAGAGGCTCAATGATCGTCCATGAGCAGCTAGGGAATGGATGTCCACCCAGACAGAGCCCGCTTGCCTGGGTAAACCTTGTAAAACTGAGGTGTGGCAGGTTCCCCAGGTTGCCTGCTAATGACTGTTTCAGCTCACCTCAACAACCATGCATCATACACAACATTCCACCGCTGTGCTACACAGTGATCACTGAAGCATGTCCAGAGCTTACAGTGACAGAGGACTGGCGGTGTTTTCCAGTTCCCAGCACAGAAGCTGCATTCGCTAAGCCCGCACTCAGCAAAACAAATGCTGAGCCCCTGAGGGGATAAGCTATGTAGGGGAGCAGTATATACTTAAAAGAAGTGAATGGTTTACTGGAGAAGCTGGAAGAGATTTAAGGTGCATCTCTTCTTACCCTGGAGGAGCTGATCATATATTGTGTCAAGGGCATATAAAGATCATTAAAGATGTTGTTGTTGTTGTTGTTTGTTGTTGTGGTCTTCAGTCCTGAGACTGGTTTGATGCAGCTCTCCATGCTACTCTATCCTGTGCAAGCTTCTTCATCTCCCAGTACCTACTGCAACCTACATCCTTCTGAATCTGCTTAGTGTATTCATCTCTTGGTCTCCCCCTACGATTTTTACCCTCCACGCTGCCCTCCAATACTAAATTGGTGATCCCTTGATGCCTCAGAACATGTCCTACCAACCGATCCCTTCTTCTGGTCAAGTTGTGCCACAAACTTCTCTTCTCCCCAATCCTATTCAATACTTCCTCATTAGTTACGTGATCTACCCATCTAATCTTCAGCATTCTTCTGTAGCACCACATTTCAAAAGCTTCTATTCTCTTCTTGTCCAAACTATTTACCGTCCATGTTTCACTTCCATACATGGCTACACTCCATACAAATACTTTCAGAAACGACTTCCTGACACTTAAATCTATACTCGATGTTAACAAATTTCTCTTCTTCAGAAACGCTTTCCTTGCCATTGCCATTCTACATTTAATATCCTCTCTGCTTCGACCATCATCAGTTATTTTGCTCCCCAAATAGCAAAACTCCTTTACTACTTTAAGTGTCTCATTTTCTAATCTAATTCCCTCAGCATCACCCGACTTAATTCGACTACATTCCATTATCCTCGTTTTGCTTTTGTTGATGTTCATCTTATATCCTCCCTTCAAGACACCATCCATTCCGTTCAACTGCACTTCCAAGTCCTTTGCTGTCTCTGAAAGAATTACAATGTCATCGGCGAACCTCAAAGTTTTTATTTCTTCTCCATGGATTTTAATACCTACTCCGAATTTTTCTTTTGTTTCCTTTACTGCTTGCTCAATATACAGATTGAATAACATCGGGGAGAGGCTACAACCCTGT
Organism: Schistocerca cancellata; assembly: GCF_023864275.1. Taxonomy (NCBI): domain Eukaryota; kingdom Metazoa; phylum Arthropoda; class Insecta; order Orthoptera; family Acrididae; genus Schistocerca; species Schistocerca cancellata. Next base: position 384,573,240 of record NC_064627.1, on the reverse strand, counting down.
CTTACTCCCTTCCCAACCACTGCTTCCCTTTCATGTCCCTCGACTCTTATAACTGCCATCTGGTTTCTGTACAAATTGTATATAGCCTTTCGCTCCCTGTATTTTACCCCTGCCACCTTTAGAATTTGAAATAGAGTATTCCAGTCAACATTGTCAAAAGCTTTCTCTAAGTCTACAAATGCTAGAAATGTAGGTTTGCCTTTCCTTAATCTTTCTTCTAAGATTAGTCGTAAGGTCAGTATTGCCTCACGTGTTCCAGTATTTCTACGGAATCCAAACTGATCTTCCCCGAGGTCGGCTTCTACTAGTTTTTCCATTCGTCTGTAAAGAATTCGTGTTAGTACTTTGCAGCTGTGGCTTATTAAGCTGATTGTCCGGTAATTTTCACATCTGTCAACACCCGCTTTCTTTGGGATTGGAATTATTATATTCTTCTTGAAGTCTGAGGGTATTTCGCCTGTTTCATACATCGTGCTCACCAGATGGTAGAATTTTGTCAGGACTGGCTCTCCCAAGGCCGTCAGTAGTTCCAATGGAATGTTGTCTACTCCGGGGGCCTTGTTTCGACTCATGTCTTTCAGTGCTCTGTCAAACTCTTCACGCAGTATCGTATCTCCCATTTCATCTTCATCTACATCCTCTTCCATTTCCATAATATTGTCCTCAAGTGCATCGCCCTTGTATAGACCCTCTATATACTCCTTCCACCTTTCTGCTTTCCCTTCTTTGCTTAGAACTGGGTTTCCATCTGAGCTCTTGATGTTCATACAAGTGGTTCTCTTATCTCCAAAGGTCTCTTTAATTTTCCTGTAAGCAGTATCTATCTTACCCCTAGTGAGATAAGCCTCTACATCCTTACATTTGTCCTCTAGCCATCCCTGCTTAGCCATTTTGCACTTCCTGTCGATCTCATTTTTGAGACGTTTGTATTCTTTTTTGCCTGCTTCATTTACTGCATTTTTATATTTTCTCCTTTCGTCAATTAAATTCAATATTTCTTCTGTTACCCAAGGATTTCTACTAGCCCTCGTCTTTTTACCTACTTGATCCTCTGCTGCCTTCACTACTTCATCCCTCAAAGCTACCCATTCTTCTTCTACTGTATTTCTTTCCCCCATTCCTGTCAATTGTTCCCTTATGCTCTCCCTGAAACTCTGTACAACCTCTGGTTCTTTCAGTTTATCCAGGTCCCATCTCCTTAAATTCCCACCTTTTTGCAGTTTCTTCAGTTTTAATCTACAGGTCATAACCAATAGATTGTGGTCAGAGTCCACATCTGCCCCTGGAAATGTCTTACAATTTAAAACCTGGTTCCTAAATCTCTGTCTTACCATTATATAATCTATCTGGTACCTTTTAGTATCTCCAGGGTTCTTCCATGTATACAACCTTCTATCATGATTCTTAAACCAAGAGTTAGATATGATTAAGTTGTGCTCTGTGCAAAATTCTACCAGGCGGCTTCCTCTTTCATTTCTTAGCCCTAATCCATATTCACCTACTACGTTTCCTTCTCTCCCTTTTCCTACACTCGAATTCCAGTCACCCATGACTATTAAATTTTCGTCTCCCTTCACTATCTGAATAATTTCTTTTATTTCATCATACATTTCTTCAATTTCTTCGTCATCTGCAGAGCTAGTTGGCATATAAACTTGTACTACTGTAGTAGGTGTGGGCTTCGTATCTATCTTGGCCACAATAATGCGTTCACTATGCTGTTTGTAGTAGCTTACCCGCATTCCTATTTTCCTATTCATTATTAAACCTACTCCTGCATTACCCCTATTTGACTTTATGGTTGGTTGGTTTGGGGGATTAAAGGGACCAGACTGCTATGGTCATCGGTCCCTTTTTCCAAAGACAAAGAACACCCACAGAGAATAAAAACGAGGAACAAAAGAGATCACAGACGATACAGGACAAGAGAAACTGAGACAAAGACAAGACAAAACGAACTAAAAGCACACAGAGTGTGACGGTGGTTGGCCGACCAGAGAAATAAAAAAGGAAAAGCCAACCACTAGAAACACATTAAAAAATCAGTTTAAAACCGGAGGCCAAAGGCCAGAATCAACACAAAACAATAAGATAAAAATAGAAACACTCAGAGTAAAGAATAAAAACCCCCTGCCCGAATAAAACGTAAAACTAAGTCAGCCATAGCCGGGTCATCTGTTAAAAGGGCAGGGAGCGAGTCAGGCAGTGCGAACGACTGCCTGAGCGCAGCTAAAAACGGACACTCCAATAAAACATGAACCACGGATAAAACGGAGCCGCAGCGACATAGAGGCGCATCCTCACGGCGCAATAAGTGGCCGTGGGTAAGCCGAGTGTGCCCAATGCGCAGCCGGCAGAGGACAACAGACTCCTGGCGAGAAACCCGCAAGGAGGAGCGCCACACACCGGTAGCCCCCTTGATGGCCCGAAGTTTGTTGCGTGAAGGCAGGGCGCGCCATTCAGTGTCCCAAAGGTCCAGAATTTTGCGGCGTAGGAACGCCCGCAAATCGGTCTCCGGGAGGCCAACGTCCAGAGGTGGTGCACTAGTCGCCTCTTTCGCCAGCCGGTCAACATTCTCGTTGCCGGGGATCCCAACATGGCCTGGGGTCCACACGAAGACCGCAGAGCGGCCGCAACGCGCAAGAGTATGCAGGGACTCATGGATAGCCATCACCAGACGGGAACGAGGAAAACACTGGTCGAGTGCTCGTAAACTGCTCAGGGAATCGCTACAGATAACGAACGACTCACCTGAGCAGGAGCGGATATACTCTAGGGCTCGAAAGATGGCAACCAGCTCAGCAGTGTAAACGCTGCAGCCAGCCGGCAAAGAACGTTGTTCGGAATGGTTCCCTAGAGTGAGCGCATACCCGACTCGACCAGCAACCATCGAGCCGTCGGTGTAAACAATGCCAGAGCCCTGATACGTGGCCAGGATGGAATAAAAGCGGCGGCGGAAGGCCTCTGGAGGGACTGAGTCCTTCGAGCCCTGTGCCAAGTCGAGCCGAAGGCAAGGGCGAGGAACGCACCACGGGGGTGTACGCAGAAGTGCCCGGAAAGGAGGTGGAACAGGGACAAGCCCAAGCCCGGAGAGAAGCTCCTTGACGCGTATGGCGATCGGACAACCCGACCGGGGCCGACGTTCCGGCAGACGGACGACTGACTGCGGGAACAGGAGACGATAGTTAGGATGCCCGGGCGAGCTTAGAACATGGGCAGCATAAGCGGCCAGCAAACGTTGGCGCCGGAACCGCAGTGGAGGGACACCTGCCTCCACGAGTAAGCTGTCCACAGGGCTGGTGCGGAAAGCACCAGTGGCAAGGCGTATCCCGCTGTGGAGGATTGGGTCCAGCACCCGCAACGCAGACGGGGATGCGGAGCCATATGCCAGGCACCCATAATCCAGACGGGACTGGATTAACGCCTGGTAGAGCCGTAACAGGGTAGAGCGGTCGGCTCCCCAGCGGGTGTGGCTCAAGCATCTCAGAGCGTTTAGATGCCGCCAACACGTCTGTTTAAGCTGCTGGATATGAGGCAGCCAAGTCAACCGGGCATCAAAAACCACCCCCAAAAACCTGTGGGTCTCCACCACAGCAAGGAGTTCGTCGGCAAGATAAAGCCGCGGCTCAGGATGGACTGTTCGGCGCCGGCAGAAATGTATAACGCGGGTCTTGGCTGCCGAAAACTGAAACCCATGCGCTACAGCCCAAGACTGCGCCTTACGGATAGCACCCTGTAGCTGACGTTCAACAGCGGCAATGCCAGTAGAGCTGTAATAAAGGCAGAAGTCGTCAGCATACAGGGAAGCGGAGACAGAATTTCCCACGGCCGCAGCAAGCCCGTTAATGGCTATTAAAAACAGACAGACACTTAAAACAGAGCCCTGTGGCACACCGTTCTCCTGGACGTGGGAGGAACTATACGAGGCCGCGACTTGCACGCGGAAGGTACGACACGACAGAAAATTGCGGATAAAAATCGGCAGAGGACCCCGAAGACCCCATCCATGGAGCGTAGAAAGAATGTGATGACGCCACGTCGTATCGTACGCCTTCCGCATGTCGAAAAAGACAGCGACCAGGTGCTGACGGCGGGAAAAGGCAGTACGGATGGCCGACTCCAGGCTCACCAGATTGTCGGCGGCGGAGCGGCCTTTACGGAACCCACCCTGAGATGGAGCCAGAAGGCCTCGAGACTCCAGTACCCAATGCAAGCGCCGGCTCACCATCCGTTCAAGCAACTTGCAAAGAACGTTGGTGAGGCTAATGGGACGGTAGCTGTCCACCTCCAGAGGGTGCTTTCCAGGTTTCAAAACGGGGATAACAATGCCTTCCCGCCATTGCGACGGAAACTCCCCCTCGACCCAAAGACGGTTGTAAAGATCGAGAAGGCGCCGCTGGCAGTCCACTGAAAGGTGTTTCAGCATCTGACAGTGGATGCCATCTGGCCCAGGAGCGGTATCAGGGCAAGCAGCGAGGGCACTGCGAAATTCCCACTCACTAAATGGAGCATTGTAAGATTCCGGGTGGTTGGTGCGAAACGAAAGGCTCCGACGTTCCATCCGCTCTTTAACGGAGCGGAAGGCCTGGGGGTAATTCGCAGAAGCGGAACTCATAGCAAAATGCTCTGCTAAGCGATTGGCAATGACGTCGGAGTCAGTACAAACTGCTCCATTCAGTGAGAGCGCAGGGACGCTGGCAGGTGGCCGATAGCCGTAGACGCGTCGAATCTTGGCCCAGACCTGCGAAGGAGTGACATGGAGGCCAATGGTGGACACATACCGCTCCCAGCACTCCTTCTTGCCTTGGCGGATAAGGAGGCGGGCCCGCGCACGCAGCCGTTTGAAGGCGATAAGGTGGTCGAGGGAGGGGTGTCGCTTGTGACGCTGGAGCGCCCGCCGGCGATCTTTAATCGCTTCAGCGATCTCAGGCGACCACCAAGGCACAGCCTTCCGCCGAGGGGACCCACAGGAATGGGGAATGGCAGATTCGGCGGCAGTAACGATGCCGGTGGTGACCGATTGAACGACCGCATCAATGTCATCGGTAGAGAGAGGCTCAAAAGCGGCAGTGGAGGAGAACAAGTCCCAGTCAGCCTTATTCATAGCCCATCTGCTAGGGTGCCCAGAAGAGGGGCGCTGTGGTAGTGACAAAAAGATCGGAAAATGGTCACTACCACACAGGTCGTCATGCACACTCCATTGGACAGACGGTAAGAGGCTATGGCTACAGATTGAAAGGTCAATGGCGGAGTAGGTGCCATGCGCCACACTGAAGTGTGTGAAGGCACCATCATTTAACAGCGAGAGATCGAGCTGCGACAATAAATGCTCAATGATGGCGCCTCGACCTGTTGCCACTGACCCACCCCACAGAGGGTTATGAGCGTTGAAGTCGCCCAATAGCAAGAAAGGTGGCGGCAATTGGGCGACCAGTGCAGCCAGGACATGCTGCGAGACATCACCATCCGGTGGAATGTAAAGGCTGCAGACGGTAACAGCCTGTGGCGTCCACACACGTACAGCGACAGCCTCTAAAGGCGTCTGGAGAGGGACAGACTCGCTGTGCAGAGTGTGAAGGATATAAATGCAGACGCCACCAGACACCCTTTCATAAGCTGCTCGGTTCTTGTAATAACCCCGATAGCCACGGAGGGCGGGGGTTCGCATCGCCGGAAACCAAGTTTCCTGCAGAGCAATGCAGAAGAAAGGGCGAAGGCTGAGAAGTTGGCGGAGCTCAGCTAGATGGTGGAAGAAACCGCTGCAGTTCCACTGGAGGATGGTATTAGCCATGGATGGGAAAGGCGTGAAGGGACTGGGGAGGCAGATTACGCCTCCGGGGCCCCTGCTGCTACTGAGTCACCACCTGGACAACAGCGATCTACTGCATCCGAGGGACTGGCGAGATCCATGTCCTCAGCGGACGCCAGGATCTCCACCTCATCCTCGGACGCAGAGGGAGAAGGTTGCGGTGGGACAGGTGCCACCGCAATTTCAGGATGCTTGGGAGCCTTTTTCTTTGACTGCTTTGCGCGCTGAGCCTTAGGCGGTTCTGGCTGGGAGGGCCTCACTGGGTCAGTCTCTGGGACTGAAGACGACCGTGACGCCCTACGACCAGCGACCGGTGATTGTTTGACAACCTTGCGGGTGTCCACTTTGGCACTGGGCAAAGCCTGGGATGGGAGGGCCCCAAGGGACCCCTTCCGAGCGAGAGGAGCCGAAGAAGGCTCACGCTTCTCCGGCTGTGAAGGGGGAACAGATGTCCCCGGTGGTTGGGGTGGCGTTGCTCCTGAAGTAGATGGAGCAGGAGCAACAGGGAGTGAAGTGCCCCCCACAACCAAGGGGGCCGGTGAATGCTGACCGAGCTGAGATCGAACTGGTGTTGCAGCAGCGGCATAACTAGTTGGCATTGGCACAGGATGTAGCCGCTCAAATTTCCGCCTTGCCTCGGTGTAGGACAGGCGGTCCAGGGTCTTATATTCCATTATCTTCCTTTCCTTCTGAAAGATCCTACAGTCCGGCGAGCAGGGGGAATGGTGTTCTCCGCAGTTAACACAGATAGGAGGCGGGGCACATGGAGTATCAGGATGCGAAGGACGTCCACAATCCCGACATGTGATGCTGGAAGTACAGCGAGATGACATGTGCCCGAACTTCCAGCATTTAAAACACCGCATCGGAGGAGGGATATATGGCTTCACATCACAACGGTAAACCATCACCTTAACCTTTTCGGGTAAGACATCACCCTCAAAGGCCAAGATGAAGGCACCGGTGGCTACCTGATTATCCCTCGGACCCCGATGGACGCGCCGGACGAAGTGAACACCTCGTCGTTCGAGGTTGGCGCGTAATTCATCGTCGGACTGCAGAAGAAGATCCCTGTGGAATATTATACCCTGGACCATGTTCAGACTCTTATGCGGCGTGATGTTAACTGAAACATCCCCCAACTTGTCACAATTGAGCAACCTCCGTGACTGGGCAGAGGATGCCGTTTTGATGAGCACAGAACCAGAGCGCATCTTGGACAAGCCCTCCACCTCCCCGAACTTGTCCTCTAAATGCTCCACAAAAAACTGGGGCTTGGTTGACATAAACGATTCCCCATCAACTCGCGTACACACAAGGAACCGGGGTGAATAGTCTCCACTGCCGTCTTTTGCCATACGTTCCTCCCATGGAGTGGCCAGGGAGGGAAATGATCGTGGATCGTATTTCCTGCCGTTGAGGTTAGACCTCGATCGCTTAGAGACTGCTGGTGGTGGCCCACCAGCGAGAGATGATGTACCACGCTTCATTGCGGGTCATCCGCCCTGATGCCACCTACTCCGACCAAGGGCCCTCCCCACGGGCGCCACCCAGCCACAGCAAAGGCCACCTGGCAGGATGGCCATTGCCGGGAGTCCCGATGCCCCGGGGCGATGGGCATCTACTCCTTGGCATACGTGGGGAGTTAACGGCGCAGGCATCAGTAGAGCGATCCCTGTGTTGTCAGGGGGCTACAACCAAGAGGGTACATGGCGGCCCCACCACAACGGACTGGCTACCGTGCTGGATCTTAGGTGCAAAAAATGGCCAAGGTCGTCGTCGCAGTTAAAAGAAACGCTGCAGAGTGCAGTGTGGTAATCGCCCAAAAGATCGAAAACGAGCAGGACACCATTGCAACGACGAGAAAGACGGCTAAAGGTCTAATTGCACGACGGATACAGTGCACCATGTAAGGCGCCCTTCCCCAATTGGCTCGCTCTTCGGAATAATTTAGAAAGATGGAGGTCAAACCCGAGAGGGGACCATCACATAAGGCCGAAACATGTGAGACTCCTTTTAGTCGCCTCTTACGACAGGCAGGAAGACCGCGGGCCTATTCTAACCCCCGAACCCGCAGGGGGATTTTGACTTTATGTTTATAACCCTGTAGTCACCTGACCAGAAGTCTTGTTCCTCCTGCCACCGAACTTCACTAATTCCCACTATATCTAACTTTAACCTATCCATTTCCCTTTTTAAATTTTCTAACCTACTTGCCCGATTAAGGGATCTGACATTCCACGCTCCGATCCGTAGAACGCCAGTTTTCTTTCTCCTGATAACGACATCCTCTTGAGTAGTCCCCGCCCGGAGATCCGAATGGGGGACTATTTTACCTCCGGAATATTTTACCCAAGAGGACGCCATCATCATTTAATCACACAGTAAAGCTGCATGCCCTCGGGAAAAATTACGGCCGTAGTTTCCCCTTGCTTTCAGCCGTTCGCAGTACCAGCACAGCAAGGCCGTTTTGGTTATTGTTACAAGGCCAGATCAGTCAATCATCCAGACTGTTGCCCTTGCAACTACTGAAAAGGCTGCTGCCCCTCTTCAGGAACCACACGTTTGTCTGGCCTCTCAACAGATACCCCTCCGTTGTGGTTGTACCTATGGTACGGCTATCTGTATCGCTGAGGCACGCAAGCCTCCCCACCAACGGCAAGGTCCATGGTTCATGGGGAGGATTAAAGATGTAATGTGCCTCAAATTAATCAGTTATTGCAATGGAGAAAGATCTAAGGTTTATTTTAAAGCTGTGGGTTGAATTTTTACAGTTTTATTTATTTTTATAGCATTATTACATACTTATTTAATGGTTGATGTTACAATAAATCTCAGGCATGTCACTTGAACAGGGGTAAGAAGAAGAGAAAGGAAACCATTCCCTAAATGGAGTATGAAGGGGTAACATGCTAGCAAAGAAGCAACAGTTTGGTGAATTAGTTGTTTTGCTGCCGTAGCTAAGACTATTGTTATCTTTGGTGAAGGAATGGTAATTAACTGTTCAACAGCTGAGGCGCAAAAATAATAAAAATGACTAGTTATAGCTGGTGAGAGAGCACTAATGGATAAATGATTTAAGGGATGAAATAAAAGGGGTGTACTTATCAGTTTCTTAGGTTAAGAGCCGTTATACTAAAAACTGATGAATTATTAATTAGATGTCTCGTATCTTACAAACAGAATAGAAATTAAGAGTAAACTTAGAATTATTCTCAACAGAACTCGAGAAGCTACCTTTTAATACGCATAGCAAGCATTCCTCTATAGAAATGAAGAAAAAACATGTTTCATGAAGGTAGACACTCAGTACTGTATTCTTGGACTGTTTTAATGTGAGAGAAATGTGATTGCTTTAATCATAAAGAATAAAGATAAACCTTATAACCTAGTAGCAACGAATAGATCCTTGGCGGGCAGTCATTGACAACAAGTATTTATTGGAAGGTAAAGACCTCCGAGAGAAGTGTGCATGAATATTATTAGCAACAAATGCTAAAACAAAAGTAGGAGAAATAACATGAGAGAAAGTTGATTCTTAGGTGAATTAATAGAATATATATATACGTTAAGGAGTTAGAAGAAGCATACGTACAAAGATAAAAAAAAAAAAAAAAGAAGGGAATAGGGAACATATGTTTAGGGTAACGAGGCAGAGTTGATATGCTATGGAGGAACTTCATCATTGAGATGCATAAAGAGAATGGACAGAGGTTGTGCTACTGTTACAGATTTATGATGGAGCATATATTATTTTATGTACGTAGTGAAAAGGATTTTTTTTTTTAATTATAGAGGGCATAATAAAGTGACACTCGCATCACCAAGACAAAAAGGTAATTACATACTACCTGACTGCTGAAGAAAGTCAAAGCGCAGCTCTTACAGAGGTAGGAAAATGTACAGTGACTGTTAGTCACACTGTAGAATTGTTCTGCAAAATAGTTAAAGGCTAATAGACTTTGATGATTTTTTGAATTTACTTCCACCCATGTTCAACTCACCACAGACCTGAGATCTAACATTGTGGAGTGGTCAACAGCTAAATGTCGGCACGTAACTCCTTATAGGAGAGATTAACTTAACAAAGAGAAAGAGTATTGTAATAGTGATACAGCCTGATAAGACAGCACAAATATCTCTTGGTTTTTAATCTATGAAAATGAAAGTGTATGTATAGAATAATTAGATGATAGTGCAAGGGAAATCCAGTAGAAATGGAGCACTGAAAAAAGTGATGTGAAAGTCCTTTGTGATTCCACAAATGCCTGAAGTGATAATTTTGCAACATGAAGTCACCCGAGCAATTAATTCTACGCACAATTGGAAAGCCCCTGGAAATGATAAAATAGCAAATTTCTGGCTAAAGAAGTTCACCTCAACACATTCACATCTAACTAAATTATTTAACATACCTAAAAACAAAGTGATGTGACTTACCAAATGAAAGTGCTGGCAGGTCGACAGACACACAAACGAACACAAACATCACACAAAATTCAAGCTTTCGCAACAAACTGTTGCCTCATCAGGAAAGAGGGAAGGAGAGGGAAAGACGAAAGGATGTGGGTTTTAAGGGAGAGGGTAAGGAGTCATTCTAGTCCCGGGAGCGGAAAGACTTACCTTAGGGGAAAAAAGGACGGGTATACACTCGCACACACACACATATCCATCCACACATATACAGACACAAGCAGACATATTTAAAGACAAAGAGTTTGGGCAGAGATGTCAGTCGAGGCAGAAGTGCAGAGGCAAAGATGTTGTTGAATGACAGGTGAGGTATGAGTGGCGGCAAATTGAAATTAGCGGAGATTGAGGCCTGGTGGATAACGGGAAGAGAGGATATATTGAAGAGCAAGTTCCCATCTCCGGAGTTCGGATAGGTTGGTGTTACTAGGAAGTATCCAGATAACCCGGACGGTGTAACACTGCGCCAAGATGTGCTGGTCGTGCACCAAGGCATGTTTAGCCACAGGGTGATCCTCATTACCAACAAACACTGTCTGCCTGTGTCCATTCATGCGAATGGACAGTTTGTTGCTCGTCATTCCCACATAGAATGCATCACAGTGTAGGCAGGTCAGTTGGTAGATCACGTGGGTGCTTTCACACGTGGCTCTGCCTTCGATTGTGTACACCTTCCGGGTTACAGGACTGGAGTAGGTGGTGGTGGGAGGGTGCATGGGACACGTTTTACACCGGGGGCGGTTACAAGGGTAGGAGCCAGAGGGTAGGGAAGGTGGTTTGGGGATTTCATAGGGATGAACTAAGAGGTTACGAAGGTTAGGTGGACGGCGGAAAGACACTCTTGGTGGAGTGGGGAGGATTTCATGAAGGATGGATCTCATTTCAGGGCAGGATTTGAGGAAGTCGTATCCTTGCTGGAGAGCCACATTCAGAATCTGATCCAGTCCCGGAAAGTATCTTGTCACAAGTGGGGCACTTTTGTGGTTCTTCTGTGGGAGGTTCTGGGTTTGAGAGGATGAGGAAGTGGCTCTGGTTATTTGCTTCTGTACCAGGTCGGGAGGGTAGTTGCGGGATGCGAAAGCTGTTATCAGGTTGTTGGTGTAATGCTTCAGGGATTCCGGACTGGAGCAGATTCGTTTGCCACGAAGACCTAGGCTGTAGGGAAGGGACCGTTTGATGTGGAATGGGTGGCAGTTGTCGTAATGGAGGTACTGTTGCTTGTTGGTGGGTTTGATGTGGACGGATGTGTGAAGCTGGCCATTGGACAGGTGAAGGTCAACATCAAGGAAAGTGGCATGGGATTTGGAGTATGACCAGGTGAATCTGATGGAACCAAAGGAGTTGAGGTTGGAGAGGAAATTCTGGAGTTGTTCTTCACTGTGAGTCCAGATCATGAAGATGTCATCAATAAATCTGTACCAAACTTTGGGTTGGCAGGCCTGGGTAACCAAGAAGGCTTCCTCTAAGCGACCCATGAATAGGTTGGCGTACGAGGAGGCCATCCTGGTACCCATGGCTGTTCCCTTTAATTGTTGGTATGTCTGGTTTTCAAAAGTGAAGAAGTTGTGGGTCAGGATGAAGCTGGCTAAGCTAATGAGGAAAGAGGTTTTAGGTAGGGTGGCAAGTGATCAGCGTGAAAGGAAGTGCTCCATCGCAGTGAGGCCCTGGACGTGCGGGATATTTGTGTATAAGGAAGTGGCATCAATGGTTACAAGGATGGTTTCTGGGGGTAACGGATTGGGTAAGGATTCCAGGCATTCGAGAAAGTGGTTGGTGTCTTTGATGAAGGATGGGAGACTGCATGTAATGGGTTGAAGATGTTGATCTACGTAGGCAGAGATGCGTTCTGTGGGGTCTTGGTAACCAGCTACAATGGGACGGCCGGGATGATTGGGTTTGTGAATTTTAGGAAGAAGGTAGAAGGTAGGGATGCGGGGTGTTGGTGGGGTCAGGAGGTTGATGGAGTCAGGTGAAAGGTTTTGTAGGGGGCCCAAGGTTCTGAGGATTCCTTGAAGCTCTGCCTGGACATCAGGAATGGGATTACCTTGGCAAACTTTGTATGTGGTGTTGTCTGAAAGCTGACGCAGTCCCTCAGCCACATAATCCCGACGATCAAGTACCACGGTCGTGGAACCCTTGTCCGCCGGAAGAATGACGATGGACCGGTCAGCCTTCAGATCACGGATAGCCTGGGCTTCAGCAGTGGTGATGTTGGGAGTAGGATTAAGGTTTTTTAAGAAGGATTGAGAGGCAAGGCTGGAAGTCAGAAATTCCTGGAAGGTTTGGAGAGGGTGATTTTGAGGAAGAGGAGGTGGGTCCCGCTGTGACGGAGGACGGAACTGTTCCAGGCAGGGTTCAATTTGGGGAGTTGGATCATTAGGGGTAGGATTAGGATCATTTTTCTTCGTGGCAAAGTGATACTTCCAGCAGAGAGTACGAGTGTAGGACAGTAAATCTTTGACGAGGGCTGTTTGGTTGAATCTGGGAGTGGGGCTGAAGGTGAGGCCTTTGGATAGGACAGAGGTTTCGGATTGGGAGAGAGGTTTGGAGGAAAGGTTAACTACTGAATTAGGGTGTTGTGGTACCAGATTGTGTTGATCGGAATTTTGAGGTTTTGGAGGGAGTGGAGCTGGAAGTGGGAGATTGAGTAGATGGGAGAGACTGGGTTTGTGTGCAATGAGAGGTGGTTGAGGTTTGCTGGAAAGGTTGTGAAGGGTGAGTGAGTTGCCTTTCCGGAGGTGGGAAACCAGGAGATTGGATAGTTTTTTGAGGTGAAGGGTGGCATGCTGTTCTAAATGGCGGTTGGCCTGTAGGAGGATGCTCTGAATAGCCGGTGTGGATGTGGGAGAGGAAAGATTGAGGACTTTTATTAAGGATAGGAGTTGACGGGTGTGTTCATTGGCTGAGTTGATGTGTAGGTGAAGGATTAGGTGGGTGAGGGCAATGGATTGTTCAGTTTGGAACTGGTATAGGGACTGATGGAAAGAAGGGTTGCAGCCAGAGATGGGAACTTTAAGTGTGAGGCCTTTGGGGGTTATGCCAAATGTCCGACAAGCCTGAGAAAATAAAATATGTGAGTGTAATCTGGCTAGGGTGAAGGCATGTTTGCGGAGGGAATGTAAATAAAACTTAATGGGGTCGTTAAGTCACATCACTTTGTTTTTAGGTATATTTTTCCTTCGTGGAATGTTTCCTTCTATTATAACCATATCATTAAATGATTTAACAGTTACATTGCACACCCATACACATTCCCTGATACACTTACACATGGAATAACCTATCTGAAACCTAAAGATCAAGCAGACACAGCAAATCCAGCTAAATATCGCCCCATAACATGCCTACCAACAATCTACAAAATAGTAACTTCAGTCATTACACAGAAATTAATGACACATACAACACAGAACAAACATGGCAAGAACAAAAAGGCTGCTGCAAAGGAACACAAGGATGTAAAGAGCAACTGATAATAGATACAGAGGTGACATATCAAGCTAAAACTAAACAAAGGTCACTACACTACGCATACATTGATTACCAAAAAGCTTTTGATAGTGTACCCCACTCATGGTTACTACAGATATTGGAAATATACAAAGTAGATCCTAAATTGATACAGTTCCTAAACATAGTTATGAAAATATGGAAAACCACACTTAATATCCAAACAAACTCTAATAATATCACATCACAGCCAATACAGATTAAGCGTGGAATATACCAAGGAGACTCATTAAGTCCTTTCTGGTTCTGTCTTGCTCTGAACCCACTATCCAACATGCTAAAAATACAAATTATGGATATAATATTACTGGAACATACCCACACAAAATCACACATTTGCTATACATGGATGATCTAAAACTACTGGCAGCAACCAATTAACAACTCAATCAATTACTAAAGGTAACAGAAGTATTCAGCAATGTTATAAATATGGCTTTTGGAACAGACAAATGTAAGAAAAATAGCATAGTCAAGGGAAAACACACTAAACAAGAAGATTACATATTGAATAACCACAGTGACTCCATAGAAGCGATGGAAAAAACAGATGCCTATAAATATCTAGGATACAGACAAAAATAGGAATAGATAATACAAATATTAAAGAAGAACTAAAAGAAAAATATAGACAAAGACTAACAAAAATACTGAAAACAGAATTGATAGCAAGAAACAAGACAAAAGCTATAAATACTTACGCTATACCAATATTGACCTACTCATTTGGAGTAGTGAAATGGAGTGACACAGACCTAGAAGCACTCAATACACTTACACGTTCACAATGCCACAAATATAGAATACATCACATACATTCAGCAACAGAAAGATTCACATTAAGCAGAAAGGAAGGAGGAAGGGGATTCATCGACATAAAAAACCTACATTATGGACAGGTAGATAATTTAAGAAAATTCTTTCTAGAACGAGCAGAAACTAGCAAAATACACAAAGCAATCACTCATATAAATACATCGGCTACACCACTGCAATTTCATAACCACTTCTACAACCCTTTAGATCACATAACATCAACAGATACGAAAAAAGTTAATTGGAAAAAGAAAACACTACATGGCAAGCACCCGTATCATCTAACACAGCCACACATCGATCAAGACGCATCCAACACATGGCTAAGAAAAGGCAATATATACAGTGAGACGGAAGGCTTCTTGATTGCAGTACAGGATTAAACAATAAACACCAGATATTACAGCAAGCATATTATTAAAGATGCCAATACCACAACAGATAAATGCAGACTTTGCAAACAACAAATATAAACGGTAGATCACATCACAAGTGGATGTACAATACTAGCAAATACAGAATACCCCAGAAGACATGACAATGTAGCAGAAATAATACATCAACAGCTTGCCTTACAGCATAAACTTTAAAACAACACGTTCCCACATACAAGCATGCACCACAAAATGTACTGGAGAATGATGAATACAAATTATACTGGAACAGAACCATTATAACAGATAAAACAACACCACATAACAAACCTGACATCATACCCACCAATAAAAAGAAGAAATTAACACAACTAATCAAAATATCCATACCCAATACAACAAATATACAAAAGAAAACAGAAGAAAAAATTGAAAAATACATCCAACTGGCTGAGGAAGTCAAGGACATGTGGCATCAGGATAAAGTTGACATTATACCAATTATACTAACAACTACAGGAGTCATACCACACAATATCCACCAGTACATCAATGCAATACAGCTACATCAAAACTTATATATACAATTACAGAAATCTGTAATTATTGATACATATTCAATTACTCGAAAGTTCCTAAATGCAATATAACATATACCGTACAGTTAAAAGGAAGTGACGCTTGATTAAGGTCCGCGTCACTTTCCATTTTTAACCAGACTTAACGTCTGAGAAAGTAAAGAAATAATAATAATAATAATAATAATAATAATAATAATAATAATAATAATAATAATTCAATGAAAGTTAAAACAACTGTTATTTGGTGGACATTTTTCAATGTTATGTGATCTTTGTTAGTAGTTAAGTAAACTGACTTACATGACATCTTTTGTCTCAGCGGTGGCATCTGTGGCATAACATGTTGATACTACAGCAAAACATGTTTCACTCCTGACCACTCAGGCCAACAAAAGATGTTTGTTGGAAACGGAAATGTTGTTTAGCTAGGTGTTAAGTGTGGAACATCCCACCGTGCATATGCTGGTTTGCAGTATGACCAGCCGGGTGTAAAAGATGTCAGCTCAGAACACAGACAAGCTGTGACAGAGAGTGAGTGTCTCCATCTGCTGGAGAGGGCTGTGTATGCTTTGGACTTCACAGAGCAAAGGCCACAGGTGGTAATGTGAATGGCGGGGAACAACTGAAGATTGTACATGGAACTGTCAGTCTACAATTATGGAAAGGATAGATTACTATTCACAGTAAAGACGCCATGTTGAGTTGCAGACACACATAACGAGATGACTGTTACACATTAAGCTTGCAGCCAAAGCCTTCATCAGAAAATAGAAACAAAAACACACACACACACACACACACACACACACACACACACACACACACGATTGCTATCTCATGCTGCTGAGGCCAGACTGATAGAAAGGCATCAAAAGGGGCAACAATCAGTAGTGGAGTGGGGAAGGGCAATGAAAAGCAGGGTATGAGAGGGGGAAGAAGAAACAGTGCTGCCTGGTGGAGTGTGCAGGGACTAGAGGTGGCAGACATGTCTACCCGGTGCAGCATCAGGAGACTATGGGGTTGAGGGGGGAGGGAAAAAAAAAAAAGGAAGCGGAAAGGAGAGGAGCACAGAAGAGGAAATGATCAGTGGATCCAATGGCAGAGAGCAGTGCACAATGAGGATGGAGAGTTGGGAGAAGGTGGTAGGACAGAGATGGTGGAAACTGTGGGGTGGAGTGTGTGGGGAAAGTGTTACTGTAGGTTGAGGTTGGAATGATTTTGGGAATGGAGAATGTGCTACAATGATAATTCTCATTTGTGGAGTTCAGAAAAGGGTCAGGACACACTACTATGTTCATTCCTTCACAACCTCATTATCTTTTCTCCCATCCACTTCAGTTGGTCCTTATCAATCCAGAATACTACCTCCCCTGGAGGGGAAGATCCAGATGGCCAGGGTTGTAAAGCAGCCACTGAAATCAAACTTGTTATGTTCAGCTGGAGGTTGTGCAACTATGTGGTCCACTTGTTCTTGGGCACAGTTTGGCAGAGGACAGTTTTTCTACTGGAGCTGCTTGCCAGCCATACCAATATAAAAAGCTGAGCCATGACTACAGCAGAGCTGGTACATAACACGGCTGCTTTCACAGGTGGTTCGGCCTCTGGTGACATAGGATAAGCCTACAATAGTACTGAAATAGGAAGTGCTGGATGGGTGGATTGGGTAGATCTGGCACTTGGGTCTTCCACAAGGATACGATTCCTTTAACAAGCAGTTGGGATGGACAAAGATGTTGTGGAGGTTGTGTAGGCAACAGAACCCCAATTCAGGAGGGGTGGGATGTCAGGTAGGATGGCCCTCATATCAGGGCATGACGCTAGATAATCACAGTCCTGGCAAAGGATGTGGTTCAATTGTTCCAGACTTGACTGGTATTGGATGACAAAGAGGGCACTCCTTTGTACGTGGTTCTGGGGGATGGTGGGAGGATTTAGGGTGTTTGGGATGTGGCATGGGAAATGTTTGAGGTCTAGGTCTGGGGGATAGTGCCTGTCTACAAAGGCATTTGTGAGACCTTCAGCATAGTGAGCAAGGGAGCTGCTGTAACTGAAGAAACTGTCCCTGAATGGCTATAATGTATGGGAGGGATTCTTTGGTGTGGAAATGATAGCAATGGTCAAAATGCAGGCACTGTTGGTGCTGGTGGGTTTTATGTGGACAGAGATGTGTATGGAGCCTCAGAGAGGAAGACGCCAAAGTCCAGGGAGGTATCATGTTGGATTGGTAAGGATCATCTGAAGTGGATGGGAGAAAAGATAATGAGGTTGTAAGGAATGAAGATAGTAGGGTGTCCTGATCCTGAGTCCAGACCATGTAGATACCATGAATGAATCTTACAAGATCAGAGGATTGAGAGGTTACAAAGTTTTCCTCAAGACGGCCCATAAAGAGGTCAGCATAGGAGAGTGCCATGTATGTGCCCATGGCTGGGGAAGATCCAGATGGCCAGGGTTGTAAAGCAGCCACTGAAATCAAACTTGTTATGTTCAGCTGGATGTTGTGCAACAATGTGGTCCACTTGTTCTTGGGCACAGTTTGGCAGTGGACATTTATTCTACTGGAGCTGCTTGGTAGCCATACCAATATAAAAAGCTGAGCTGTGACTACAGCAGAACTGGTACATAACATAGCTGCTTTCACAGTGGGGAAGGGCAATGAAAAGCAGGGTATGAGTGGGGGAAGAAGAAACAGTGCTGCCTGGTGGAGTGTGCAGGGACTAGAGGTGGCAGACATGTCTACCCGGTGCAGCATCAGGTTAGGAAGGTGTGTTAGGAAGAGGTTGTCAGTCTGGAGTCTGAAGGACATTGGGAGAGGTAGTGTTCAATAACAGCAAGACCATGGGCATGAGGGATGTTGGTGTATACAAATGTGGTATCAACAGTGATGAGTAGTGGTCCAGGAGGTAAAGGGGTCAGGGTGAAATGTTGATGAAGGAAGTGGGAGGCTAGATTTTGGGCAATAGGTTGGACGTGTTGGTCAAGGTGGGTTGAAATTCTTTTAATGGGAGCAAAATAACTAGCTACAATAGGGCACCCAGAGTTGTTGAGTTTGTGGATTTTGGGAAGCATGTAGAATGGGGGTGTGCAGAGTGTCATGGGGGGGGGGGGGGGGGTGAGGAGGGAAATGGATTCAGGGAAAAGGTTTTGGGAAGAGCCAAATGCTTTAAGCAGGGATTGAAAGTTATGCTGAAATTCTGGGATGGGCTCACTCTGACAGATAGATGGAGAAGTCAAACAATTGGGGAGGCCTTCTGCCAGGTATTTAGGTATTTACTGTGATTCATGACAACACTGGTGAAAACTTTGTCTGCCTGTAGTATCGTTAGGTCAGGATCTCATTAGAGGCTGTGTATAGCTGTCCTCTCTTCTGCTGGAAAGTTAGTGTTCTTAGGAAGGACCTGAGAAGGATGGTGACATCAAGTTGTAGGTAAGAAATTTCTGGAAGGTGACCCACGAGTGGTTAAGTGGAATGGGTGGAGGATCACAGTTGCATGGTGGTAATGGTTCAAAGTTAGGACTAGGTTGGCTTTGGTTGAAGGAACTGGTGGCAAAGAAGTGTTTCCATTGCAGTGAATTGTCAGTCTGAAATTTCAAATCAGTAAATCAATACATGTTGTGATCTACTGTGAGCTACATGTTAAGAGAGACCTGCCTCAACTACAATTGTAAATGAAGTTGTACAGTGTAAACATTTTGCTTATAACAGAGAAGAGTTATTGTAAAAAGTGACTACACCATTTTAGTAGCTTAAATGGATTGGAGCTTTCTTTCCGCACTCACCCCTGCCAAAGTGAAGAAGTCCATTGTCAAGAGGACACATCACATTTAGTGGATTGACATAGCACATGCACTATAACAAATTACATCAAGAACAGTGACCGCATGATATATGTAAGGTAAAAGTTGCCATAATATCAGCTGGGTGACAGATTGTGTACTGAATGCAACCCGTCATATAGGACGTATGTGTGTGGAGTGGCGGGGTGGGGGATCTTGACAATATGGTATACTCAGTGATGAAACAAAGCAGTAGGCTTTAGCAGAAATATCGACCCTTAGACAATGTGTCTAATAGTGTGTTTTAAATACGACAGTATGCCATCATAGGCACTGTATAACACTTAAAACACTTGATAATGACACTTTGAAGCTGAAATCAAGATTGTGTAAGTATAAATGTAACACTGCACATAAACAACAGTCTAATGGCGGTACTGACTTAAAGAAATATATTATGATTGTGGCCCCGCATTATGAAAAAATTATTATTCCTTGACTAAGTTTCCTAATTCTCAAAATATTCCATTAGCCAATTCCACATTCAGTTTGGACAGATATTCTCCAATATCCTGTGAAGTAATATCTAAACAGCTCACTGAACACAACAAGTCTTCAAATGAAAATCATATTAAAAGGAGCTGTAATACCAACTCTTTATGTCATTCATGATATTCAGTCATTTATAGATAGTGTTGTGCATATATTTTGTTACTATTTATATTTATTTCTGGTTTTGTTCAAAATGTGAACCACTTCTATATACATAACATAATCTGTGAAAATACTGTTTGGTTTCTGCACAGTATAAAAAAAATAAATGAGAGCAAGGAAAAAAAAGATATTTCATTAATATTTACATCTGATTTTTTTATTTAATTTTCCTCAATCAGAATAATATAATAACTACTGAGCTTTCTTTTGTAGATATAACCATGAGCGAAACATTACTCCCTTCTCAACTAAGAGAATTCATGTCACATTTGGAAAAATTCCTCCACTTCAAACAGAAAACGTAGTTACTCACCTTTCAAGACACAGCAACACTGAATATCCAAGTTGCTCATTTTATGAAGTCCTGGGCAAAGTACAATTACTTTATTTTTGGATGAACTCTCCAATGCACGCTGCACTGTTGAACAAGAACTGAAGCAAAAAGTTTAATTAAATTGAGATATTTATACAGTAGGTCACAGAGAGCTCTGAGAATGGAACATACTTGACATATGTAGTGGATGGGAAATAATTTAGGATTTTTACTATCAGTTCATTAATGTCCTGAATAGATTGACCCTGGAATACAATCCATGTACTTTTGTCGCCGGTACTTGCTCCTTCATTCACTATGGGTGTTTTCTGCTTTTGAGTCAGCAGTTTCCTGAAAGAGTAAGACATAACGTAAGGAACTCTTAAAAACATTTATGTTGGTGGCCAGGAAACAGCTGTTAGTGCTTACTACTGCTGTTGACAACTAAATAATAATAATCAGCACATGATGAACTAAGAAAATGTGCTGATGGTTCTTTAAAGTGATTCTAATGGTACTTCTATAAATTAACTACCAAAATCTTAAAATTTACGAATTAAATTGGTCATTTAGAACCATCAAATCTTCTCAAGTCATGAAAAATACATACTAATGTGTCATTTTTCATATCCATTAACTCAAATACATGGTAGTCACATTAATGTGACGACTCCCTATGTTCGATTTTAATGTGCAATAAACACACAAATAAGGCAGGTGGCAGCACTTGCAGTGAAGATTACATATGAAGTGTGTCGGAAGGATGCAGAAAACAGTGCAGTCATTCTCATAATGTGGAGCAATGTATCTGACATCCAAATGGGCGTGATCATTGGCTTTCAGGTCAAGTGTGGAATCATTTTCCAAATGGCTGAGTCTGTAATTGTTCGTGTGCCACTATGGTTAAAATATACCACACACGGAAAAATGACACTATCCAAAACTGGTGCCAAGGCAACTCTGGTGCACTACAGGCCATAGATGACATGGCTGAACAATGGCTGCAGAGATGTGTACAGGTAAAAAGAGTGGCAGCTGTTGAGCAACTGACTGCCCAGATGAACCAAGGGACTACTTGCAAGGCTCCTCAATGACAGTTCAGCGAACAATGCTGTGTATGTGTCTCTGCAGCAGGCGCCTGGTTTGTGCACCCACAGTGACTGCTGTTCATTGTTGACAAAGGCTGGAATTTGCACATCAGTACCACATCTGGATGTCTAATGAGTGGCAGCAAGTGGCTTTCTTTTTGATGAATCACATTTTATGTTCCATCAGACAGATGGCCATTGATCTGTATGGCCCTGCAACAATTGTTGGAAGGGTCCGGGCCAGGAAAGGCAGCATTATGACCTGTGGAATGTTTTGTGGCATTCCCTGGGTGATCTCTTCATTCTGGAAGGAACAAAGGATCAACACAAGTATGCATCTATTGTGAGAGAACATGTCCAGCCGTACATGCAGTTTGTTTTATCTTCAGCAGATAATGCAATTTGCCACACAGCTCTCAGTTTGTGTGCGTGGTTCAGAGAGCACCAGAATAAGTTTAGCATAACCCCTGGCCATGAAACTCCATGGATTTAAACCCAGTCGGAAATGTGTGCGGCCACCTCAATCGGGCTGTTCATGCCATGGATCCTCAACTGAGAAACCTAGTGCAGCTGGCGATGGTACTGGAGTCAGCATGACTCCACACCCCGTTGACACCTTCCAGAATCTCACTGACTTTCTTCCTGCAAGTCTCAGGCTGCTGACATGTGGTCACATTAATGTGACTGGACTGTGTATCTATGGACACACCTAATTACTGCACAGCAAATCTCTAAAAACATGAAATTTCTGAGCATGGCTACAAAGAAAAATTTCATGCTCTGCAATACAGATTTTATACAACTAAGTTTTATGTTTAGTGAAGTTGCCGTCTCTACATGCATACCAGTTCTTGTTACATACTGCTGTTAATTTGGGTCTTAATCTGATCTAATAGCTTTGTCCCATGTAAATGTTTACTGTCACTGCCAACATCAAGATACATAAAGGTAAACTCAGAATACATTGATATTATTAGTAAACGATTATTTTCAGAAGAGCAACATCCCTGTCATGATAATTAATGCTAAAAATAGTTTATCATTCAAATAGTTCACTTATTCACAGAAAACAGCATTGATAAAGGTATGTATTTATTTTTTAATTTTGTACTTAAAGTGGAGAACATTTCAATATGAGATATGTTCAAAAAGAAACCAAACTTTTGAAATAGTATGTCAGTCAACAGGGGGATGCCATCACGCTGGATATATATTAGATCTAATGGCAACAACCAGATCTGACATATTTGAGGAAGTCCACACTGAAACTGATATCAGTGATCGTAAGGCAGTTATAGCAACAATGAATACCAAAACACAGAGGGCAACTAAAACACACAGAAAGATTTATATGTTCAGCAAACTAGACAGAGATACCGTAGTGTCACATCTCAATGAGGAACCCGAAACTTTTGGCTGAGAACCAAAGCACATTGAGGAACCATGGATCAAGTTTAAAAGAATGCTTGACCATGTACCTGACAACTATGAACTCGGTGGAGAAATTTATAATGGGAGAGATCCTCCATGGTATAATGCTACTGTAGAGAAACTCCCAAAGAAACACAGACTGCATAATTAGGTATGAACAAAGCACAGGGCTATAGGTACAGTGATGCTCAATGAAACGTATTTGGCAGTCACGACAGCAATGTGTGAAGGCATCAATAATTATCACAACAAAAGAATGTCAAATGATCTTTCACAAAACCCAAATAAATTATAGTCACATGTAAAGGCTGTTAGTGGCATCAAAGTTAGTGTCCAGTTACTCACGTACGAGACAGGAAATGAAATTGAGATTAGCAAAGCAAAAGCAGAAATGTTGTAACTCTTCTTCCACATGCTCCTTTACAATGAAAAACTCAAGAGTACTACCCCAATTTAATTTTCATACCACTGAAAAGATAAGTGAAGTAGGTATTAGTGTCAATGGCATGCAGAATCAGTCGAAATCATTAAAACTGAACGCAGCCCCAGGGCCAGAGCAAATTCTGCTCTATCCTGTGCGTGTGTGTTTAGCTGTGTATGTGTACTTAAATCACCTGCCAACTATATCAGTGTGAGGTGGCCACTTGAAGCTGCCTGCAGGAATTTTGCACACAGCATGGTCTCCGCACCGTCTACCAGTGACTCATGCCTATATACATGTAGAGCACCTCTGGCTCACTCTCACTACGTTCTTTTAGTTTGTACCACTCACATCAATTGCTCTGTATATTGCTTCTGTTGTACATTCTGTATGATACTTTCATATTGTTACCTGTGGAGTCACAAGAGGCTTATTACCAATACTGTTGGAAAGTTTATGAATAAAACCATACTTGTGTTATTGGGTTGGTTTCTTCTATTACTTGGTTACTACAAGTTTGGCAACAAGTTTGGAATGGTTTCCGCAGGTGCAGTCTTTAAGTGCAGTTTCGTCAGGTTTAGTCAACATGGATGCAGTGCTACCGGCCCTGATTGAACAGATTATTTCAGCAGTGACCACTTTGTCGGCTTCCACTAACAGACAGGATAACATTCCATTGGCCTATCCATCCACTTTTCCTTCATAAGATGATTCAGCTGAGGATTGGGAGCTTAAGAAAAGAGATTCAGGCAGCATTTTTTGGCTTTCATTGTCACAGACTCGAATTTGTCGAGAACCTTATTCCTCACAAGGATTCCACCTAAGTTGTATCACAACTACTGTGTCAGCTTGCCCCTTTACAAGAACCGGCAGCTCTTACTTTTGATCACACATGCAGATTATTGTCCAACTACCATAGTGAACGATCACATACCATAGCAGCACGAGTTGAATTCTACTGATGCTGCAAGAAACCAAACAAGTCATACAGGGCCTGGGCAGCCAAACTCCACGGCCTTAGTTGTTAGTGTCAGTTCATTACTGATGCCCATAACGATCCTTATGCAAACTCTACAGTGCATGACGCAATTATATGCTTAGCTAGGGACAAGGAAGTGCACCAGAAGTCTTCACTCCACGGAGGCTGCTGTTGACAGAAGTTTTGCAACTAGCACAGTCTTTTGAAGTTTCTCAGTCAGATGGTGACCAAACTGCAGTGTGGGGCTATATGGTAGTAGTGTCACAAGATATGCCAACTAGGACTACAGATAGCTTGCATGAGGAAACAGTAGTGGTGGTGATTAACATGTGGATCCAGCGCCAAGCAGACTGAGGCCAGCCCAAGCAGCTGTGACCACCACAGTAGCAGCATCAGCGTTCCCTATTTACGAGCCCAAGCCCTAAGCGCTGGGCTACTTGCAATGCTTGCCAGAGGAAAAGTCACACTGCCTCTGGTGTATTGTTCGCCGAAAGTTGCTCAGGATATCCACATGTACGTAAACTGCGAGGCTCCAACGCTTGTGACTTCTCCCAAGTTGTTTATAGAGTTAATAGTTTTTGCAAAGTGCTCAGACTACAGATCGACACAGGTGCCGCAATGACATTATTGAATTCTCAAACCTATGTGAGTTTAGCCTCGCTGCTGTTGACACTGATCATGCTGAAGCTGGTCGGTTATAACAAACAGAACATTGCGCTGTTGGGACAATTTACTGCATCTGCGTCTTAAAAGTCAGTGGTTCGTTCCATTATATTTTTTGTGGCTGCTGATGCCAGTGTTGAGAGCTTGTTCAGAATGGATGCATTTCAGGCATCTGGACTTTCTATCAACAACGTAGTTCACTTTGTGTTTAATCGGGTACCGTATTCTCAATTGGGGACATGTTTGAGTTTTTGTAAGGTATGGGGTGTGTTACGAATTTTCTGTCCATATTTCTTTGAAATCCACAGCTCAGCCTCACTTTTGTCGTGCATGTCCTATTCCTGTTGCCCTGAAAGATCAAGTGAAAGCACAATTGCAATCTCTTATGGCTAGTGAATGGTCATCTCTGCTGGTTCTAGTCCAGAAGCCATTAGGGAAACTTAGCTTCTGTACCGACTTCATTACTACTGACATCTTGGGTTGTCGGGTGTTCTGCCGGATATCAGTGTCGTACTTGCACGATATTTCGGTCACGTAGCTCGTAACCTTCATCAGGTGCGACCTGAGACTGCTCCTCGAGTGGACCTGGTCCAGTATTTATGCCTATGGCTTTCCCCCTCCACCAATGGCTACAGGCGCTCCCTCTGTGGTCCGCGCACATTCCCTGCGACCTACTGGAGCATTGCTGCTGTGGTTTTTGAGGAGAGGGCATTGGAGACAGCCACATTTAAACCCACTTGCTTCTTTAGGTATGTGGATGACACCTTCGTGATCTGACCACATGGGATGGACAGGCTCAATGAGTTTCTTGAACATCTTAACTCATGCCACCCTAATATCGAGTTCACCATGGAACTGGAGAAGAATGGCCAGCTGCCATTTCTGGATGTACTAGTCCAGAGGAAAGCAGATGGATCAATTGGCCACAGTGTGTACCGAAAACCAACACACATTGATTTATATCTGCAGGCCAGCAGCTGTCACCACCCTGCACAGAAGAATGGGGTTCTGAAGACTTTGGTCCACAGAGCACGTGCCCTGTCAGACCAAGAGAATCTACCTATAGAGATAGAACGTCTCAAAACAGTTTTCTCCAAGAATGGATACACGGACAGACAAATTGAGAGGGCATTCCAACCAGCCACTATACCACAGGTTCCTGAAGAAGACCAAGATGAAGCAAAGAAGGTGGCATATCTGCCCTACGCTGGCTCTATTTTTGCCAGAATCAGTAGGATCCTCCACAAACACAATATCAAGTGTGTTTTCTGTCCATCCAACAAGATCGGGGGACTGCTGGGGAGTGTCAAAGACGACCTGGGGCTACGAAAACCACGGATTTACAATATACCTTGTCAATCTGGCATGTCCTACATTGGCCAGACGACAAGAACTGTGGAGATCAGGTGCAAAGAACATCAGAGGCACACTAGATTAAGACAGGTGACTAAGTCAGCCATTGCTGAACACTGTCTAGAACTAGATCATGCCATGAAGTATGAGGATACCAAGATTCTAGCACAAACACCCAGATTTTGGGACAGTGTTATAAGAGAATCGATAGAAATTAAAATGGCTGACGATCTTACGAACCGTGACACAGGGTACCAGCTAAGCAGAGCCTGGGATCCGGCTCTGGAATTGTTAAAGGAGCAACGGGGCCAGATGCAACACTACACAAACAGAAGAACCAGAGAGATGGAGATGGAAAACGAGCCCCTGACGGACTGCCAGGCCCACCAGACCGAAGATGGAACACCCACAAGTGGGACTGGTGGGTGCGGACCGCAGAGGGAACATCCAGAGCTGCAGCGGACGAAAAACGGAGCGGAAACGCTCCAACAGGTCATGGTGAGCAGGCACGGACCGCAGGGGGAACGCTTGGTACCCCAGACCGTAGATGAAACTCCCAGGAGCGGGTTTGATGGGCGCGGACCGCAGAGGGAACACCTAGAACCACAGCAGATGAAAAACGGAGCAGCAACGCTCCAGCAGGTCGCAGGGAATGGGCGTGGACCACAGAGGAAGCGCCTGCAGCCGTTGGTGGAGGGGGAAGGCCATAGGCATAAATAATGGACCAGGTCCACTCGAGGAGCAGTCTCAGGTTGCACCTGATGAAGGTTACGAGCT
Organism: Schistocerca cancellata; assembly: GCF_023864275.1. Classification (NCBI taxonomy): domain Eukaryota; kingdom Metazoa; phylum Arthropoda; class Insecta; order Orthoptera; family Acrididae; genus Schistocerca; species Schistocerca cancellata. The sequence continues at coordinate 384,546,164 of NC_064627.1, read as the reverse complement.
ATGTGACCGAAATATCGTGCAAGTACGACGCTGATATCCGGCAGAACACCCGACAACCCAAGATGTCATTAGATCGCCGGGAAAGCCTGAAGAGTTTCATTACTACTGTTAACACACGGTCGATTGTGAGTATGTATCCCTTCCCACACCAGGAGGAACTGTTGGCAAAAATATTGTGTGGCCAGCACTTTTCTAAACCTAATTTGTCTGACAAATATCTGCAGCTTCCTGTGGATGAAGCACCTTGGCGAGTTCTGGTTTTGAATATTCCTTTTGGTCTCTATCAATATTTGCGCCTTCCTTTTGCTGTGGCTAGCACTCCTGCTATTTCCAATGATTTTTAGAGCAGTTGACAATGCCTGTCCCATGTTGCCTTCATTACATGGATGATATTGTTGTCACAGGCTCCTCCATGGCTGATCACTTGAAAAATTTGTCCACTTTTTCTGTGTGTCTTTCTGTCTTATGGTGTAACCTCACGAAATCTCAGTTTTTCAACCTTCTACTGTTTATCTAGGGTTCAAGGACTCATGGGATGGGGTTTGCCCTCTGCCAGACCACATCTCTTGTTACATCTAAGCCTCATCCCTCGTCCACGAAGGAGCTTCAAGCTTTCTTAGGGAATATAGTCTCCTTATATAAATTCCTGCTTGTGGCAGTCACACAGGGCCACCCATTGCATGCCTTGTTATGCAAGAATGTACCTTTTTGCTGCAGCCTGGAATGAAAAGGTGTTTTTCAAAAGTCAAAATTCAACCTACTCTCAGCCCCTTGTTTTGCGGCATTCTCTCTGGACCAGCACATAGTTTAGGCAATTGACACCTCAAACTACAGCCTTGGCGCAGTCCTAGCACACTGGCAGGTCTAAAGAACCGGTTGCTTACGTCTCTAAGTAATTCACTCCAGCCTAGACGCTTTACTCTCTGATGGAAAAAGAGGCTCTTGCTACACTCAATGCTGTCCAGATGGCTCCAAGTTTCACATTATTACTGACCATAAACCCTTTGTTTCCTTGTTTAACCCTCACACCTACAATGTTGGGTGATGTTCTTGTCTTACTACAATGACGAAATCCATTTTCAACCTATGACTAAATGTGCCAATGTGGATGCCTTGTTCCGCCTTCCTGTGGGTCCTGATCCTGAAGAATTGCTTTGCTTCCATCTTGATATTGAAACACAGGTTGTGGTTGAGGGTTTCCCAATTACGAACTCGCGCATAGCACCTGCCGTTGTTGCCGACCTGGCCCTCTGCCATGTGGTTCAGTTTGCTCAACAGAGCTGGCCAGATAAACCACCAGGTTGGGCTTTGGACCACCTAAGCAACTGTTGTTCCTTATGGTATTGCCTCTCTGTTTCTGAAGGTGTTTTGCTGTTGTCCATGAAAGACCTCTCTCAGAGTAGTCAACACCACCAAGTTACAGTGCGAGGCTCTACATCTCCTCCACAGTCACTGGGAGGTTTCAGGCACTAATCTATTAGCTACAAGACATGTTTCCTGGCCAGGAACTTATAGCAAAATTGTCTATTTTGTCTTGGCTTGTGAAAAGTGTGTCAGCTCCCAGGGCACCTCTGTCCCCCTGGTGCACTCAACATCACCCACAGGAACGGATTCATGTAGACTTTGCAGGTTCCTTCTTGAATTCCTATTGGCTCCTGGTTGTAGATGCATTTTCCCGTTTTCCTTGCATTCTCCAGTGTGCATCAGCATTGGCTTATGTCACAATTTGTAAGCTTTCGAGGGTTTTTTCTATTAAGGAGTTGCTTTATAACTTAGTTTCTCACACATTTTGGTTTTGTTTCTGCCATGGCATTCGCCGTGTTACAGCTCTGTTATTCCACTCTCAATGAAATGGTGAGGCAGAATGCTAGTGTGTACGTCGCAAATGAAAAAGTTTGTTGTGGATCCTTCGTCCGATGGCACCCTTCTCCATTTTCTGAGCACCTATCACTTCACGCCTACGCGGGAGTGGAGCCTGGCTGAGTTGCTTCACGGCCAGCAGCCACGCATGCTACTCCACCTACCGCGGCATGCACCGCATCTGCTGCAGTCGATTTTATCTGGCAACTTCATGCCATGATCACTGGTGTGCACACGAGGGTATGGTCGTTGGCCCAAGTGGATACTGGCCACTGTTGTCTACCATCGGGGATGCCGTCTTTGTGATATCCGTATGACCAACAGGCTGGTGGCATGCCACTTTCATCAGTTGTGTCCGTGCTCACCGCCACAAACTACAGGTTCATGAGTGTGGTCCCCATTGCTGCAGCCTGCCTGTTGCCCTCTGCTTCGAGCCCGTCGTCGCCTGCCATGGAGTCCCATTGATTGCCTCCTCCATGTGCAGTGTACTAGAGTTCCAGCTCCCCGGCGCTGGGCGCCGGTCCATCTCTCCACCCTCGGGTCCATTGCTGCAGCTTACTGTTTCAGTCGGGCTGCTCCACCAGCCCCTCGCCATCATCGCCTCAGCCACTGTCGTCGGTGGGTCCTCTGTACTGGGACCTGCCTGCTGATGACAACGCAGGGATGGTGATAGCACCCTACTCCCCAATGCTGTCGTCAAGTGCTGTGCAAGTCCACTGCCCTCGGGTGTGCCTACGTCTCCACGTGTAACAGCCCTATACTCCGGTGCCCGTCCAGTACACCATCATGCCCCCACCACCTGCTGCCATTATAGATCTGGTGGATGTGTCTCTCGTTGGACCGCTGGTGTTTCCTCCATCATCTGGATTCCCTCTTTGCATGAGGGAGAGGTGTGCTGCATCCTGTTACTAGTGTGTGTGGGTGTGAGTGCACCAAGTGTAGTATTGCCACACGTGTGTACTTACATCAACTGCCAACTGTATCAGTGTAGGCCGGCCACTAGAGACTGCCCTCGGGAAGCGTGCACACGCCATGGTCTCCGCCATGCTGTCTAACAGTGACTCATGCCTATATAAGTGTGGAGCAGTGTTGATCGCTCTAAGTTCTTTTAGTCTGCACTGCTCACATCAGTTGTTCTGTGTATCACTTATGTTGCACCTCCTGTATGATTCTTTTGTCTTGTTATGTGTGGAGTCATGAGAAGCTTATTTCGATTACTGTTCAAAGGTTTATGAATAAAGAAATATTTGTGTTACTTGGATCTGTCTTGTTTATTACTTGGCTACTACAAAGTCTACACCCAATACACAGCTGAATTAGCCTCTCTGTTAACTATAATCTATTGTAGACCACTTGAACAAAAAAGCAGAACCCAATAGCTGGAAGGAAGTGCAGGTCACACCTGTTTATAGGAAGGGTGAGAAGTGATAAAAAAACTACTGTCCAGTATCTTTGATATCGATCTGTTACAGTATCTTAGAACATATTCTGAGCTCAAACATAATGAGGTATCTTGAACAGAATGACCTCCTTATCAAACAGCGTGGATTTCAAAGACATAGATCACGTGAAACCAAACTAGCACTTTTCTCACATGATATAATGTAAGCTATGGACCAAGGCAGTTAATGTAGATGCAGAATTTCTCAATTTCCAAAAAGGATTCTGCTCAGTACCATGATCATACAGGGTATCAGAAGAAATGTGAGACTGGATTGAGAATTTCTTGGTAGGGAGAGCACGGCATGTTATCTTGGATGGAGAGTCATTGACAGATGTAGAAGTAACTTTGGGTGTACCACATGGATGTGTGTTGGCTTCCTTGCTGCTCATGTTGTACAATATGATCTTGTGGATAATATTAAGAGTAAGCTCAGACTTTTTGTAGATGATGCAGTTATCTACAATGAAGAACAGTCTGAACAAAGCTGTGGCAATACTTGATAAGATTTCAAAGTGGTGTAATGATTTGAAACTTGCTTTAAATGTTCAAAAATGTGAAATTCTGCATTTCACAAAATGAAAAATCTTAGCATCTCATGAATACCATATTAGTGAGTCACAGCTGGAAGTTGCAAACTCATGCAAATACTTGGATGTAACACTTAGTAGGGACATGAAGGGGAATGATCACGTAGGCTAATTCGTGGGTAAAGCAGGTAGCAGACTTTGGAATATTGGTGGAATACTAGGGAAATAAATTCAGCCTACAAAAGAGTTATTTACAAATCATTCATGACACACATCCTAGAATTTTGCTCGAATGTGTGGGATCTGTATCAAATAGAACTAGCATGTGATACTGAACATACAGCATATAGAAGTAGAAAGTGTGATCTCTTGTCTCCAATAACATTGGCTGAATAGGGTTAGTGTGGTAATCTCCCACTGCACAGCACTACGATCGTTTTGTGCGCTATGTTGTCTACGTTTATAAATGCTATAACATGTGCTTTGTTGCTGATTTGCAAATATTTCTAGTTATATATGTGCAATTATGCAGTAGTATAGATTATTAGTGGTACTTGATTATAAATTAAACCAAAATACATGGTTGCCAATTTCAATTGAAATTAATAGTTGGGTCTGCAGTCTCCTAAACTGAAGTGACGACACCTTCCTGTGTGTTTCGCAAAGAGGTAAGATGCATTTTCTAGCCCCCAAAAGATGTAGAAAATTTTAACAAATGGAAAAAAGTTATACCAGAAGACAAGCAGCTAATAAGAAACACATATTGGTGATGCTCATTTTGCTGAAAATTTAATATTAAAACACAAAAATTCATTATTGATGAAAAGGAAGCAGAACTGCCCAGAATTAATTGGCACTTGAAACCAGATTCAATGCAAACAGTAAACTCAAATCAGAGAAGGCTAGAGTAATTGTGCTGCAGGCAGAAGTAAGTAGACTAAAGAAATGGAAATGTAATGAAATACAATAGTGAATTTCTTCTAGATAGGTTTTTTATTACATATAAAATCTCCTAAGGGTTAAAGCACTGCTTGATACATGATCTGTTACCTCTTTCTTCAGATGTGCATTTGTGGAGAGACTTGAAAGGTTTGAAATGCACATGTGATATTAACAACACAGTCATAGATGCTATTAAAGAGAATTTTAGAGAAGAGACTGATGAAAATAGAAAGACAATTATAATTATCTTTGATGAGATCTCACTGAGAGAGGATATTCAAATCAACAGCTCCTCTTTATTCATAGATGGATTTGTAGACTTTGGCAATACACCGCCTGCCACCCAAAATAGAGTCTTAGCTGATCCTGCCCTTGTTTTCATGTACCTCTGCTACACAGTTGGATACAACCAATTGCAGTCTATGCCAGAAACAAAGCAACTCCTGGAGAACTGTTACCAAAAATTTTAATTCAGGTTGTAATACAACTGGAGCAGGCAGATTGTAAAATTGTAGTGTTTACATGTGGTCACAGCCAATCTAACAAACAAGCCCGGAAACATTCACAAATATTAGGAAAGAAGGGGCATATTAAATGCTATTTTCAAAATCCTGTTGATGAGAACAGAAAAGTTTGGGCTTTTTCAGATGCAGTACATAATTTGAAATGTATACGTAACCTTCTTCATGAATTTATTTTATGAATGTGTTTATGAAGTTGACAATTCACTAGATTTTGCTTGTGTAAAGGCATGTAGTACACTGACATATGTACACATACACTTGACCTAATTTTAGTGAATGAATGCTAGCTATACTTTCCAGTTGTTTAGCACCAGCATGGTGAAAGCTATAATTTTTTTGGAGAAAGTGGCATCGCGGGATTGAAGACAGTGAGCCACATGAAAAATTTACTCAGTATATGAATAACATTTTCAATGCTCTGAATTCAGAAACACCATCATGTGGTAAGAGAAATGATTCAGATCACTGTAAAATTCTGCAGTATATTTCTCATATTCTGACCACCTCAGACAGTACTTTTGCTTCAAACAGAACATTGGAATTGCTCAGAGTAACAATACAGAGCACGTTAGAAATAGCTGAATACTTGTGGAATAAAGCATTCAAATATGTATTGACTGACAAGTTTAATCAGGATCTGCTGGAGCGATATTTTGGTATTATCAGATCACTGACCTGTGATGATCACCCTTCATCAATAGATTTTCTACGTTTACATATGCTCCAGTCGATACATGTGCTTGTCAAGAATGTTTTATCCAAGGCAGGGAATTGTGAATCAGGGACAGAACCCACTGTTACATCCTATGTCAATCAGATACAAATCTTGGCAAAGAAAACTAAGAAGGAACACACTGGGGGGAAAAAAATCTGTGCTAGAGAATATAGACTAAAAACTGATCACCAGAAATGGTAGTGAAAGTCATTCTGAGTGGACAGGCAATGAGCCCCACAAGAGTGTTCTTGATAATGCAAAAAGAACTATTATACACAACATAGCAGGTTACATAGTGCGCCAGGCCTCAAAAATCACTAAATGTTGTGCCTGCTTAGATTCACTAAAGAATTCGTCCATTGAAAATCATCCTTTTTCACTTTTCACTAATGTGAAGGACTATGGTTCTCATCAAGAACAAAGTTATTTATGTTACCCTTCAGAAGCACTGTTAAATATTACAAAAAAATCGTTCAAATGGCTCTGAGCACTATGGGACTCAACATCTGTGGTCATCAGTCCCCTAGAACTTAGAACTACTTAAACCTAACTAACCTAAGGACATAACACACATCCATGGCCGAGGCAGGATTCGAACCTGCGACCATAGCGGTCACGCGGTTCCAGACTGAAGCGCCTAGAACCGCACGGCCACACCGGCCGTCCTAAATATTACAATTGTTTACTGGAACACAGGTGCACTTGTTGCAGTGGGTGGACAACAGATCTCCTCGTCCAAAAAAAGCATAGTAGAGGTGGTGATAAACAAGGAAGTCTACCTGGAAATCCTAGTGTGCATGAGGGATGCTCAGACATAAAAGAGGCCTAACCTGTAGGAAAACCTGACTTGGATGTTGCATCGTGATAATGCACAGGCTCACACGTTGATCCTTTTCCTCAGCTATCTAGCAACACATCACATCCTGCTGTGTCCTATCCACTGTATTCTGTGGATATAGCCCCACCAAACTTTTTCCTTCTTCCCAACCTTACACATGGAAAGGATGACATTTTCAAACGCAGAAGAGAGTCAGGACAATGCAACAAGATACCTGTACACCATCGCAGAAAATGCATTCCAGAAGGCTTTCCAAAAGTGGAAGAAATGATGGGAATGGTAGCCTGTAGAGTGGGCTATTATGATGGGGATGTATTAAGATGTTGTACAATGCACAACAAAGGTTTTATGGCATAAGTTCAGTTTCTTTATCAACACATCTTGTTTGCCTGTAGCTGGATCTACCTCAAGGACAATTCTTGACAGTGGCAATAGACAGTGACTTTTACAATTGCGTGCTTTAGCTGGGAGCTAAATACATATCTCTTCTCTGAGATTAATTTACCTATGGCAATATAATATTCAGAAATTATTTTTGTCATGGCTTGCTTGTAGATTATGATGGGGTTGGGTAGTGTTATACTCATTACTTAACATTTCAATACCTACCCATATTAGCTGTTTAGACAGCACACAGTTTCTTCATATACTGGTTAACATGTTATTGCAATAAAATTAATAACAGATCTAACTCTCAATGTTTAAACAATGTCCATTAAGCGATACATTTTTCTTTGACTGTAATGGCCATCTATCAACTGATCTTCCCGTTATAGCAGCAGATATACTGTCGCTATTAGTCTTCTTCAGCTGACATTTGTCAATCACCATTAATTCTAGTTTAGTCTTTTGTTTTACTTACATTGTCATTACTAAAATTTGCTCTTTACACTTAATTTCTTTGCTTCATCAAGCGTTTAGAAAACATTTTGTAGCAGTATTGAAGGACTGCATCACACATATGTGTGTCGTCCACCATTCACCTATGATGCCTTACTGGCCATACATCACATCACATTCTTAGATCCAAGTGAATAACCTCAGGCTCCATATCTCAGCTGCACAGCCATGCTCTATGTCACTAACTAAAAAATGGGGCAAACAAATGTCAAAAACCATAGGAATTACTGCAAGCTCTCCATGAGACTTTACTGATTATAGTGAGCATTCTGCCCGGTTACATAATGTAGCGTATCATATGGTTGTATATTCTAAAATGTATTTAAAATATGTACGAGTGTGCACTTCATGCGGCAGTAATACCTTAGCTTCATGCAGCTGCCATCCAGAAAAGCTATATTACTTATCAATGTAGGGACTGTGTGCTGCTTATGGCATCCACTCGTCGATTCCTTGCTTATCATAAAATGAATTGTAATATGGCTTAAGAGCTCTATCACCAACTCACTTTTGGGCTCATTCATTATCTATCTCTCAAATTATTGTCGACTGATGATTGCTCATTTCGTTCAGGTACGGCATGCTTTATGATACAAAAAAGTTATATCTTGCACACGTGTTCTCCTTGAACAACTGAAATTGAACCACTGGAATTGAACCACGACCTATAATTAAAAGATGAACTTCGGATCCTCTTATGTGATGTATGAAGTTAATTAAGAAGCCTTCAGCTATAGAATTGCGATGTTAATTAATGAGCCTTCAGCTCTGTTTACAAGTAAATTTTTAGTGTGACCATCATCATGCTCTTATCTTGTGTGTTTCAATAAAAACTAAATCCAATCATAAGATTGTTTTCCCAAGACAAGATCGAACCTGCATTTTCATTTATGAAGTCTGAGAGCCAAATTATCAACTTTATTAGCATTTTAAACATTATCAGCACCAGAGAGTACAGGTGAGGTGAGGTGCACTGTAATAGTTGTGTTTGAAGTTTACGGGCGCTAAACAGCGTGGTCATCAGCGCCCAAACGCATAAAAACAGGAACACATGCAGTGAAGGGACTAAGACAAACAGCGAACAAGGAGAACGGTTAAAAGACACAGACCTGACGCAGTTCCAAATCCTCACATACAGAGGCAAAACAAGAGGAGAAGGGACACACTAAAAAGGAAAGGAAACACAAGGAAAAGATAACAGAAACCGAAGGGAAACAAGGAGGTAATCGTGACTGGCTGACCTCTTACCTAAAACCTGGGTGAGCCAGTCACCCAGCAGCACATTATAACCCTCTCCCTAAAATCCGAGGCAACAAATTGGACAGGACACAAAACCGTAAGACCTTAACTACAGTCGTTGCGTCATCTTGTAAAATAGAGGGCAAATCCGGTGGCAAAGAAACCACCACCCTCCGGTCAGAGAATAAAAGAGTCAAGTAAAATGTGGCGGACAGTAATCTGGACGCCACAAGAACTGCAGATTGGGGGGTCCTCCTGCCGGAGTAAAAAACCATGCGTTAAGGGACTGTGCCCGATGCGGAGGCGAGTGAGGAGAACCTCATCCCACCTGCATTACTGGTAGGACGTACGCCATGGCCGCGTGGTAGCCTTGACCAGACGCAGCTTATTTTCACCGACTGCCAGCCACTCCTCTTCCCACTGACGCATAACGCGAAAACGCATGTGGGAGGTAACAGCATGGAGGGGGATGGCACATTCAACAACGCGTGGGAGGGAACATGCATCTTTGGCAGCCACATCCGCCAGTTCGTTTCCCCTAATACCCACGTGCCCCGGCACCCAGAAGAAGGAAACCTCCTTCCCTTGCCGTTGCAGGTGGAGGAGGGCATCATGGATGTTCTGGACGACCGTATCCGCTGGGTACAAGTGTTGCATGGTCTGAAGGGCACTCAGGGAGTCAGAACAGATGAGGAACTTAAGACTGGGAACACACCGCATCTGCTCCAATGCCCGCACGATCGCAAACAATTCGGCATCAAAGATGGTAAACGCCGCAGCAAGCGGTAACTTGACGACTCGATCAGGGAAAACAACAGCACAACCAACAGAGTCCCCCTGTTTAGAGCCATCTGTAAAGACTGGTACATGGTCGGGATGCTGGTTTAAAATATCATAAAATAAGGAGGTAAAAACAAACGCAGGAGTGCAGCTCCTCCGGTACACCGACAAGTCTAAAAGGACGCTGGGCCTCCGGAGCAACCAGGGAGGCAGGCGAGTAAAACCTTGGCGTTGTGGGGCCACACGCTCCACACCAAGGGACTCAAGCAAATGCTTGGCACGAATCCCAAATGGTCGCGTTGCCCTGGGACGACTGGAAAAGAGACGTTCCATAGGCGGTCGGGCAATGGCAGGGTACGCAGGGGAGGTAGGACAGGCAAGGAATTGACACACCCGTCGCACCATGAGGAGTTTCCGCTGGATGGCGAGCGGCGGTTCCCCTGCCTCAGCACACAGGCTGGGGGTGGGACTGGTACGGAAGGCACCAGTGGCCAGCCTGCTACCCTCATGGTGTACCGCATCAAGAATCTTCAGGTACGAAGGCCTTGCTGACCCATACACAGTGCAACCATAGTCAAGACGCGATCGGACGAAAGCCCTATAGACTGCAGCAGACGTGCCCGATCTGCTCCCCAGGACCGATGGCTCAGACACTTCAAAATATTCAGCGCCTTCAGGGCACGCACCTTGAGGTCTTTAAGGTGAGGCAACCACGACAACTTGGAATCAAAAGTGAGGCCCAGGAACCGCACAGTGTCGCTAAAAGGAAGAATGGTGTCCCTCAGACGCAATTCAGGGGAGGGAAAAAGACGTCGAGAACGATTAAAATGAACACACACACATTTGTCTGCAGAAAAGGTAAAACCCGTCTGCGCAGTCCATGCCTCTAATTGCTGTATCGTAAGCTGCAGCTGCCGACTAGCAGTGACAAGACTGGAGGAAGAACAGAAAACACCAAAATCTTCCACAAACAAGGAGCATTGGACAGGACTCCGGATAGAGGACGTGATACTGTTAATGGCGACGCCAAAGAGGGTGACACTTAAAACGCTTCCCTGAGGAACACCATTCTCCTGCACATACAAATCAGATAGCACATTACCAACCCTATAACGAAAGAGGCGGTGGGAAAGAAAGGACCGAATGAAGATGGGGAGACGGCCACGAAAGCCCCACTCATGGAGTTGATTGAGGATATGGCGGCGCCAAGTAGTATCATACGCCTTATGAATGTCAAAGAAGACACCAGGACAATGCTGGTTACGTAGGAAGGCCTGCTGGATGGCTGCCTCCAGCAGGGTCAAGTTGTCTACAGTTGAACGACATCTCCGAAAGCCACACCGAGAGGGGCTAAGGAGCTGCCTGGTCTCGAGCAGCCAAACCAGGCGACGGTTGACCATGCGTTCCAACTTCTTCCCGACACAGCTCGCGTCAAAGCAATACTTCGATAACTGCTGGGATGCGTTCGGTCCTTCCCCGGTTTTAGGAGAGGAATCAAAATCGCCTCCCTCCATGAGGCAGGGTATGTGCCGGATAACCATATCATATTAAAACAATTCAGGAGAACTTCCTTGGATGGCAGCAACAAGTGCTGCAGCATGCTGTACCGGATTTGATCATGACCAGGCGCAGTATCAGGAGCCACAGACAGCGCTGAATCCAGTTCCCACATTGTGAAGGGGCAGTTGTAGGGTTCAGAATTTGGAGACCGGAAGTCCAAGTGACCCATCTCGACGGCAGTTCGGTAGCAGCAGAAATCTGGATCACAGTTAATAGTGGCGGTAAATTCCGCAAAATACATGGCCAGTGTCTGGGCAATGTCTCTCGGCGCCGTGAGGAGACATCCCTGATGCAGCAATGCCGTGACAGGTAGTTGGCTGCGTTTCCTGGAAATCCTCCTGATGGCTTCCCATACTTTCGTAGAATTAGTGGAGCGGGAGAGGGAGTTCAAGAACAATTGCCATGACCGCCGTTTGCTCTCTTTAATCACTCGCCGTGCTTTGGCCCTTGCCACCCGAAAGGCCGCAAGATTGTCAGCTGAGGGACGGCACTTGAAGCAGCGCAGAGCTGCATGGCGGGCTCGGATGGCGGAGCGGCACTCAGTGGTCCACCAAGGGACAGGACGCCTCTTGGGATTACCGGATGACCATGGAATGGACAATTCAGCAGCATGGGAGATCACGGCTGTAACATGGTCTACCCATTCGTGGACGCTGGCACGGTGTTCCAAAACAGCCAGTTGGCTGAAAAGTGTCCAGTCAGCTCTGCAGAGGTGCCACTGAGGCGGCACTGATAATGCCACAGCCTCATCCAGGAGGCGAATCCAAAGGGGGAAGTGGTCACTAGAATGGAGGTCAGCAACAACCTCCCACAGAGCAGAATCCGCGAGTGCTGGAGAGCAAAAGGAAAGGTCAATAGCAGATGATGACCCGGAAGCAGTACAGAAATGAGTGGGAGCACCAGAGTTGAGGATGTACAGTTCTTCAGACATCATGAGGCTTTCCAGAATGCAACCCCTGGGGCAAGTAGTCGAAGAGCCCCATAAGACATTATGAGCATTGAAGTCCCCCAGGAGAAGAAATGGGCGGGGGAGTTGGCTAATAAGGTCTGTGAGAGCCTCAGAGTCTATCACATCCTGAGGTGGTAAGTAAACTGAACAGACTGTGAGCCTCCGACCCACAAGAAGGTCAACTGCAACTGCTTGCAAGTCTGTAACGAGAGGGAGCTCAGATGAGGGGTGCATGTCACGGACAAAAACCGCAACACCACCCTTTGCCCTTTGCCCCGTCAGATCATCTTTCCGATATAAGGTATAGCCCCGTAAAGAAGGAGCATCAGTGGCCCGAAAATGTGTCTCTTGGAGACATAAGCACAAAGGGCACTCTCGTACAAGGAGTTGTAATTCGGCCACATGCGTCCTGAACCCATTCAGGTTCCACTGTAATATGGGAGCCAGTGATTAGGGTGGCTGAACTTTCACCCTTCCTCTGTGCTTCGGAGGAGAGCCCGTACCCGCCGGAGATTTATTCCTGGGGCGAGAAGATCGCCCCCGGTCGACATCAATGTCCATCAGCTCCGAGGACGACCCACGGGAGACGTCAGACAGTACGATGGCCTCGTCATCGGACCGACCCTGACTAGTCTCCTCAGGTGGCAAAACCTTCACCTTCGGCGTCTTTGTCTTGGAGGGCTTAGAATGTAGAGCCTTGTCAACAGGTGGAGCTTTACTCGTCTGGGCAGAAGGCGCCATAGGGGGAGACGCAGGAAGTACCCCAATGTCAGCAACCACAGCCTTGTCCGATGTTGCAGGGAGAGCCGCAGGATGCAAAACAACCGCAGCGGCACAAGTGCACTGGCAAACGCAGGTATTAGTGCTAACACTAGCAACCTCCGTTTGCGTAGCAACAGTGGCCATTTGTACCGGTTTCTTCAGAGCGGAAGCGAAAGATGTTGTAAACACACGAGGTTGCATGGCCTTAAAGAGCTTCTTGGCCTCACCATAGGGGATGCGCTTAGATGTTTTAATTCCTGTATCTTCCGTTCTTCGAGATAGATGGGGCAGACCCGGCTCCAGACAGGGTGACTCCCAGAGCAATTCATGCACTTCACAGGCGACGAACAATCGACTCCTTCATGGGCAGGCTGACCACATTTACCACAAGTGGCTATCCCATTGCACCCCAACGTAGCATGCCCAAAGCGCTGACATTTAAAACAGCGCATTGGGTTGGGGAAATATGGCCGTACTGGCAAACGTAAGAACCCCGTTTTAACATGCTCTGGGAGTCTCGGGCAACTGAACGTGAGAATAAACGAGTCGGATTTGACTAGGTCCCCATCGACTCGTTTCATAATATGCTGCACATCAACAATACCGTCATCAGCCCATTCAGATTTTAACTCATCTGTGGGGATATCCACCAAGTCCCTACATGTCACAACACCCTTACTATAGTTCAGAGTGGAGTGGAGCTCGGTCTCGATAGAGTACTCTCCGAGACAGGTTGCTTTCCGAAGAGAAGCGACTTGACGGGAACTAGAAGTCTCAACTAACAGAGTCCCATTGCGAAGTCGCTTCACAGATTTAAGTGTTCCTGCAAACCCCTCAAGACCCTTGTGGATATAAAAGGGAGAAACCCTCTCAAAGCTACCCTCCTTCCGTTTAATAATCAAAAACACGTTCTGATTATCAGCATGTGCTCTGTTACGACAGTCTGATAAATCTCGATCAACACCAGGCGCTGGAGGACTCGCAGCACGAAGTCGCTTCTTCGATGGGGTGTGTTTTCCTACCAGTGGCCCACCCAAGCCACTAGCAGGGGGAAATGTAGAGGTCGAAGGGTCCCACGAGCAGCTAGGGAACTAAAGGTCCGCTCAGACAGAGCCCCGCGTGCCTGAGTAAGCCTTATACAACTGGGGTGCGGCAGGTGCCCCAGAGGTTGTTCGCTTGCGACTGTTCCACCCCAACAGCCATGCATCTCATAGGCGCGGAGCACACCGGAAGATTGAGGGGTTTTTATAGAGGTTGTCCTTCCTCGCAATCCAGGCGGTCAAGCCAAGATTACCATTCCCCGCAGCACACAACATTCCACCGCCGCGCCATACGGTGGTCGCTGAAGCATGTCCAGGGGTTACAGTGACAGGAGACTGGCGGCGCTGACCAGTCCCCAGCTTAGGACCCCGGGGTCGCCAAGCCCGTACTCAGCAAATAAATGCTGAGCCCCTGGGGGCGCACTGTAATAACAGCAGAATGCTGGGTCATCTGGTTACCAACATACAATCTTACAGATCCATAACTCTGAACATTTAAACTAGCCAGTCAGATTATATTTTGGTCTATCATTACTGGTATTAAATTAAAACTTATTTTCATATTTTCATAGTTCCTTTCTTCAGCTTATGTTTTTCTCCTTTTACATTTTGTTTTTCACTGATAGTTTCCCTTTACTTTTGACAACGTTTCTGATTTTGTTTGCTATTTATAAACATTTCTTGACTAAGGTGTTGTCCAAGCTTATTCAAATTTTTTGACATCACCTCTCCACCTCTGAGTTCTTTTCAGTTTGTAACCTTATCTCTGATCTATAAATTAATTTTACCACCAGCTCATCACTAGTACGGGATTTTATCATATACAGGGTTATTACAAATGACTGAAGCGATTTCACAGCTCTACAATAACTTTATTATTTGAGATATTTTCACAATGCTTTGCACACACATACAAAAACTCAAAAAGTATTTTTAGGCATTCACAAATGTTCGATATGTGCCCGTTTAGTGATTCGGCAGACATCAAGCCGATAATCAAGTTCCTCCCACACTCGGCGCAGCATGTCCCCATCAATGAGTTCGAAAGCATCGTTGATGCGAGCTCGCTGTTCTGGCACGTTTCTTGGTAGAGGAGGCTTAAACACTGAATCTTTCACATAACCCCACAGAAAGAAATCGCATGGGGTTAAGTCGGGAGAGCGTGGAGGCCATGACATGAATTGCTGATCATGATCTCCACCACGACCGATCCATCAGTTTTCCAATCTCCTGTTTAAGAAATGCCGAACATCATGATGGAAGTGCGGTGGAGCACCATCCTGTTGAAAGATGAAGTCGGCGCTGTCGGTCTCCAGTTGTGGCATGAGCCAATTTTCCAGCATGTCCAGATACACGTGTCCTGTAACGTTTTTTTCGCAGAAGAAAAAGGGGCCGTAAACTTTAAACCATGAGATTGCACAAAACACGTTAACTTTTGGTGAATTGCGAATTTGCTGCACGAATGCGTGAGGATTCTCTACCGCCCAGATTCGCACATTGTGTCTGTTCACTTCACCATTAAGAAAAAATGTTGCTTCATCACTGAAAACAAGTTTCGCACTGAACGCATCCTCTTCCATGAGCTGTTGGAACCGCGCCGAAAATTCTAAGCGTTTGACTTTGTCATCGGGTGTCAGGGCTTGTAGCAATTGTAAACGGTAAGGCTTCTGCTTTAGCCTTTTCCGTAAGATTTTCCAAACCGTCGGCTGTGGTACGTTTAGCTCCCTGCTTCCTTTATTCGTCGACTTCCGCGGGCTACGCGTGAAACTTGCCCGCACGCGTTCAACCGTTTCTTCGCTCACTGCAGGCCGACCCGTTGATTTCCCCTTACAGAGGCATCCAGAAGCTTCAAACTGTGTATACCATCGCCGAATGGAGTTAGCAGTTGGTGGATCTTTGTTGAACTTCGTCCTGAAGTGTCGTTGCACTGTTATGACTGACTGATGTGAGTGCATTTCAAGCACGACATACGCTTTCTCGGCTCCTGTCGCCATTTTGTCTCACTGCGCTCTCGAGAGCTCTGGCGGCAGAAACCTGAAGTGCGGTTTCAGCCGAACAAAACTTTATGAGTTTTTCTACGTACCTGTAGTGTGTCGTGACCATATGTCAATGAATGGAGCTACAGTGAATTTATGAAATCGCTTCAATCATTTGTAATAGCCCTGTATTTTGCTGTCCATTATGATGCACAACATTTTTTTATGAACACTGGGTGAATCTCTTGATGTGGGGTTGTCTCTAATTCTCTTTCTTGCACCAAATTTACATTTATATTTTCAAATCAGTTTCCAAATACATTTTCTCGTGAAGAAACAACTTTTATCACCAAAAGCTTGATACTGATGTCTGTTTCTATTTCTACACTGTACTGTGCTTTTTCTTGGTTAGGCAGTTGATAAGGTGACTCCTTTTACTTGTACCATCTATGTTTCTTTCTTCCATGTTTTTTGAGCTAATATAATGTCATGTTGAACCACAGTCAAGTCCACATCGAAAACCAGAGTCATCAATGAAATACAGCACTTAGAAATGCAAGTTTATTATGAACACCAATGCACTGCCAGTGCAGAACTGAAATCCTGGACACACAATGTAGTTATTTATACAAATACACAATGTGATCAAAAGAATCCGGACACCCCCAAAAACATACGATTTTCATATTAGGTGCTTTGTGCTGCCACCTACTGCCAGGTATCCCGTATCAGTGACCTCAGTAGTCATTAGACATTGTGAGAGAGCAGAACGGGGCGCTCTGCGGAATTCAAATGTGGTCAGATGATTGGATGGCAGGTAACCATTTCCGCCGTACTGGATCGTACTTCCTCTTACACAATGCTCCATTTATTAACTGAATTTCTCCGTTAGTCGCTTCCTCCTTCAAGGCACCTATTGTTTTCAGCAGTGCTAGATCTTCTCTCTGTTCATCAGCGATGTCATCTAATGCAGCTTGTTGATGGTCCAAACAACTACACAGCACATTTTTTCAGTTATAGAGTAGTTTATTTTGGATTTGGGGAGTACTCTGGAAGCATAAGCTATCATATTTTCAGCCACTGCCTCAATTAGTATTAAGACAGCTTGTATCCCAAAACTGCCAGCATCAGTGTGGAGTACTGTCTCAGCACTCATGTCACACAATGCTCACATGTGCCTTTTATTTTCTCTTGATCGGACTGGACTACATCACCATCCATTAAGTGCCCCAAGATTTTTATCTCTTGGATGACGACGAGGCACCTTTTCTGATTCAGGTAAAGACCTGCAGTGTAAATGTGCTTCAACACAGTTTTCTGTTGTGGCTTAGATGTTCATCTAATGTCCGAAGGAGGCTGTCCATCGCTCATTTTAAGGCGGCTGGAGCGTTACACAGCCCAAACGGCATAAGTTTGAATGCATAGATGCCATCAGGAATTATAGAGGCAGTCTTTTCCCATTCAGCATCATCAACCTTGATATGCCAGCTCGGCAGTCTTCATGTCCAAAGTTGAAAAAGATTTTGCTTCTGTCAAGCAGTTTAGGTTGAGATCAATGTGCAGCAATCAACATAAATCTTTTTTCATGTTTTTGTTTGACTGTGAGTTGTTCACACAGAATCCCCATATGCTGCAGTTCTTCAGGAGGGCTATAGCAGAAAACCACAGACACTAAGGTTTGATGATTTTATCTTGTAGAATATTCTCCACTTCCTCCCCAGTTATCCATCATTCAGCCGGCGACACATTATATGAGCACCGGCTAATTGGCTGATGATCCCCAGTTGGGATACAGTGTTTTATCATGGGCTGTTTGGTCTCTCTTTTCGCCACTCCAGATCTGATGCAGAATGGCTATCACCACCATCTTGGTCAGGCTAGATTTTACTGGCAGTTCAATAGTAGTTTCCTGCCCTGTATTGTCTGTTGTGGTAGTGGGTGGAAGTCATGCAGGGTTCAATAGTGGCTTTGGATTGAGTTTGAGTCTGAATGCCTGACTCAGTTTACTCCTACAGCCAACTGTGACCCACCCAGCTGCCTTCAAATCACCTCCTGCCAACTTTCCAGAACTTTCTAACTCTAACCATCACTCTCCAAATCCCTAAATGTGGAAACCAATCCCACATCTGCAGAATTACCCACAATTTACCACCTAAAAACTGATTCTAACATTATAAAACTACCTGCCAACTACAGCTCCAACACTGTGGTTATGGACTACAGGAATTACCTGGGGGAAGGACTCTGCCGGCTATCAGATACTTCCACCTACATATCCTGCCACAATGGCCCCATTCCCAGAAATCTAGCAGGATCTCCAGTCTCTCCTCAAATCTTTAGGTTCATCCCAGAACCTCTTCCACCCAACTCGCCCCCCATAACTGCCCACACACCTACCTTATACATGCTTCCTGGAGTTCATAAAACCAACCACCCAGAACACTCCTTTGTTTACGGTTACTGTGCCTCCACATACAGAACATCTGCCCAACACCCATGGCCTTTCCACTATTCAACACTAACTTTCCCAAAGCCCAACTGACTCCAAAACTACAACTTTCTTTCTAGTCACCATTACCAACTATATCCTCACCCACAATTACTTCTCCTTTGAAGGCATTACCTAAAACCAAATTTGTGGTACGGCAATGAGTACGTCCATGGCACCATCCTATGCTAACCTATTCATGAACCGTGTAGAGGAATCCTACATAATCTCCCAGAATACCAAACCTATCATCTGGCTCTGATTCACTGATAACATCTTTACAATTTGGATCAAGAATGAGGACACCCAATCCAAATTCCTCCAGTACCTCTACACTTCCAGCCCTATTTGCTTCACCTTGTCTTCCTCAGCACAAGGGCCAACTTTCTCGATACTCCCATTCACCTCACCTCAAGGATGGCTACATCAGTATCTTTGTCCACATTGAATCTACCAACCACCAAGAATACCTTTATTTTGACAGGTGCCACCTATTCCACACTAACAAGTATCTTCCATACAACCTAGCCACTCACAGTTGGGGCATCTGTAGTGACAAGCAATCTGCCTCCAAATATGGCAACAGTCTCACCGTGGCCTTCACAGACCAAAATTACCCACTCCACTTCGTCTGGATACAGATCTCTATCCTCCCTAACCCTCCCACAGTGGTATTCCGTTGTTCACCAAACCTACACAGTATTCTCATCCATCCCTACTCCAGCCGCGTTCCTAACCCCTTGCCTCAGGTCTCATTTCTCTGTAACAGATATACATGCGTGGTCTGCCTACTATCAACTACTTCAGTTCTGTCACAGGCACCTCCTGCCCCACCAAAGTCAGGGTCATCGATGACAGCAGCCATGCGATCAACAAACAAAGCTGCAATTACTGTTCTGCATTGTATGGGGGCACAACAACTAACAAGCTGCCTGTCCACACGGATGACAACCACTAGCCTGTGGCCAGAGGCCAACTGGACCACCCACTTGCTGAAAATGCTGCCCAACACAATGTGCACTGTTTCACAGAATGTGCCATTTGGATTCTTCCCACCTACATCCGATTTTGCCGAGTTGTGCACATGCAAAATCTTGCTACAACATATCCACTTTGTTAGTCCCTATCCTCTTACCTGTGCCCCTTACAGCACGCACGCGCACACACACACACACACACACACACACACACACACACACACACACACACACACACACACACACACCTTCTATCTCGCCAATACACTTACAAGCCCATTCCTCTTTTCACTAAGGCCTCCCCCCCTCCCCCCCATCTCCCAATACACTCTTGTGATGCTGCACCTAGTAGCCCTATCCAGTCACCATCACGTCCCTGCACACTTCCACAGATAGCATCTTTCTGAACCTCTGCCCTGCTGTCCCTTCCCCTCCTCAACCCATGCCATCTCCATACCCTCACAACCCACCTCCGCATATTGTTGCTCATGTAAAACTCAATTGGGCCTCAGCAGTCAGAGACAGTAGCAGTGTCCGTGCACAGGCTTTTGTGTGTGTGTGTGTGTGTGTGTGTGTGTGTGTGTGTGTGTGTGTGTGTTCTGAGGAAGGACTTTGTGCAAAGTATTTTGTATTTCTAATATCCTTTTCACTGTGCATTTCTGTGACTCAAGACATCATATGTGAAATGTACTGTATTGATTGTAACAAAACTATTAACAATATACTGCCAAATTTCTGCACCACTGTCACTATTTTAAGTTAATTTTCGGAAGGACTGCATTTACTAACAGAATAAGTTTCTGACTAGTGTACTTCTGAAGAGATGAAAGTTTAAAAGATGCTTAAGTTTATTAATTGTGAACATCTTGACCAACACAGTCTACATTCAAGATAAGTGTTGAAATAGAGCTAGAATTTGGTAATCTAAGATTTCTGTCACCACAGCTGGCATATAGTGCTGTGAAATAACAATCCATAATAACAGAACACCTTCTGTATTATTATTATTATTATTATTATTAGTAGTAGTACTAGTAGTAGTAGTATTATCATTATCCAACAAATGAGATAGGATGGTAATGTCAAAGCTCCAAAACTATATCTTGAACAAGCAACTGTATGTTCAGTCTCGAAGTTTTCTGATTACCTGATTTGGACACTGTTGTATGCCGAAGTCTTTAACTTGTCCCACGACCCTCCCACATATTGTTCAGGAAATATTCTCAAATTTTTCAATTACACATAACTTTTCAACACTGATGTAGCATACATGAACCCTGTCCGCAATAGAATTCTTTTGTGGCCACCACATACTTTCAGAATGAATTGTTCACTCTGCAATGGAGTGACCACTGTTTTGGAACATACTGACAGATTAAAACTGTGTGCCACATCAGGGTTCAAGTCCCAGTCCAGCACACAGTTTTCATCTCCCAGAAAGTTTTAACACCTGTTTTGCTTTCAAAGGAAATGTTTATTTTTGAATCACAGAAAAACATTTTCCTTTTGCTGTTGCAATTATACAATTTTCTCTACGTTTTTCAAACCTAGCTTTTTTACTTTTTCATTTACAGAACCATGATGTATGTACTTTCTAGTGATCCATAAAAATTATTTTGTGAAAAATCAGATGCGCTGAGGGGACAATTTTGGCATTAACAAGAATCCTAGTTCTATACATGAACATTATTCAAATACTAATTCATAAACTTCAATAATATATAAAACTACCAAACCTCGTTACAGGATTTTCAAAACTTTCAACCTCTTTCTTGATTTGCTTCAATCGCAGATAATATTTTGTAAGTGAGTAGGTAACTTCTACAGGAACTTCTCCATCTTCTGTGAGTTCAGAGTCAAGAGATTCCATATTTTGTTTTATGTCTTTCGCTTCTTGCAAGAGGGACCGTAAGTATTCCCATTTCTCACGGCATATGGCATCGGACTGCATTACTTCAAGTCTGAAATAAAATATCCCTTTTGTTCTCATATGGTAAAGTAAAATGTTACAAAATGAAACAGAGATAGAAAGAAAAGTAACTTCACTACGTGCCACTTTGAGGAAATTAACAAGGACAAACAGATATTTAACATCTCCAATTAGTTTTCTTGTAAGTTCAACTACTTTGTGTGCATTGAGGAGGAAAACAGTACAGGATTTTGATGCTTGCTCATTGTTATGGCAGTTGTGAAAGCTTTGTGGGAATTCATAAAAAATATAATTAATGGGCACAGGAAAACCATGGTCAGTTTGAGTTAGTAATGATGGGAAAATACATGTTTACAAAATTTAATATACGACTCTGCTGTTAGCTGCTCTTCCATCATTCCTTTTAAAAACTACAGTGATGTGGGAACTAGTACTTCTACTAGCAACTAAATAAATGGTGGGCTATAATGAGAAGAGATTGCAATGTCACAAGCCACTTTACTGATGATACTAATACACGAGACACAAAAAATTCATGGGTGTACAGAAAACATATCAGCACATCACTCATATGAAGAATATACTCACAAAAATGGAGCTAATTACATTGGTCAACAGCATTTTTGTCACAAAGAATATGAATGGTATTTTTAGCTAAGTCATGATTACTGAATTAAAAATCAAAATCCATTTTTGCCTATTGAACTCCTACTGTATCTATAAAATAACTTTAAAATGCTGGGTGTTGGTTACTTTGGAATTGCTTGATTATTTTGTTGTTAATTTTTTGTGTGGATGTAATTGTTAGTAAACAAACAAAATATACCCAAGGAATTCCACACGGTCCTCAGTTCCGACATTCACTAACGGATTATGAAGGAGGTCGATGAGTCATGCTTATGTTGCATCGCACTGTGTCATGTTTGACGCATCAGTCTCAGTAGTGAGAGAGCCCTTACCTCGTGAAGTGAGTTGCTGTAGGTTCTTGAAGATTTGAGTTTAGTGCAAATTCAGACGGGGAAATGACCCATACCTATATAAATAACCCAAATTCTTTTTCTTATATCTATGGTGAGTTAACTATGAAATAGAAAAAATGAAAACTTAATCTTCTTGCGAAAAGCACTATGAACTTTATTCTGAGTGCGAGGTTGGTGACTGAACAAAAAAGGGCCCTGCTGTTTGACCTGTGTTATACTCCTGATAGGCTGGTTAAAAGCATCATGTCACGTGTCCTTCGGTGCCCCATGATTTGGAGAGAACCAAAGGATCACATAACAGACTTATTTTTGTGTGACAAAATAGTTAGAATCACCTCTAAAACAAAGAAAACTGTCAACATGTTACAGTTGTCGAACTACCTGCTGGACCTTATAAGTAAATGTTCCTGAGGCAAAGTATCACAGGAAGTCAGGAAGAATATATTATTAGATATGTTTATTCACATTTATTTACTCTTACGTTGATTAATTTGTGTACTGATACATGTTTTTGTTTTCCTATATGATGTGATCATGTACAGAAACCAGTATCACTTGGAAACTGCGGCAGGTACAGACATTCTGAAATTACATCTGGAATTAGGGACAAAATATCTTCCAGAAACAGTGCGTTTTGTTTCTGTGACTGAAAAAAAAAATTGTTTGTTGAACAGTGAGTTATGGGTTATAGAAGATTTTTGATCAGGTATCCATGCAAGATGGACTGCAAGGTCAGAAGGAAGAATTTCTGACAAATATAAAGAACCAAAAATTACAAAGTATGATGTCCTCATTATGTATTAGTTGAATGTTCCAGCACAACATGAAAAAGACTAATTAATTGTGACTTCCATGTTTTACATCAACCATTGTTTTGCACAAAAAATTAGACACACTTCTTTTTTCTCTGAAGAGCATAAAAAACTGTTACAGGACTCTTAAAGAATTACAGTTTATTTCTCCATATTACAAGATTTCATCCCTAGCTTTCACACATCTGACTATTACTGTATATAATAAAAATTACTGACCCTCTACTGTACAGTCCATCAATACGCACAACTATTTTCTCATGAATATAATAAAGGGAAACATTTCACGTGGGAAAAATATATCTAAAAACAAAGATGATGTGACTTACCAAACGAAAAGTGCTGGCGGGTCGATAGACACACAAACAAACACAAACATACACACAAAATTCAAGCTTTCGTAACAAACGGTTGCTTCATCAGAAAGAGGGAAGGAGAGGGAAAGACGAAAGGATGTGGGTTTTAAGAGAGAGGGTAAGGAGTCATTCCAATCCCGGGAGTGGAAAGACTTACCTTAGGGGGAAAAAAGGACAGGTATACACTCGCACATACACACATATCCATCCGTCCATACACAGACACAAGCAGACATTTGTAAAGGCAAAGAGTTTGGGCAGAGATGTCAGTTGAGGCGGAAGTACAGAGGCAAAGATGTTGTTGAAAGACAGGTGAGGTATGAGCAGCGGCAAATTGAAATTAGCGGAGATTGAGGCCTGGCGGATAACGAGGAGAGAGGATATACTGAAGGGCAAGTTCCCATCTCCCGAGTTCTGACAGGTTGGTGTTAGTGGGAAGTATCCAGAAACCCGGACGGTGTAACACTGTGCCAAGATGTGTTGGCCGTGCACCAAGGCATGTTTAGCCACAGGGTGATCCTCATTACCAACAAATACTGTCTGCCTGTGTCCATTCATGCGAATGGACAGTTTGTTGGTGGTCATTCCCACATAGAAAGCTCCACAGTGTAGGCAGGTCAGTTGGTAAATCACGTGGGTGCTTTCACATGTGGCTCTGCCTTTGATCATGTACACCTTCCGGGTTACAGGACTGGAGTAGGTGGTGGTGGGAGGGTGCATGGGACAGGTTTTACACCGGGGGCAGTTACAAGGGTAGTAGCCAGAGGGTAGGGAAGGTGGTTTGGGGATTTTATAGGGATGAACTAAGAGGTTCCGAAGGTTAGGTGGACGGCGGAAAGACACTCTAGGTAGAGTGGGGACGATTTCATGAAGGATGGATCTCATTTCAGGGCAGGATTTGAGGAAGTCGTATCCCTGCTGGAGAGTCACATTCAGAGTCTGATCCAGTCCCGGAAAATATCCTGTCACAAGTGGGGCACTTTTGGGGTTCTTCTGTAGGAGGTTCTGGGTTTGAGGAGATGAGGAAGTGGCTCTGGTTATTTGCTTCTGTACCAGGTCGGGGATACGACTTCCTCAAATCCTGCCCTGAAATGAGATCCATCCTTCATGAAATCCACCCCACTTTACCAAGAGTGTCTTTCCGACGTCCACCTAACCTTCGTAACCTCTTACTTCATCCCTATGAAATCCCCAAACCACCTTCCCTACCCTCTGGCTCCTACCCTTGTAACCGCACCCGGTGTAAAACCTGTCCCATGCACCCTCCCACCACCACCTACTCCAGTCCTGTAACACGGAAGGTGTACACGATCAAAGGCAGAGCCACGTGTGAAAGCACCCACGTGATTTACCAACTGACCTGCCGACACTGTGAAGCTTTCTATGTGGGAATGACCACCAACAAACTGTCCATTCACATGAATGGACACAGGCAGACAGCGTTTGTTGGTAATGAGGATCACCCTGTGGCTAAACATGCCTTGTTGCACGGCCACACATCTTGGCATAGTGTTACACCGTCCGGTTTATCTGGATACTTCCCACTAACACCAACCTGTCAGAACTCCGGAGATGGGAACTTGCCCTTCAGTATATCCTCTCTTCTCGTTATCCGCCAGGCCTCAATCTCCGCTAATTTCAATTTGCCGCCGCTCATACCTCACCTGTCTTTCAACAACATCTTTGCCTCTGTACTTCCGCCTCAACTGACATCTCTGCCCAAACTCTTTGCCTTTACAAATGTCTGCTTGTGTCTGTGTATGTACGGATGGATATATGTGTGTGTGTGTGTGTGTGTGTGTGTGTGTGTGTGTGCGCACCTGTTTTCCCCCAGGTATGTCTTTCCACTCCCGGGATTGGAATGACTCCTGACCCTCTCCCTTAAAACCCACATCCTTTCGTCTTTCCCTCTCCTTCCCTCTTTCCTGATGAAGCAACCGTTTGTTACGAAAGCTTCAATTTTGTGTGTATGTTTGTGTGTCTATCGACCTGCCAGCACTTTCGTTTGGTAAGTCACATCATCTTTGTTTTTAGATATACAACTATTTTATCAATCACATACTACATTCTTTCCAAGAGTTACCCATTCTTTCAGGCCACACAGAGTGTTTACTGATCTACAGTTTCTAGTATTCTATGTCTATGTAGCAATAGCACAAGAATTGAAGTGCTTTACTTCACTTTTAATTGCTCGGAATGCACAATCAGGTCATGTAATAAAGGTTTGGAGAAGTAAGGCTCTCAGGTTTCTGACTTTGCTTTGTCCACATGTGAAAACAAGACAAAAACGAAAAGTAAGGTACTATCAATGGTGATTGTATATTTTACATTGAGCACTCACAGACATTGAATGGGCATAATAGGAACTAGCTGGACTTGATTCACCATACACTCACTGGCAGATATGTAATTTAGTTGCTCTAGTTTGGTAGTACTGAGTGATTAAAGGAGTGCTCTTCCTGTGCCTGACCAGCAGGAGTGGGAACGTGTTACACGTATATGGATATAGGGGATGTGTGACCTGTCTTGGGACAAGGTTGAGACAGTAGTTTAATACAAATACTGCAAAAGTTCAAATTACTAACTCTCCAGGCTACTATGTCCCAGAAGACTATACCATAATAGTCCTGATACATTTGGTTTCAGTCTGTAAAGGCCTTGGCGAGGTCTTCAGCATACTTCAAGAATAGCTGTTTGTTTGGAATGAAGCATACCCTCCCCATTACTTCCAAAGTGGATTTTGCAAACCACCAATCACAGCTCGAAAATAACTAACATTCATAATTGTACTACCAGAAGGAGAAATGATTTCCTTTATCTTTGACTCAACTTTAATGTAACATAGAAAGGAATGAGGTATCAAATAACAGAAATCTCCCATCACCAGCCAGGGATGCCAATAATTTAGTAGATAACAAAATTAACTTCAAAAACACAAACTGAAATTATATTTGCTTCACTACTCTGTGAGGGTGTTACAGACCAGGGAAAGGAGTGAGTTTGAGTCTAATGTTGAGGGTTGCATACCTTAGAAATCAATGTGCTGCTGTTAGGTCACTGCTATACTGGCTGCTTCATTCGTACTGTAGTTATGTGAGTATGACGAGTCTGAGAACAATGACACAGCAATTGCTTCCCACTTGTTAACTTGTTCTCTCTTAATGAAGGTGCACACGTGTAAGGCAAATTGTGACTTAGTAAGGAAGTTGAGTGCATGATCTTGCTGTTGTAAGGTGGCATGGACAGGGCAAACAACATCATTACTGGTACCAGGTGGCCTGTAACTAACCTGTGTTTTGCCAGGCTGTGGAGGGTGCAAGACAAAAATTAAGTGATATAGTGTATACAACTGCAAATGTGCTGCAATACAGGAAGAGTGATGTCTGGAAAAAGTTCAGTGTTGTAGTCCACTCTTCAGACAAAAAAATCTACAAAGTTTGTTCACTGCAAACAAAATAGTTGTATTTTCACACTATCACGAGAAAAAATATTTGCTCCAATGAATGAATACAGGGTACAGAACAATGTCATTCTTATGTCCTGCAACCAAAAAGCATGCTACTTGTTCATTCTTTAGTCTTTTCTCAGCTAATAGAAAGTTGGGTCGCTTATCATTCTTTCCACAAACTTTTTCAATTTTTAAAAAAATTATTAATCACCATTCAGACAATGCACTTCATTCCTGTGTCCTGTTTCCTTGGTACTGTCATCATGTGCTTGGTAACATCTCAGAAGTTTATGTTAATGTAATTGTCAAACATTCTCTGAATAGAGAATAAGTATTTTAAAAAAAATATAGTATTCCTTAAAAAAGTTTTACACACACACACACACACACACACACACACACACACATATATATATATATATATATATATATATATATATATATATATATATATATATATATATATATATATATATATATATATATATATATATATATATATATATATATAATAGAAGGAAACATTCCATGAAGGAATCATTAATTTTCTTTGTTTTTAGATATATATACATATTTACACAGATATATATTCACTTACACATATACAGGGTGATTCAGCTGTCCAACCACAATGTCATAGCTGCCCTTCATAATCCACGTGTGAGATTTTCATATTCCCTCACTCACTACTAGCATACTATTAGTCCCAAGTAATAAATGAGCAGGACTTTTTTGTACAAAATTCAATGTAGGCCTAGTTAAATTTTGTACTACGATACATTTTCACTGGAGGCTACAGTTTTCGTGTTATTCAAGGAAAATGTACAAAAGTGACCTTCAAATGCACTTCCACCCCGCACTCACCCCTCACCAGCCAGGATTTTTAATACGTTGTTTGTGGCACTCCCTCCTACCGCTGTACAAAAAATTTTTTAACGCAAGAACTATGGTATTCCCGATATTCAACCTTTTTCGGTCTCAACTGATTGGGCTGTTACACCACCAGCATAGTTTGCTACTTCGATAACAGTAATTTTTAATGTTACCGTGAGGATCATGATCAAAAAATTACTTTGGCGAATGTCAGACTAAAGCTTATTACATTGACAGTTCAATCAAAATTTAACATTTAGAAGCACAGTAGTTCTATAGGGGTCAGGTCAAATGTATATAATGATGTACATGTTAACTTTCTGCTGTTAAAAGTCACAAAAAATGTTAGGTAAAATTTACACAAATGTTAGTTTTATGATTTGTAAGTACACGACTAACCGACGATATAACTAGGCCAGTCAATGAACATCAAAAAGGGTCAAATGTGGGAAGTAATACGTGCAGCCGCAAACATTTGTACAGTGGTAGGAGGGAGTCCTGTGACATACTATAAACACTATTTTTTTTTTTTTTTTTTGTGTGTGTGTGTGTGTGTGTGTGTGTGTGTGTGGGGGGGGGGGGGTTTGAAGATCACTTTTGTACATTCTTCTCCAAGAACTCAAAAACTGTGGCATCTGGTGAAAATGTATTCATGTACAACATGTAACTACATTACATTTTCTATACAAAGGTCCACTTAATTTTTTTCTGTAGGACTAATAATTTGCACATAGCGAGTGGGAGATATGAAAATCTCATGTGGGGCTAATGAAAGATGAAGGCCAGCTATATCATTGCCGGATGCTTGAAACGACAGTGGTAGAGGCAGTTGACAACCCCCCCCCCCCCCCCCATACGCAAAAAAACCACCACTGCCAACAAAAGCGACAACTAAAAACTATACCCTGAATCTACCAGGTCAAAAAGGATTTAGAAAAGGCTCATGTAAGTCCATCACCCCTTTAAACAAAAACTCAAGGGGCAAAAAATTAGCAAATGGGAAGTACTGCAGGAATGTAGTCTAGTCAGTGTCTGGCCAGGACCAACAGGACTGAAGAAAGAAAATGAATCCAACAAGAAAAAACGAGAGCTGCTTAGAAACGCCAATGACTGAAACATAATAGCTTTGCATAACATCAAATCAAACATAATAATACTAAAATAATAATTACAATAATAATAATAATAATAATAATAATAATAATAAACCCCGTGGAGGCCCGGGAAAAGAGTAGGCCTCCGGTATGTTCTGCCAGTCCTAAAAGGCGACGAAAAGAACAAACCACTAATAAGGCTAACCCCCCTTTTAGTGTGATTAGTTGGTTCAGGACAGAACTAATGAAGCCTTGCACAAGTGCTGTCATGGTTGGGAACGACGCTTGAACCCTATGCCTGTCCACAATGGTAACGACACTCCTAGCCACACGGAAAATGATTTAAATCCAAATAGAGGTGTTTTGCAGGATATGCTTCCTGCAACCACTATAGAAGGAAAACAAAGACAGAGGATAAGATGGTCAGATGAAGTTAATCGACACTTCATGTTCTGTTATTACCAAGCAACAAACTTGGGAACCAACACAACTGGATACAGATCACAAGTATACACAACATTTATTACCAGATACCCAGAATTAAAATTTTTAACAGAACAACGACTAGCCGATTAGATCCGTGTAATAATAAAAAATAACAGGATACCTCAGTCAGAATTAGAAAACATCAAACAACAAGTACAACAAAGACCGGAACAACATAATGTGCAATCAGAAGAAGAAGAATAAACAGTAATGGACTCAAACATCCCAGAGCAAACAAACAAAGAACACGCATCAATTAAACAATCAGAGGAAAACGAAATCTTAAGACAGCTACCAGAACAAGCACAAAAAGAACACGAAGTGATACACATGTTAGATATAGAAGAAAAATTTCAGCTGACATATATAGAATACAAAGACACAAATACAGACATTAGACCATTTTTGCACAGATCACCAAATAACCCACAAGTCGAAACAACAATAATAACTATCAACACAATCATACACAAAAAATAAATGAAAATACAACTATGGAAGAGTTACTGGTTTATAGGGAGCACTCACTACACTAAATATACACACTAGGCAGAGATCAGAACCAACCAACACACAGAAGAAACCCACAAAACCAGCATGGCAACACAGGCTACAGATCAGAATAGAAAAACTGAGAAAAGACATCGGACAGCTAACACAATTTATAAGAAATTAAATATCAGACAAAAAACGAAAAAGGTTAGGTAACATCTCACAAGAAGAAGCGATAGAGCAATTAGATGAAAAGAAGCAGAAATTACAAGCATTGGCCAAACGACTTAGAAGATACAAAAAAAAGTGAAAATAGAAGGAAACAAAACCAAACATTCAACACAAACCAAAAGAAATTTTACCAGACATTAGATAACACACACATTAAAATAGACAATCTACCAAACATAACAGACATGGAACACTTCTGGAGCAACATATGGTCAAACCGAGTACAACGTAACAGGCATGCATGGTGGATACAAGCAGAAACAGACACATACAAGATGATACCACAAATGCCTGAAGTGATAATTTTGCAACATGAAGTCACCCGAGCAATTAATTCTACTCACAGCTGGAAAGCCCCTGGAAAAGATAAAATAGCAAATTTCTGGCTAAAGAAGTTCACCTCAACACATTCACATCTAACTAAATTATTTAACATATCTAAAAACAAAGATTTTGAGACTTACCAAACAAAAGCGCTGGCAGGTCGATAGACACACAAACACACACACAAAATTCGAGCTTTCGCAACCCCCGGTTGCTTCGTCAGGAAAGAGGGAAGGAGAGGGTAAGGAGTCATTCCAATCCCGGGAGCGGAAAGACTTACCTCAGGGGGAAAAAAGGACAGGTATACACTCGCGCACACACACACATATCCATATTCCACACTTAATATCCAAACAAATTCAAATAATATCACATCACAGCCAATACAGATTAAGCGTGGAACATACCAAGGAGACTCATTAAGTCCTTTCTGGTTCTGCCTTGCTCTGAACCCACTATCCAACATGCTAAATAATACAAATTATGGATACAATATTACTGGAACATACCAACACAAAATCACACACTTGCTATACACGGATGATCTAAAACTACTGGCAGCAACAAATCAACAACTCAACTAATTACTAAAGATAACAGAAGTATTCAGCAATGATATAAATATGGCTTTTGGAACAGACAAATGTAAGAAAAATAGCATAGTCAAGGGAAAACACACTAAACAAGAAGATTATGTATTGGATAACAACAGCGACTGCATAGCGAGCAATGGAAAAAACAGATGCCTATAAATATCTAGGATACAGACAAAAAATAGGAATAGATAATACAAATATTAAAGAAGAACTAAACGAAAAATATAGACAAAGACTAACAAAAATACTGAAAACAGAATTGACAGCAAGAAACAAGACAAAAGCTATAAATACTTATGCTATACCAATATTGACCTACTCATTTGGAGTAGTGAAATGGAGTAACACAGACCTAGAAGCACTCAATACACTTACACGATCACAATGCCACAAATATAGAATACATCACATACATTCAGCAACAGAAAGATTCACATTAAGCAGAAAGGAAGGAGGAAGGGGATTCATCGACATAAAAAACCTACATTGTGGACAGGTAGATAATTTAAGAAAATTCTTTCTAGAACGAGCAGAAACTAGCAAAATACACAAAGCAATCACTCATATGAATACATCGGCTACACCACTGCAATTTCATAACCACTTCTACAACCCTTTAGATCACATAACATCAACAGATACAAAGAAAGTAAACTGGAAAAAAGAAAAAACTACATGGCAAGCACACGTATCATCTAACACAGCCACACATTGATCAAGACGCATCCAACACATGGCTAAGAAAAGGAAATATATACAGTGAGACGGAAGGATTCATGATTGCAATACAGGATCAAACAATAAACACCAGATATTACAGCAAGCATATTATTAAAGATGCCAATACCACAACAGATAAATGCAGATTTTGCAAACAACAAATAGAAACGGTAGATCACATCACAAGTGGATGTACAATACCAGCAAATACAAAATACCCCAGAAGACACGACAATGTAGCAAAAATAATACATCAACAACTTGCCATACAACATAAACTAATAAAACAACACGTTCCCACATACAAGTATGCACCACAAAATGTACTGGAGAATGATGAATACAAATTATACAGGAACAGAACCATTATAACAGATAAAACACCACCACATAACAAACCTGACATCATTCTCATCAATAAAAAGAAGAAATTAACACAACTAATCGAAATATCCATACCCAATACAACAAATATACAGAAGAAAACAGGAGAAAAAACTGAAAAATACATCCAACTGGCTGAGGAAGTCAAGGACATGTGGGATCAAGATAAAGTTGACATTGTACCAATTATACTATCAACTACAGGAGTCATACCACACAATATCCACCAGTACATCAATGCAATACAGCTACATCCAAACATATATATACAACTACAGAAATCTGTAATTATTGATACATGTTCAATTACTCGAAAGTTCCTAAATGCAATGTAACATATACTGCACAGTTAAAAGGAAGTCACACTTGATCAAGGTCCGCGTCACTTTCCATTTTTAACCAGACAAAACGTCTGAGAAAGGAAAGAAATAATAATAATAATCACTTATAAACAGAAAAATATTTACTACTAACTAGTCAAGTCTTTGTACTGGTATGTAATCATCATCATGCTCAACGATTGCTAATGTAGCACCACAGCCTCGAGCCCTCTGTTATACTTGCAAACTCATGTGCTCAATCTCATTTCTACGATGGTAGAGTTCATTTGCATCCAGCACAAGAAAAGTAATGAGTTTACAGTTATAAATAGGCAGTGGCAAAGACTTACGAGTTGAATCTCCAAGCGCATTGAGATGGTGGTTTCGGAGATGACATTGTAGGACCCGCTGGTGAGTTTAAAGTTAGTATATGGAGTTCATTTCCAATTTCTAGTGTGTGTTGTTTCCACATTCTAGAAAGGTCACAATTAAGATCTGCAGAACAAATGTACAGCTAAATAACTTACTATTCTAGCCTGGTCACTGGAATTCATAGCCCACTGAGGGTAGTGATGGGAACAACTGAATGAAATCCTTTCGATTAATTTGGTTGTTGGGAAACAGGCGACTCATTCGGTTGTAGTTTTACGTATCAGTTGAATTATTCATTCACTTTTTTGAGTGAAACCAGTCTGTGGGAGCAACCAATGAAAACAGTTGATCAGTTAGTCAGACCATTCATTCAATCATTCTTTTGAATGAACCAGTTTGTGGGAGCAACCAAATGGAAACAGTTAAGTCAGTCAGTTGTAACTTTGTGTGTACATTGGATTATTATTCATTCTTTCTTTTCAAGTGAAAATAGTCAGTAGATTTTCTGTCAGTTGAACCATATATTCATTATTTCAACTGAAACCATCTTTGTTTTAGATGACTCAGCTATCCAGTCATTCTCCTGAGTGAAATCAGCCAGTAGTATTTTCATTACTTGAACTAAAGCAGTACTACATTATTCTGCCAGAGGGTAGTCCTACCTCCTAGTTAAGTGAAGACATCTCAGAGGGTACACCAAATATAAAATAAGCATTGTACATAGTCAGTTAATTATGTAGAGATGAGGACGACTTTTCTTTTCATCACTTAACCTTTAACTACACGGGTGGGGTCTCAGCAGATGCCACGTTACATTTTTGGTTTATAATTGCCATTGTTTGTGCACTACAGACTTGTCACTGTAGGTATTCTCAGTGTGCTGCTGACGCTTGCAACAGGTGGACGTGCGCTGCGCTCTCGCAATAGTAAGTGCCTGTTTTTCATTGTTGGGGTACCTTTTTTTTTAAGGGCACAAAACTGCTATGGTCATTAGCGCCCGGTCTGTGACTTAGGAAACAGTAAAAAACCGAAAACGGAAACCAGCAGCAATGGGAACGAAAGTCATAAAATTGGAGAAACTAAAAGCAGAAGGAAGGCTTAAAAATCCACTACAGAAAGGGGTTGGTTGTCCCAAAAAAAGCTTCAAATGACTGACGTCATTTCACTGGCTCTAATGAACTCTAGAATGCGATCGGCCAAGTGCGTGTCATCTGCTAACATTGACGATATATCAGGCGACAGCTGTAGACGGGCGCGTAACGGATTAAAATAGGGGCACTCAATTAAAAGGTGTCTTACCGTCCACAGCTGAGAGCAGTGGGGACAGAGTGGGGGAGGATCGCCACTTAAAAGATGTCGATGGCTAAAAAGACACTGCCCTATCCAGAGTCTAGTTAAAATTACCTCCTCCCGACGACGCGTTCGGGAGGAAGAGGTCCAAGCACAAGGAAGAGCTTTCACGTCCCGCAATTTATTTTGGGGAAGTGTCGACCAATGCGCGTGCCATAAATGAACAACACGACGACATAAAACTCTCCGTAGATTGGCGAAGGGAATTGATTGAATAACTGGCCGAAGAAGAGAGACTGCAGCCTTGGCTGCAATATCGGCCGCCTCATTTCCACAGATACCAACGTGTCCCGGGAGCCAGAGGAACGCCACCGAGACGCCCCCCAGGTGGAGCAAGCGCAGACAGTCCTGAATCCGGTGGACCAGAGGGTGCACAGGGTAATGAGCTTGGAGACTGAGGAGAGAGCTGAGAGAATCTGAGCAGATAACGTAGTGTATCCGCCGATGGCGGCGGATGTAGTGGACAGCCTGGAGAACAGTGTAAAGCTCCGCAGTATAAACCGAACACTGGTCGGGAAGCCGAAAGTAATTTGGAGTGTCGCCAACAATATAGGCACTCCCTACACCTAACGATGTTTTCGAGACGTCGGTGTAAATAAATGTGGCGTCCGTCATTTGTGAACATACAGCAGCAAATGCCCGACGATAAACAAGTGAAGGGGTACCATCCTTGGGAAATCGACAAAGGTCTCGGAGCAGGCAGATCCGGGGACGGAGCCAAGGCGGTGCTGTACCCCAAGTTGTCAAGAAGGTTTTAGGAAAGCGGAAAGAAAGAGAATGGAGCAGTTGACGGAAGCGGACTCCCGGTGGTAGTAGGGAGGAGGGGCGGCCTGCATACCCTACATCAAAGGAGGCGTCAAAAAAAAATGTCATGGGCTGGATTAGCAGGCATGGAAGACAGATGGCTTGCATAACGACTCAGAAGGACTGCTCGCCGATTGGACAGCGGAGGTTCAGCAGTCTCAGCATAAAGGCTTTCCACAGGGCTGGTGTAAAAAGCTCCAGACACTAAACGTAATCCACGGTGGTGGATAGAGTCGAAACGCCGAAGAATAGACGGCCAAGCAGAGGAGTAGACTATGCTTCCATAGTCCAATTTCGAGCGCACGAAGGCGCGATAGAGGCGGAGAAGGACCACTCGGTCCGCTCCCCAGGAGGTACCATTCAGGACACGAAGGGTGTTGAGGGATCGCAGACAGCGAGCCGAAAGATAGGAAACGTGGGAGGACCAGCACAGTTTTTTGTCAAACATAAGACCCAAGAATTTAGCGACGTCCGAAAACGGAAGGTTGACAGGTCCTAGATGTAAGGAGGGTGGAAGAAACTCCTTACGTCGCCAAAAATTAACACAAACGGTCTTACTGGGAGAAAAACAGAAGCCGGTGTCGATGCTCCAAGAGTGGAGGCGATCGAGACATCCTTGAAGACGTCGTTCAAGAAGGCTGGTCCGTTGAGAGCTGTAGTAGATCGCAAAATCGTCCACAAAGAGGGAGCCCGAGACATCAGGAAGGAGACAATCCATAATTGGATTGATGGCAATGGCAAACAGTACAACACTCAGCACGGAGCCCTGGGGTACCCCGTTTTCTTGGGAGAAAGTACGGGAGAGAGTAGTGTTCACCCGCACCATAAATGTGCGCTCTGCCATAAATTCGCGAAGAGAAAGGGGCAGCCGACCTCGAAAGCCCCAAGAGAACAGTGTGCGGAGGATACCTGTCCTCCAACAGGTATCGTATGCTCTCTCCAGATCAAAAAATATTGCTACTGTTTGGCGTTTCCGGAGAAAATTATTCATGATATAAGTGGAGAGAGCAACAAGATGGTCAACTGCAGAACGATGCTTTCGGAATCCGCATCGGGCAGGTGTTAAAAGACTGCGGGATTCCAGCCACCAAGCTAAACGGTAATTCACCATACGCTCCAAAACCTTACAGACACTACTTGTGAGAGAAATGTGGCGATAGCTGGAGGGGAGATGTTTGTCCTTTCCAGGTTTCGGAACAGGAACGACGATAGCTTCCCGCCATCGTCTGGGAAAAGTACTATTGGTCCAAATTCGATTATAAAGGCGAAGGAGGTAACACAGACTATGGGTTGATAATTGCAGCAACATTTGGACGTGGATACCATCCGGTCCTGGGGCGGAGGAGCGAGAAGAAGAGAGTGCATGTTGGAGTTCCCGCATGGAGAAAACAGTATTGTAGCTTTCGCAATTTTGAGAGGAGAAAGAAAGAGGTCGCACTCCGCTGCACGTTTCTTCGGGAGAAACGCTGGCGGGTAATTTGAAGAGCTCGAAATCTCAGCAAAGTGCTGACCCAATGAGTTAGAAATTGCGACGGGGTCAACTAATGTATCATGCGCGACAGTGAGCCCAGAGACCGGGGAGAAACTAGGCGCGCCTGAGAACCGTCGAAGCCGACTCCAAACTTCCGAGGAGGGAGTGAAGGTGTTAAATGAGCTAATAAAGAATTTCCAGCTTGCCTTCTTGCTATCGCGGATGACACGACGGCATTGCGCTCGGAACTGCTTATAGCGGATACAGTTGGCCAAAGTAGGATGTTGGCGGAAAATGCGGAGAGCACGTCGCCGCTCACGTATTGCGTCACGGCATGCCTCGTTCCACCAAGGAACTGGGGGGCGCCGGGGAAATTCGGAGGTGCCTGGTATTGAACGTTCCGCAGCTGTAAGAATAACGTTGGTAATGTGTGTGACCTCATCGTCGACGCTGGGAAAGTGACAGTCATCGAATGTCGCTAGAGACGAAAAAAGTGTCCAGTCGGCCTGGGCAAACTTCCAGCGTCTCGGGCGCATATATGGCAGTTGAGGCTGCAGTCTAAGGACACATGGAAAGTGGTCACTCGAGTGTGTATCATCAAGGGCGAACCATTCGAAGCGCTGAGCTAGCGGAACAGTACCGACCGCAAGGTCCAAATGAGATAAATTTGTCGTGGAGGCAGACAAAAATGTAGGGACCCCAGTGTTGAGGCAAACTAGATCCGCTTGGTGGAAGACGTCTAGCAAGAGTGAGCCACATGGACAAGGATGTGGAGATCCCCAAAGCGGGTGGTGGGCACTGAAGTCCCCAACCAGCAAATAGGGGGGTGGAAGCTGACCAAGAAGATGAAGGAGATCAGCTCGTGCCATTGGTGTGGACGATGGAATGTATACAGTACAAAGAGAGAACGTGTATCCAGAAAGGGAAAGACGGACGGCGACAGCTTGGAAGGAAGTGTTTAAGTGGATTGGGTGATAATGGAGAGTATCATGGTGAAGAATCATGAGTCGTCCATGGGCTGGAGTGCCTTCAACAGAGGGGAGATCATATCGGACGGACTGAAAATGAGGGAGAACAAAGCGGTCATGGGGACACAGCTTTGTTTCCTGAAGACAGAAGATGACCGGCGAGTAGGATCGTAAGAGGATTGACAATTCATCCCGATTGGCTCGAATGCCGCGGATATTCCAGTGGATAATGGACATAGGGTGAACACAAAATGGAGGAATGTGACGAAGGTTGCTGTCAACTCAACGACTGCTCAGAGCTTGCGACCGACAGCATGGAATGGCATTCAGCCGAAGGCAGAAGATCCTGATCCATAGGTTGTTCAGGAGCAGCTCCCGCCACCAGCAATCGGCTGGTTGATCGGCCGCCAGCAGTGCGCCTCGGCGACACAGAAGACGGCCGAGGGCGATTTCCGCCAGGTGGTGCTGTAGATGGGACACGCCTTGGTTGAGAAGGAGCTGAACTGGGTTTCTTTGTAGCCTTCTTGGGAGTATGATGTTTAGATGAAGGAGGAACTGATGGTTGTGAAGTTGGGGTATGTAAAAAATCTTCACGAGTATGCTCTTTTTTTGAAGTCTTGGTGTCTGACTTTTGGGCTCGAGATTTAGCAGAACCCGACGAAGGGTGAGCCAGAGAGTGGGCAGGCGAAAGTGGTGAGGTTGAACGGGCGATCTTTGCGCTGGCTGATCTGACGACCGTGGCACTAAAGGTGAGGTCGCAAGTCTGCGTGGCCGCTTCCTTTGTTGGCCGAGGAGAAGCAAGGACAGTGCTGTATTTTCCTGTCTGAGGCACGGTGGGCTGTCGACTGGCAAATAATTTTCGAGCAGCAAAGGTCGACACCTTTTCCTTCACTCTGATTTCCTGGATGAGCTTTTCGTCCTTAAAAACGGGGCAATCTCGAGAGGAAGCAGCGTGGTCACCCATACAGTTGATGCAGCGAGGGGATGGAGGTGGACAAGCACCCTCATGGGCATCCTTGCCACACGTAACACATTTGGCTGAATTGGAACAGGACTGGCTGGTGTGATTGAACCGCTGACACCAATAGCAACGCGTAGGGTTTGGGACATAAGGGCGAACGGAAATTATCTCATAGCCTGCTTTGATTTTGGATGGGAGTTGAACTTTGTCAAATGTCAAGAAGACAGTGTGGGTTGGAATGACGTTCTTGTCAGCCCTTTTCATAACTCTATGAACAGCCGTTACGCCCTGGTCAGACAGGTAGTGCTGAATTTCTTCGTCAGACAATCCATCGAGGGCACGTGTATAAACGACTCCACGCGAGGAATTTAAAGTGCGGTGCACTTCAACCCTGACAGGGAAAGTGTGGAGCAGTGAAGTACGCAGCAATTTTTGTTCCTGGAAGGCACTGACTGCTTCTAACAACAGGGTGCCATTCCGTAATCTGGAACAAGACTTTACAGGACCTGCAATTGCGTCGACACCTTTCTGAATAATGAAAGGGTTGACTGTGGAGAAGTCGTGACCTGCGTCAGACCGAGAAACAACAAGGAACTGTGGCAACGATGGAAGAACTGTCTGTGGCTGAGACTCAGTGAACTTACGCTTGTGAGCAGACATAGTGGAAGGTGAGGAAACCATTGCGGAAGAATCCCCCATGATTACTGGCATCTCCAATGGCGCGCTCCTCCCTTGTGGGGGCCAGGTGATTGTTCACACCTCAGGTCACACCTCCCGACAAACGGACGGACGGAAGGTATCAGCTCGGGTAATCACCCCTCCCTGGGCCTCGCCGTTACCAGGGGGTACGTACGTGTCCTACCTGTCTACCCGGGGCGGGGAATTACGCATTACCCAGTCACCGGCTACGCACAAAAATGCTTGGGTCGGCCTTCAGACACGCACAGGGAGGAAGAAAGAGAAAGGGAAAAACAAAGAAAGGGAAAGGAAAGAGGAGAGGTCTCAAACGCCGCAGCGGAGAGAAGGGTAAAGAGAAGAGGTAAGGAAAAGAGAAGGACAAAGGAAGGATGAAGACATACAAGCAGAGAAGGCGAAGAATGCGGTACATTTACGAGCGTCCGTTTCCGGACGTAGGCACAAACCATACTCCCAGAGGGGGAGAGAGGGAAGGAAAGATCCAGAGGTGAGGGGAGGAGAGGCGAAGATGGGGGAGAGGGAAGGATGCGGAAAAGGAAGGTATGCAGCCCGGAAAGGAAGGAGGGCCACATTAGCTCGGGGTCCCGTGCTCGCTACGCACGTATCCACAAAAGAGTTGTGGACCCCCTGGGGGGGTTGGGGTACCTGTAGACCCCACGTGTGCTTTTATGTAGTATTTATTTACAACAGGCTAATACAGCAATTTCCTTTTATTTCAGTATATTTACAACGATGACTCACTTTTTTCGTGATGACGATATTGCACGACTGTTGGAAGAAGGCACTGACTCAGAAGGTGAAGACACAGAACTAAATGACCCAGACGAAAATGATGTTGACATCAGTGATCATGATTTGATACACAGTGAACACCTTTCTGGTTGGAGCTAAATGAGATGGAGCTAAATGAAGGCTCTTCTTCTAGTGAAGAAGACGAAGAAAGCTCAGGAAACTCTTTTTACAGTAAGAATAGATTCAAATGGAGTAAATCTGCCCCACATTCATCTCGTGAACAACAGCACAATATTGTACAAGAATGTGCAGGACTGAAAGGACCTGCTGCTTGTAAACGTGAAATGTCGCCTGTAGAGAGTTGGGAACTATTATTTACTGATGATGTGATTGAGACTATCGTCCACTGTACCAACAAAAAACTTGATGACAAATATTCACCTCCATTATTACGGCTGTATTATGCCAACAACATTGATTGCTGTGAGTTACGAGCTTACCTCGGATTACTTCTGTTTACATCGATATTCAAGTCAAATCATGAAAATGTTATACCGCTATGGGCGACTGATTTTACTGTAAGAGACATTTTTCGAGGTGTAATGGGGATAAACATATTTTTATTCATTCATTTCAATGTAACCTTTGATGACATCAGCACTCAAGAAGAAAGAAAATCTACAGATAAACTGGCTTTGATATGAGGAATTTTTGAACAGTTTATTAGCAATTGTAGCGTGAACTATTCTTGTTCACAATATTTGTGTGTTGATGAAATGTTGGTAAAATTTCGAGGAAGGCGCTCATTCAGAATGTTTATCAAAAGTAAACCTGAAAAATATGGTCTGAAAATGCAGTGTATTTGCGATGTGAAAACTCGTTACTTACATAACGCGTTTATATACTCTGGAACACTGCTTACCCAAAGAAGTATCCCTTTCGCAGTGCCAACACAGGATGTGCTAAAACTTGCAGAGCCATTTTATGGAACTAATAGGAATATCACTGGAGACAGTTGGTTTACGTCTGTTGAGTTAGTAGACGAATTATTGAAATGAGGACTAACATACGTGGGTACTGTATAAAAAAAACAAAAGAGAAATTCCTCATCAGTTTTTGCCTGATAAAAGAAGACCCACTGAATCATCAGTATTTGGATTTGTTCGGGACAAGATCTTGGTATCATTCGTTCCAAAGAAGTACAAAAGTGTACTTTGATTTTATCCATACTGGATGAGAGGTCGTGGTTGTGAATGTCAATGTTAAAAAATATATTGGCTCAACCACTTGTTTATAGTGTAGAACACTATGATCTTAGTGTTTTACACTATAAACAAGTGGTTTAGCCGATATATTTTTTAACATATAAAAGTGTAGTTTTACTATCTTCCATTGATCACGAAGTGTCTGTAAATCAACAATCAAAGAAACCTGCAATTATAGACTTTTACAATGTGACTAAGGGAGCAGTTGATGCCTTGGATTTGAAATGCTCAAATTACTCTTGCTCACGTAGAACAAGAAGATGGCCGAACGCAATCTTTGCTGCAGTGCTGAATAATTCTCTTGCTATCAGATATGTTCTTTGGGTCGGTTCTAATCCAAATAAAAAAGTCTGCAGAAGAGAATACATAAAGTCCACTGCAATGAGTCTTGTAAAGCCATACGTTTGCACTTACATGTGACACTTGCAAACAATGTATTTATAAGCCCCATTCAAAGGCAATCAATTTTTGTTTGTCCTGTGAAGCCAAAGGAAACAAATGATTTTGTAGGCACATAATGTGGTGTCATTTTTTTGTCTTGTTAGTTTTTTAGTTTTATAATTTTCATTTGATTTTATACTCCAATTCTGTACAAAATAATAAAAAGTTTAGTGAGAAGTTAGTATCTGTTGATTTTTATGCCATTTTAACTGAGCTATACAAACAGAAAACCAAAATGACATGTTTTTGTAAATGGCTTAAAGTTTCTGATAAGACTGATTAATGTAAGCACAATAAACGACTGACATAATAAATACGTTGTCTTTTATTATGTAAATATAAAAATATCTAAGTTATTTCCAGTAATTACTTGTAAGCACACCTAAACACTGTGGGGGCACTTCTAGACCCCACACGTGACTGTACGTTACCAGAAACAGAGCGTGTATTTGAAGGTTAAAACTAATTCACATATTGTTGTGGATTAAGTTGTACCAGGTGTCATTAACAGTCAACCAATTAAAGTGATTTATTGCCAGGGTAGACCTGTCGCCATTTAGATTGCCGATCCCAGACAAAAACTTCAAAAACCCCAGACATCTGGGTCAAATTGGATTATTTTTCCAGGTACACACAGTTTGTAGATGATAAGTTTACCACAGGGAGTATTATATAGACATTCACATTCAAACACAGTACTTGTCTGCAGTAAGGAATATGAACATAAATTAAGTAAGTTTTAATTCAGTTTCTTGAGTAGAAAGTAAATGACATTTAAAATATTTAGTTGCCTGGCAGGCGGGTTGGCATTGCAGTGCATGTGATCGCTAATCGTCAACGGCGTTTCATTGTCTCAATAAATAAGTATGGAAAATACATGGTGTTCCTAAATTAACTTCAGAAATGGGGAGAGATAGAAACATGGGGTTTGTGACATATTCCTACACACCTAAGGTTCTAGCAGCTGCTTAACAGAGTTCAGTGTGTTGAAGTGACCACATTTTCTAGAAAAAGTCGGGAAATATAAAAAAAGTCTGATACTGCAAAGAAAGCCTTTATTAAATGTAATGAATGCAAACTATCATTTTAATTTGTTCCAAAAAGTACATTAATTTATGTTTTATTAGCACCTACTAATATGAAGGAGTGTGAGCATACAGTATTTATCAGTGCTATAAATTTTTTTCAGTGTGTCTGAATTCTTCAACAGCATATGAGAACATTCAACTCAAATTTCATCATAATTCACTCATCACCAACATTGCTTTTGTAGTTTCTACAACAGACTTTGTTCTGTAACTGCTCCATAAATTACTTACTTGGGAAAATACCCTTTCAGTTAAAGCATACCAATACATGTGAAATGAACCTCTAATTTGGGATAAATTGCTTCATAATGTTTAAATTTGTAACAAATAGGTGCCTTGAATTACTTTGAAAAACTTCGTGACAGAGCTAAAATTCTTGATTGTCATGAAAGGTGGAAGATGGAATGGGTGGGGGGGTTGGTATCGTCTCCTTGCACGTGTGCGCCATCTGCAGCACAAAGGATATCTAAGCGAATTTCCAATATTATGCCTGTCCTAGCAAGTGCTCATTAGTGTTTGTTGTTGCTGCTCTGATGTGAGCTCACAGTTCCTGCAGGTCCCACCCAAAGAAAAAAAATGTTCCTAATGGAGTCTTGCAGCACCTGGGTATCAGATCTGGCCGTACCAACCATTCTACATACTGTGCCAGCTGTTGTGGATGACCAATCAATAACTAACAAAGGGAGGAAAAACAGCTTTAGGTGTGTGTGAGCACCATGCCACAAACTGCACAGTTCTACCTATTCCCGTTTCTGAAATACACTTGATCAAAGTTGTAAAGAACATTTTGGAACATCCTGTATGTGTAAGCAAGCTTGCCTCTGGGTTTTTAATGGACTAAAACAAATAAACTACCTAGGGCCCAATACTGATTTAATGTATTTTAACTGAGGTTTATTACAATCTATTTATTTCCAATCAACTGAATTTCCCCAGATATGAAAAAAGGTTCGAGTTTACCCCAGATAGTTGTATTAAAATTTCTACTGATTTAATGTATTTTAACTGAGGTTTATTACAATCTATTATTTCCAATCAACTGAATTTCCCCAGATATGAAAAAAGGTTCGAGTTTACCCCAGACAGTTGTATTAAAATTTCTACAGCATACCACTGGACCAATCCAGAGGAACCCAATGTTCCAAAATTATAAATTTACATTAAGCTAATTAATCAAAAATATTTCTACTCATTTTAACATTGAGCAAGTACACTCACAATGTATCTGAACATGGGTACAAGATGATATAATGTAATTCAAATGGGCAATTTTATGGTATTATTTTAAAAATGTGTCTGCTCACTGTGTGCCAGACTTGTGAATGTGAGAGCCATCTCAGGTGAATTCCCTGTTGCTTTGAATTGCTTCTGCCAGCCAGCCTGAGTGGTGTTTTACTCTGTTCCTCCACATTCGTCTAGGCGAATACTGAGGTCATTAACCATTTCAACCTCATGTACATGTTACAGAAACGCTTACAACATGAAAAACATATCTACGTATTAACACTATTAGGCGGACACATTTCGACGCAAATACTACCTTTAGAGGTAACCTTGGGTTACATAGTCAAGACAATTGTGTTTTGAATGTTGTAATAAGCT
Organism: Schistocerca cancellata; assembly: GCF_023864275.1. Lineage (NCBI taxonomy): Eukaryota > Metazoa > Arthropoda > Insecta > Orthoptera > Acrididae > Schistocerca > Schistocerca cancellata. The sequence goes on along the minus strand of NC_064627.1, from coordinate 384,501,847 downwards.
GCAAAGTTTGAAATTTATGAATGTACTTTGTTCATATGTACTGCTTAAATGGAAACAAATAATATTGCAAGTGTTCTAATGTACTGAAAGCTTAAGCATTACATAAATATATGTATACATGGATCAGAGTTTTTATAAAATGGATGAAATCACATGAGTGAGTAAGATGTGATCCTCAAGATAAATACAATATGATATACAATATCTGCAAGGATGATTCATATTATAAACTATATTAAGCAAAGAAATTCAAAGGAAATTAATGCATGACAACAAATATTTTTTGTGAAGAAATCTTCCCACATGTGGCAGTCATCATCATCATCATCATCATCATCATCATCATCTAAGACTGATTATGCCTTTCAGTGTTCAGTCTGGAGCATAGTCCTCCTTATAAAATTCCTCCATGATCCCCTATTCAGTGCTAACAATGGTGCCTCTTCTGATGTTAAGCCTATTACTTCAAAATCATTCTTAACCGAATCCAGGTACCTTCTCCTTGGTCTACCCCGACTCCGCCTACCCTCTACTGCTGAACCCATGAGTTGCTTGGGTAACCTTGCTTCTCTCATGCGTGTAACATGACCCCACCATCTAAGCCTGTTCGCCCTGACTGCTGCATCTATAGAGATCATTCCCAATTTTTCTTCGATTCCCTCATTGTGGACACCCTCCTGCCTTTGTTCCCATCTACTAGTACCTGCAGTCATCCTAGCTACTTTCATATCCGTAACCTCAACCTTATTGATAAGGTAACCTGAATCCACCCAGCTTTCGCTCCCATACAACAAAGTTGGTCGAAAGATTGAACGGTGCACAGATAACTTAGTCTTGGAACTGACTTCCTTCTTGCAGAAGAGAGTAGATTGTAGCTGAGTGCTCACTGCATTAGCTTTGCTACACCAAGCTCCCAGTTCTTTCACTATGTTCCCATCCTGTGAGAATATGCATCCTAAGTACTTGAAACCGTCCACCTGTTCTAACTCTGTTCCTCCTATTTGGCACTCAATCCGTTTATATCTCTTTCCCACTAACATTACTTTCGTTTTGGAGATGCTAATCTTCATACCATAGTCCTTACACCTCTGATCTAGCTCTGAAATATTACTTTGTAAGCTTTCAATCGAATCTGCCATCACAACTAAGTCATCCGCATCTGCGAGACTGCTTATTTTGTGTTCACATATCTTAATCTCACCCAGCCAGTCTATTGTTTTCAACATATGATCCATAAATAATATGAACAACAGTGGAGACAGATTGCAGCCTTGTCTTACCTCTGAAACTACTCTGAAGAACTCAATTTACCGTCAACTCTAACTGCTGCCTGACTATCCATGTAAACGCCTTTAATTGCTTGCAAAAGTTTGCCTCCTATTCCACAATCTCGTAGAACAGACAATAACTTCCTCCTAGGAACCCGGTCACATGCCTTTTCTAGATCTATAGAGCATAGATACAATTCCCTGTTCCACTCTTAACACTTCTCCATTATTTGCCGTAAGCTAAAGATCTGGTCCTGACAACCTCTAAGAGGCCTAAACACACACTGATTTTCATCCAATTTGTCCTCAACTAATACTCGCACTTTCCTTTCAAGAATACCTGAGAAGATTTCACCCACAACGCTGATTAAAGAGATACCTCTGTAGTTGTTACAATCTTTTCTGTTTCCATGTTTAAAGATCGGTGTGATTACTGCTTTCGTCCAGTCTGATGGAACCTGTCCCGACTCCCATGCCATTTCAATTATCCTGTGTAGCCATTTAAGACCTGACATTCCACTGTATTTGATGAGTTCTGACTTAATTTCATCCACCCCAGCCGCTTTATTGCACTGCAATCTATTAATCATTTTCTACACTTCCTCAGATGTGATCCTATTTCCATCATCATTCCTATCCCATTGTACATTGAAATCTGAAACATTACTGATCGTATTTTCACCTACATTGAGCAACTCTTCAAAATATTCCCTCCATCTGCCCAAGGTATCAACAGGGTTCACCAGCAGTTTTCCTGACTTGTCCAAAATACTTGTCATTTCCTTCTTACCTCCCTTTCGGAGACTGCTAATTATACTCCAGAATGGTTTTCCAGCAGCTTGACCCAAAGTCTCCAACCTGTTTCCAAAGTCTTCCCAAGATTTCTTCTTGGATGCTGCAATTATCTGCTGGGCTTAGTTTCTTTCTTCAACATAACTTTCTCTGTCTACCTGAGTTCTAGTATGTAGCCATTTTTGATACGCCTTCTTGTTCCTTTTACAGGCTGCCTTGACTGTATCATTCCACCAAGCTGTTTGCTTCATCCTACCTTTGCACACTACTGTTCCAAGACATTCTTTAGCCACTTCTAGTACTGTGTTCCTGTACCTTGTCCATTCCTTTTCCAATGACTGTAATTGACTACATTCAACTAACTGCTACCTTTCTGAGATCACTGTTATGTACTTGTGCCTGATTTTCTTGTCCTGAAGTTTCTCCACTCTTATCCTCCTACATATGGACATGACCTCCTGCACTTTCGGCCTCACAATACCAATTTCACTGCAAATTAAATAGTGATCAGTGTCATCAAAGAATCCCCTGAATACACGTGTGTCCCTCACAGCCTTCCTGAATTCCTGATCTGTTGTTATATAGTCAATGACAGATCTGGTTCCCCTGCCTTCCCAAGTATACCGGTGAATGTTCTTATGTTTAAAAAAGGAGTTTGTGATTAGTAAGCCCATACTGGCACAGAAATCCAGGAGTTGTTTCCCGTTCCTGTTGGCCTCCATATCCTCTCCAAATTTACAGATAACCTTTTCATACCCTTCTGTTCGATTTCCAATCCTGGCATTAAAATCACTCATGAGCACAACACTGTCCTTGTCCTTTACTCTAAAAACTACATCACTGAGTGGCAGTATAGGCTGAAAATGCAACTGATCAATTCGCCAATAAAAAAAAAATTGTATTGTGTGAGGTTTATGTTCCAGTCACCTCAGCATGTACCGAAAAAGAATTATCAATGATGAGAGCTAACTGGTGGGAAGTGGAAGATAAAGATTCAATAAATTTAAATTAAAAATAATTATTTAAGTAAAAAAACTTTAATAACACTTTTTTTAAAATTTACTGTAATGTATTTAATAATTTATCCTAAATTGGTGCTTGTCAATTTTTAATAGCTTTGACAAAGCATGCAAAATTTAAAATGGAAAATCTTGGACACAAGCAATATGTCATTGATGCACGACTATTTCGCCTATGTCACTATCAATTTTATTGCATTTCAAATGATGTGAACTTTTCTGCAATTTTTCTGAATGACAGTTACACTCTACAATTGTTATTACTATGTGTGACATGTGCACCACATTTCCCAATTTCGGTTTTACAGTTATTGCCACAGCTACTAAAAATTCACAAGCACAAATTTTCAGGATTGTCTGTATGTTGTTAGGAATCTGTATGGAACTAGAAGAGATTAATCCCATTCCTTAAATTTTAAAAGTATGTTATACGAGAGAGTCTGCCAACCCCCCCCCCCCCCCCACCAAAAAAAAAACACCATTGCCATGTGCAGAGCTTGTGTAGTACCCATTTTTTCCACTAGGTGCGTACAGTGCAATTCATTGCCAGCTCAGTGCCACCTGTGTTGTCGATCTGTCTTGTTCTTTTCATCTGAAGTGATTGATTTTGCTAGTACTGCTTTGTTCTTGGTTTGTTTTACCTGATGGCAGGTTTAAATGAACAACATGAAGGTCAGACAATCAATCAAACTTTTTATTGGAAGTTTTAAGAAGATTGTTTAACAGTATTTGTCAAAATACCCAATTTGTGGCAGACAGGAGACTGGTTATTCCACCACAACAACGCACCTGCACACACACAGTCATCTCTGTTAGACAGTTTTTGGCTAAAAACTGTCACTATTCTGTTGCCTCTTGCACCTTACTCGCCTGACCTGGCTCCGTATGATTTTTTCTTATTTCCACACATGAAAACGGCATGAAAGGCCACCAATGTCGCAACACTGAAGAAGTCAAGAAAAAAGCAAGGGAGGAGCTGGCAGCTATTTCTAAAGATGAGTATAAAAAATCTTTCGAACAGTGGAAGCACAGGTGGGACAAATGTATTAGTTGTAATGGACAGTATTTTGAAGAGGATAAGGTTGTTTTGCAAACAATTTGAAAATATATACCTTTTAAAATGTAATTCTGATTTTCGAGGGCTATCCACAAAGTACATTACGTTTTGGAATTAAAAATAAATAAAGTATTGGAATTTTTTTTTATTATATACAGATGAAAGCCACACTTAAATACTACTTTTCTACATAGTTGCCATTTAAATTAAGGCACTTATCGTAGCGATGGACGAGCTTCGAAATTCTTTCGTCGTAAAATTCGGGCGCCTGCGCTTTCAACCACGTGGTTACCTCTTCTTGAAGCTGTGCGTCATCATCAAAACGCTGCATAGCCAACCACTTCTTCATTGCTGGGAATAAGTGGAAGTCGCTCGGTGCCAGGTCGGGACTGTACAGCGGATGAGGAAACAACTCCCACTTACAAGATTCGAGAACTTCACGAGTGGCATTTGCCGTGTGGGCCCGGGCGTTGTCGTGAATCAGCAAGATCTTTGAGCCCATCTTTCCCCTGCGCTTGTTTTGTATTGCTCTTCTGAGATTGTGCAGAGTTTGGCAATACCTTTGAGAGTTTATTGTAGTGCCTCTTTCCAGGAAATCCACAAAAATCACACCTTTTCTGTCCCAAAAGACAGTGGCCATCACCTTCCTTGCAGACATTGTCTGCATGCATTTCTTGGGTTTTTGGGGGGAATTTGTGTGCCCCCACTGCATTGACTGCAATTTTGTCTCGCAGTTCACATGCTTAACCCATGTTTCGTCACCAGTAACGATGCGATTGAGTAATGAGTCACCAACTTTCTCGTAAGCGTCCATCTTGCACAAAACTTGTGGTAACCAAGCTTTTCGGTAATGATTTCGTGCAACAAACTTTGTGCAATTTGTGGAAAACTCATAGAGAGTTCCGTTATTGTGAAATTACGGTTTTCACGGACCGCGGCATCGACTTTTTCGACAAGTTCGGCAATCACTATGCTGGGTCTTCCACTTCACTCTTCGTCATGAACGTTAGATCGGCCATTTTTAAATTTTATGACCCATTGATGCACTCCACCTTCAGTGATTATGTTGTCCCCATACACTTCACAAAGCTGCCGATAGATTTCTATCAGTGTACATTTTTTTGCAGTCAGAAACCTTATTACAGCATGCACTTTACACTTCGCGGCATTTTCAATTAACGCTGACATTTCAAACTGTCACAGTAACTCAACGGAGAACAGCACGAACCTCTCACTAGCACGGCAGGATGCCGACTGAGCGGCGGAATGCCATGACACCAAGATGGCCGCGCTAGCCCCGCCCCTAACGGATACAAACAAAAACGTAATGTACTTTGTGGATAGCCCTTGTATTAAAAAGTTTGTTACTTAAACAGTTATTTTCTATTCTTGCCTTGTGTGTGTGAAATTTTTCAACTGATTTCAAGCATTTTGCTAAGATTACAACAGAGATCTGTGTTAAATTTCAGGTTTATTTCAAATGACTGAACAAATACTCCTTTTTATATAACTTTCAGAACTTTTTTTTTACAAAAAAAAACGTATGCAACAGGTAATTGATGCAGGAATAGTTCACTTAAGTTGCTAACAATTTTGCTAGGATATTACTCTGTGACAATGAGAAACCTATTTTACATGGTCATTCAATTTAACCAACATACTGAATTTCCATAAACTTAAAATTTTGTTAGGAGAATGAGATGGAAGAAGATATTAAACTTTTAAAACCAACCAAAAATTGATATTTAATGCCACAAGTACAAAAATTTGTATGTAAATATGTACATTTTGAAAATACTTTAATTTTTGAAACATACGTTTTATTCAAATCTTCTTTAAATAAGATACTTTACGAGGTATCAATAAAAAAAAAAAAATTGATTCTTTTAAAAATGTTTACATTTTCAAATTGGGTCAATCCATGTGAAGTGTTCCAGTGATGGCTGCTTGACCATTTTTAAATATTTTAATTTTTTTTATATGTGATCGCCCTATATTTGAGAAGTTCAAACCAGTTCTTTAAAATAATTTATCTTGCACCTTTACTAGATGGTGGCCATTTTTATTTTTAGGTGTGCGACAATTTTTCAGTCTGTAGACATTAGCGAAAATTGGAATATCTCTGCACTGGGTTAAGTTACAACATTGCAATTGACATGATTGTTTTTAGAAAAGTGTCCTCTTCAAGATTGTCTATTACACAAAATAACCTAAATTGAAAAATAACCAGTTAAAATGACCTCCAAAGTTCGGTATCCAAATTTTCAAAAATCCACTTTTTAGGCCCAAAAATAACAAACAAGGAGTGATTTATGAGAGTCTATTTTTTCCTATAGTTAGATACCATCCACTACTAGCCTCATATAAAGCAAGAACACTTGCAGATGTTACCTCAATTTTTTATGAATTTTTGAAATTTGAAAATTTTTATTTTTTGCAAAGTTTTTGGTTAGTTATCTCAGGTGGGACTGAATATAAAAACATGATTTTTGTGCAGTTTGTACACCTATATGATAGTAAGATACTGTAAAAATTTCAATACTGATATCTGACTGCGAACAAAGATATGAATTTTTGAAAATGAGGAATAATTCACATTATTCTACAACTGATCTTACGGTTTTTGCCTATTTAAATGGTTTATTGTTTCATTGTAATAAAGTTTAATTGTGACATATATTTAGTTAATACTATCACCGAATATTCATTTAGTTTATTTATTATTAATAATGCAATGTTAAACAATAGGCGCTTTCTCTTTTGTTCTATCATAATAAAAATGCCCATTTACGTTTAGGTTTATTGTCAGTAAAGAAGTACATTATTGCTGGGTGTGGCATTGTTGTAGTCATCCTGTTCTGAAACCTCTGTTAGACTGGATGTACATACTTCATCGAGAGTGTAGAATGTGTTATGTGCTTTGTACTGTGTGTAATTTGTAATTAATTTTGAGAGATTAACTGGGATTCAATAACATGGATGAACAGTGATCTGTTGTACAGATAGCAAGTGAAGTGTGTGATTGAAGAAGTTAGACAAACTCTGTTTAAATTTCCAGCAAGTTCTTCTGTAACATCAGTGTGTGAGTATCACAAGGAGAAATATATTCTGAAGTACAAATACATTTTTGGAAGGAAGTGCTGTGATCCCCTTACAGTTCATAAAAAGCCTATTACTAAAGGTTTGAAGGAAATAAAACTTGAACATTTGTCCTTCTTATGTGAGAGTGAAATTGCTTCCCAAATGAAATGTAATGTGATTCCTGGAAATTCCCTGTGCCCAAATTGTTACTCAAAAATATTAGTTGTGACTCCAGAACTAGAATCTTGTAACCTTGTTAATGACATTTACATTTGTAATGAGGAAGCTGTTACCATATTGTATTTTGCTTGTTCTAAGTTAGACTTATCTCCAGATTCGAAAATAATAAAATTAAGTAGCAGAAAAAGAAAAGCAGCTATTGAAAATAAGGTACAATAAATTTCAAACAAAATTAGAAAATACTTGGAATGGTGCTTTAATAATACAGATACCAACATTATTTCTGAAGAAGAAGAAAACCTACCACCAGCATCATTTGACACTGAATATTTCAGCTTACTAGAGAAATTAAAAGTTAAATGTTCAGTGACATCTAAAGAGGAAAAAGTTAAAATTTTAAGTTTGCTCCTTGACTCGTGGTCAAGAGAGAAAGTAGTTCATGAATTCAACGTTTCTCAACGTCTGGTTAAACTAACCTGAAAATTATTGAAAGAGCAAGGCATTCTTCCAGTTTTAGGAAAGAAGAAAGGAGTAAGTATAAGTGAAGAAACAGAATTAAAAAGCTCCAGCAGTTTTTTGAAGATGATGAAACCAGTAGAATGTGCCCAAGTTGCAAATAGAAAAAGAGTTGTTATAAATGGAGTTAAAGTAACAAAGCAGAAACGACTAGTGCTGTCAAATTTAAACGAACTTTATGTAGCTTTCAAAACTTCTCATCCTGAATGCAAAATTGGAAGGTCAAAATTTTGTGACCTCCACCCTAAGTGGTGTATTTTGGCTGGATCCTCAGGGACACATTTTGTATGTGTTTGTTTATATCATCAAAACGTCAAACTGATGATTGCGGGTACAAAACTCAGTGATCGTAACTACAAAGAGTTACTAGATTTAATGGTCTGTGACACAAACAGTTATGACTGCATGATGAGTTTGTGTAATAAATGCCCTGGTAAGGAAACAGTTATTGAATTGTTTCACGAATATGATGAGGAAATGCCAGACAGTAGTACCTTCAAACAGTGGGTCACAAGAGACAGAACAAAAATCTCAGGAAGAGTACTTGGAATCTTTAATTGATAACTTACAAAAACTAAAAAATCACAACTATGTTTCTAAAATCCAACGTAAGTTTTTGAAGGACAAAAAAGCACAACTTCATGAAACTGAATGTATAGTGCTAATTGATTTTGCAGAAAATTTTACTTTTGTGATTCAGGCTGCAATACAAGGGTACCACTGGGTCAGTAACCAGGCAATAGTGCATCCATTTATTCTCTACTTTAAAAATGAGAAAGATGTTTTCAGTTCTTCAATTTGCATTCTTAGCGACTGCTTGGAGCACAACACTTTGGCTGCACGTGTGTTTCAAAAGTATGTAATAAATTACATAAAAGAAAATTTTCCCAAGGTTGAGAAGCTGATAGACTTTTCAGTTGGAAGTTGTAGTCAGTATAAGAACAAAAAGAATTTTTCAAATCTGTGCAACCACAAAGTAGACTTTGGGTTGGAGGCTGAATGTCACTTTTTTTGCATCTTGCCATGGTCAAAGTGCATGTGATGGAGTAAGCGGTACAACAAAATGTGAAGTAAGTAAAACCAGCCTACAAAGACCAACCACAGATGAAATTCTCACAGTACCGGACATGAATGTCTTTTGCAAGTATAATATTAAAGGCATTACCTATTTTCTGATCAAGAAAGAAGAAGTGGTTCTGCACATGAAAAACAACACTTCAAACCAGACTTGAAAACTGTGTAGCAGTAAATGGAACAAGGCATTTCCATAAATTCCTTTACCCTGCAGAAAACTTAGTTTGATGCTATGTAACATCAGAAACTGAAATTTATGAGGATCATTGTGTCAGTAAAATTACATCTCTGTCTTTAACATTGAATGACAGTGTCATGTCTGTATGATGGACAGTGGTGGCTTTCAGATGTTGAAAGAATAATGTTGGAAACAATGATGTTCTTGTGCATTTCTACCACCCTGCTGACCCAAGAACATCATTCAAGAAATCTACTAGTGACAAAAGTCTGGATACCAATGAAAAATTTTTCAAGGAACCTTTCAGTGCTTGAACTTACCACAGCAACTGGGAGGTCTTATTCTATATCACAGAAGCTGTGTGACGAAATAAGTGTTCTTAACATTCACCACCAGGTTTAGGAACAGTTGCTTCTCGAAGGATGTTAATTGAAAATATTTATTTTAAGTATGTCAAAATAAAAAAAATGTTAATTTCAGTGATGTTTCCACTTTTTGTATATAATTCAGTATCTTACTTCAATAATAATTGATTATATCCTACCAATATCTCACATCAATAGGCAACAGCAATAAGATCAGTTGTCAAGTAATGTGAATTATCTTCTCATTTCCAAAAATTCATATCTTTGTTCACAGTCAGATATCACTGTTAAAATTTTTACAGTACGTTGCTATCATATAGGTGTACAAACTGGGCAAAAATCATATTTTTAATTTCAGTCACACCTGAGATAACTAACACCAAACTTTACAAAAAATGAAACTTTTCAAATTTCAAAAAGTCATAAAAAATTAATGAAACTTTTGTAAGTGTTCTTGCTCTATATGAGGCTAGTTACAGATAAATGGAAACCTGGTAGAAGCCGATCTTGGGGAAGATCAGTTTGGATTCCGTGGAAATGTTGGAACACGTGAGGCAATACTGACCTTACGACTTATCTTACAAGAAAGATTAAGGAAAGGCAAACCTATGTTTCTAGCAATTGTAGACTTAGAGAAAGCTTTTGACAATGTTGACTGGAATACTCTCTTTCAAATTCTAAAGGTGGCAGGGGTAAAATATAGGAAGCGAAAGGCTATTTACAATTTGTACAGAAACCAGATGGCAGTTATAAGAGTCGAGGGGCATGAAAGGGAAGCAGTGGTTGGGAAGGGAGTGAGACAGGGTTGTAGCCTCTCCCCGATGCTATTCAATCTGTATATTGAGCAAGCACTGAAGGACACACACACACACACACACACACACACACACACACACACACACACACAAAATTAATTGGAGTAGGTATTAAAATTCAGGGAGAAGAAATAAAAACTTTGAGGTTTGCCGATCACATTGTAATTCTGTCAGAGACAGCAAAGGACTTGGAAGAGCAGTTGAATGGAATGGACAGTGTCTTGAAAGGAGGATATAAGATGAACATCAACAAAAGCAAAACGAGGATAACGGAATGTAGTCGAATTAAGTTGGGTGATGCTGAGGGAATTAGATTAGGAAATGAGACACTTAAAGTAGTAAAGGAGTTTTGCTATTTGGGGAGCAAAATAACTGATGATGGTCGAAGTAGAGAGGATATAAAATGTAGACTGGCAATGGCAAGGAAAGCGTTTCTGAAGAAGAGAAATTTGTTAACATCGAGTATAGATTTAAGTGTCAGGAAGTCGTTTCTTTAAGTGTTTGTATGGAGTGTAGCCATGTATGGAAGTGAAACATGGACAATAAATAGTTTGGACAAGAAGAGAACAGAAGCTTTCGAAATGTGGTGCTACAGAAGAATGTTGAAGATTAGGAGGGTAGATCACGTAACTAATGAGGAGGTATTGAATAGGATTGGGGGGAAGAGAAGTTTGTGGCACAACTTGACTAGAAGAAGGGATTGGTTGGTAGGACATGTCCTGAGGCATCAAGGGATCACGAATTTAGCACTGGAGGGCAGCATGGACGGTAAAAATCGTAGAGGGAGACCAAGAGATGAAGACACTAAGCAGATTCAGAAGGATGTAGGTTACAGTAGGTACTGGGAGATGAAGAAGCTTGCACAGGATAGAGTAGCATGGAGAGCTGCATCAAACCAGTCTCAGGACTGAAGACCACAACCACAACCACAACAACAACAACAACAACAACATAGTGTATGATATCTAACTATACAAAAAAATAGACACTCATAAATCACTCCTTGTTCATTATTTTTGGGCCTAAAAAGTGGATTTTTGAAAATTTAAATACCAAACTTTGGAGGTCATTTTGACTGGTTATTTTTGAATTTAGGGTATTTTGTGTAATAGACAATGTTGTAGAGGACACTTTTCTAAAAACAATCATGTCAACTGCAATGTTGTATGTTAACCCATTGCAGAAATATTCACATTTTTGCTTATGTCTCTAAACTTAAACACTGTCGCACGCTTACAAACGAAAATGGTTGCCATTCAGTAAAGGTGAAAGGTAAAATTATTTTAAAACTGTTTTGAATTTCTCAAATATAGGGCAATCACATATAAAAAAATTAAAATATTTAAAAATGGTCATGTGACCAAATTAATTTTTATTGTATCACTTCATTTGGCTTGGCCCAATTGTTTACAAAACAACCTTATCCCCTTCAAAATACACTCCATTACAGGTAACACATTTGTCCCACCGGTGCTTTCACTGCTCGAAACATTTTTTTTAGTCATCTTTAGAAACAGCTGACAGCTCCTTCCTTGTTTTTTCTTGACTTCTTCAACGTTGTCAAATCAGTGTCCTTTCACACCCCTTCTCATGCATGGAAGTAAGAAAAAGTTGCATGGAGCCAGGTCATGCGAGTAAGGTGTGTGGGGAAATGGAACAATGTCATTTTTAGCCAACAACTGTCCAACAGAGATGGTTGTGTGTGCAGATGCATTGTTGTGGTGGAAGAACCAGTCTCTTTTTCTGGCACAAATTGGATCTTTTTTGACAAAAACTGTTGTGAATTCTTAAAACTTCCAAGTAAAATGTTTGATTGACAGTCTGACCTGATGGAACAAACTCTGAATGAACTAAACCCTTGGCATCAAAAAAGAAAATCAGCATTATTTTGATATTTGATTTGTCTTGACGACATTTTTTTGGATGAGGTGATGATGATGTCTTCCACTGGCTTGACTGTTGCTTTATTTCTGGGTCATAACCATAGCACCATTACTCATCACCAATCACCTTTTACAGAAAATCTGGATCAGTTTCAAGCTGTTGTTTCAAAGCATGACATGTTCCAACTCAATTTCATTTTGACTGTCTATCAGAAAAAACCTACCCCCATGAACCATGGACCTTGCCGTTGGTGGGGAGGCTTGCATGCCTCAGCGATACAGATGGCCGTACCGTAGGTGCAACCACAACGGAGGGGTATCTGTTGAGAGCCCAGACAAACGTGTGGTTCCTGAAGAGAGGCAGCAGCCTTTTCAGTAGTTGCAGGGGCAACAGTCTGGATAATTGACTGATCTGGCCTTGTAACACTAACCAAAACGGCCTTGCTGTGCTGGTACTGCGAACGGCTGAAATCAAGGGGAAACTACAGCCATAATTTTTCCCGAGGACATGCAGCTTTACTGTATAGTTTGGACAAGAAGAGAATAGAAGCTTTCGAAATGTGGTGCTATAGAAGAATGCTGAAGATTAGATGGGTAGATCACATAACTAATGAGGAGGTATTGAATAGAATTGGGGAGAAGAGGGGTTTGTGGCACAACTTGACTAGAAGAAGGGACTGGTTGGTAGGACATGTTCTGAGGCATCAAGGGATCACAAATTTAGTGTTGGAGGACAGCATGGAGGGTAAAAATCGTAGAGGGAGACCAAGAGATGAATACACTAAGCAGATTCAGAAGGATGTAGGTTGCAGTAAGTACTGGGAGATAAAGAAGCTTGCACAGGATAGAGTAGCATGGAGAGCTGCATCAAACCACTCTCAGGACTGAAGATAACAACAACAACAACAACAACAACATCAGAAAAAACACTTTCATTCCCAAATCTTCTGTTAAAATGCAGTGAACTGAACTCCAAGATAACCCACTAATCTCTGACAGTTTATCAATTGTCTGTCGATGGTCTGTGAGCTCAAGCTCTCAAATTTTTTGAATATTTTCATCAATTTGGGCAGTTGATGGACATCCAAAACGAGATTTGTCTTCGATCGACTTGTCGCCATTTTTAAATCAAGCAAGCCATTCGTACACTTCAGTTTTTCGCATAGTGTTATCTAGGTAAGCTGTTTTCGACATAAAAACAGTTTCAGTAGCGTTTTTACTGAGTAGAAAACAAAATTTCACCACTGCACACTGTTCAGTTTTTAAGTTGCCTTCAAAAACGAAATGAGAGCAAAACAGCACTAGCAAAAACAATCACTGCAGATAGACAGAAGAACCATAGCCGACAACACAGGCGGCACTGAACTGGCACAATGAGTTGTATTGTGCACGCCTAGTGGCAGAAATGCATACTACACAAGCTCTGCCCATGGCAATGTTATCCCCCCCCCCCCCTTTATTTTTTGAGGTGAGGGAGCGGTACCCCTCGTATTTGTCTACAAAGAAGCTGTGTATCCTAGTAATGGTATATAAATAAAACCACTCAAACCCAGAGACTGAGTGAACCAGAAACCAACACACTTTTGTCAATCTGTTGTCTCGCACTGAATGAAACTATTCAAACCTAGTCAATGAGTGAAAATATTCAGTAATGGCCCCCAAATGACAAAGGCTTGTTTCGATTTGTTGTCTCACATTGAGTGAAACTACTTGAACATGTTGAGTGAGTGGAAACATTCATGTAGATGATATGGCCAAAGAGACTAGCTCTATTCGGTTGTTTTATTCAACTGAATGAAAAAACAATTGGCTGATCAATCAGTGGTTAAAAACAGTTGGTTGTTCAATCCTTAACACAATACTGTATAGGTGGTAACCTGCAACATGTATGTCATTTCTGTTAGCCAACTGTTCTGTCTTTAATACTCCACGTTCTCCACCAGTTTATCATTCCTCGTCTGGTAATACCACATCAGCCCCTTGCCACCTTCATTATTTTTCTTCTTCACTCCTGCTTCCTCATTAGAATCTTCCCTTTGTCTCTTTCTCCTACCACAAATCCTACATCTTCTTCATTCTTTTCCCCTTCCCTCATGTATATGATCCCCTCATCATTCCTCTATGCAACACCTGCAATAGCTACTCAATATCAATCAGCATGAACTTTCATATTCTCTCTCTCCCCCTCTCCAATCTATAACTTTTCCATTTTCCCCCTAATGCACCACAGCCAATTATACAATTTGCACCAGTCGGGCGGCAGCTTCAGGAGAAACTGGTGGCCTTGTGTCTATGTGTTAACTTCAAAGACAGACTCTGTCCAAAAAGGCACACATGCCTTTCAATGTCCAGTGTCTCCATTATATTGTGAGTAGTTATTTCTTATCATATACATACATGACCCCAACCTGAATTTTTCATCAATAAACATTTTTATGGGGCAGTCCTATTGTTCTTAATTAGAAGGTAGGTCTGTGATACTTCAGTTTGCTACCATACATGTTCAATAACTACAATGATAGCCTAAGATTTGAGACAGAGAGATTCAGTTGGCGTTATTGTCAGAATACTGACCTGTGACAATGAGAAGGCTATTGTGCTTGGTTATTCAACTTAATTTCCTTACACTTAAAAAATTGTTGGGAGAACAAGATGGAAGAAACATCAGTTGGCTATTTAAATGATTAACAATTATGTTTCAAAACTGAATTTTGCTAAAGAAAAGTCCTAGCACAAAGCAACTATTTAAGGAAAAAAGGCAACAACTGCCAGGACAGGAATGTGCTAAGAATGACAGCATGTTCTATGACAGGAATGCAGGAGCATGTGCCAAGATAGGAGTGCGAGAGGGAGAGGTAGTATGTGCCATGATAGGAAAGTGGTAGGGAGAGATGGCAGGTGCGACAACAGGAGTGGAGGAAGGGCAAGCACTGGGTGCTAGAATAGGATGTCAGAGGGAGAGGCAGCAGGTGCCAGAATAGGAATGCACAAAAAGATTGGTAGCAGGTGCCAGGATACAAATGTGGTAAAAAAGGTCACAGCATGTGCCAAGACAGGAATGTGGGAGGGGAGGTGGCATGTCCCACTATAGGAATGAGGGAGAGAAAAGCAACATGGGCCATAATAGGTTTAAAAGGGGGGGAGGGGGACCAAACTGCGAGGTCATCGGTTCCCTGTTACCAGTAGAACAATTACCCAAGGGAAAGAAGAAAACAAAGAAGACGTATGGCACAGTAACAGGAGAAAGGAAGAACCAGAAGAACGACAGAACGACAACAAACACTACAATGGACAAAACGGGACAAGAAAACCACGGAGACACAAGAAACGGGGAGAAGAGGTTAAAAACATGAAAGCAGATTATCGTGCCTGGCTGACCATGAGAATAAAAAAGGAGAAGCCAGCCACTCTGCAACACATTAAAACCTCCATCCTAAAAGCCCTAGGGTGGAGCACACAGAAGGACAAAGGACATGGGCTAAAACTCAGATCAGATAATAAAACCCACCCTCACGAATAAAATGTAAAACTAAAGCAGTTGTTAGGGCACTGTTGGCCAACACCGAAGGCAGGGTGCTGGGAAAGTTTAAAGTCCGCTGTAGAGCAGCTAAAGGCCGGCAGTCCAGCAAAAGGTGGACTGTCATTTGGGAGCCACAGCGACACTGAGGTGGGTCCTGGGGACAGAGGAGGTAACCATGTGTGAGCCACATATGGCCAATGAGGAGCTGACAAAGGACAACTGATTCCTTGCGACAAGCCTCCAGGGAAGACTTCCACTCATTTGCAGTCTCCTTAATGACACACATTTTGTTGTGCATACTGTTACGCCATTCCGTCTCCCAGAGCCGAAAAACCTTGCAGTGTAAGATACAGCGCAGGTCAGTTTCAGAGATGCCTAACTCCAGGAGCGATTTCCGCATAGCCTGTTTGGCCAGCCTGTCAGCAAGTTCGTTGCCTGGGATTCCAACCTGTCCTGGGTCCACACAAACATAACTGAATGACTGGACCGTTACAGGGCAGAGATGGACTCCTGGATGTTCACTACCAAAGGATGGCGAGGGTAGGACTGGTTGACAGCTTGTAAGCTGCTCAGGGAGTCAGAACAGAGAAGAAATGACTCACCAGAACAGGAGCGGGTGTACTGAAGTGCACGAGATATAGCCACAAGCTCTGCAGTGAATACACTGAAGCCAGCGGGCAAGGAATTCTGTTCACTAGGCCACTGTGGACACAGGCGAAGCCAACATTACCATCAGCCATCGAGCTGTTGGTGTAAACAACTTCAGAGCCCTGGAACACGTCAAAAATCGAAGGAAAAGGCTGTTCGGATGGTGGACTCGAGGAACGTAAGATTATCAGTGGTAGAGCGACCCAGGCGGAAGCTACCCTGACATGGAACCAGTAGGCCACATGACTGCAGGACCCGACCCAACCCAACTGCTGACACACCATACGCAGATTACAGAAAACGGTGAGGCTGATGGGCCAATAGCTATAAACATCACGTGGATTTTTACCCGGTTTCAGCACTGGAATGATGGTGCTCTCCCACTATTGCGATGGAAAAGACGCCATCGCTCCAGATGTGGTTGAAGCTGACGAGGAGAGATGTTTAATCATCTTACTGTGGATCCAATCCAGTTCAGGAGCTGTGCCGCAGCAATGTGTAAGGGCGCTGAGGAGCTCCCACTCTGTAAATGGGGCATTATAGGGTTCGCTGTGACGTGTAGTGAATGAGAGGACTTTCCTTTCCATTTGCTGTTTGAGGGTGTGAAAGGCTGGGGGGTAGTTCTCCGACACAGAGGCTCGAGCATAGTGCTCAGCAAAGTGCTCGGCAATCACATTTGCATTGGTAGAGAGCATGTCATTGATGTTAGTGCCACAGACACCTGTTGGGGTCTGGTACCCAAAAAGACATCTGATCTTTGTCCAGACTTGGGAAGGTGACATATGGCACCGAATGGTTGACACGTACCTCTCCCAACACTCCTATTTCCATTGATTTATCAGCAGGCGAACCCCGGCATCTCGACATGTGATGCTGGAAGTACAGCGAGAAGACATATTTCCGAACTTCCAGCACTTAAAGCACCGCATTGGGGGAGGGATATATGGCTTGACATCACAGTGGTGGACCTTCACTTTGGCCTTCTCAGGTAATGTGTCACCCTCGAAGGACAAGATGAAGGCACTGGTGGCAACCTGATTATCCCTCTGACCCTGATGGATGAGCCGGACAAAATGAACTCTTCGACGCTCTTGTCTTCAGACTGCAAAAGAAGGTCCCTGAGGAATATAATACCCTGGACCATATTTAAGCTCTTATGGGGTGTGATAGTAACAGAAACATCCCCCAACTTGTCACAACCGAGTAATGCCTGTAACTGGGCAGAGGATGCCGTTTTTATCAAGATTGACACAGAGCGCATTCTCGATAAGCCCACCACCTCCCCAAACTTGTCCTCCAAATGCTCTACAAAAAACTGAGGCTTCATCAAGACAAAGGAGTCCCCATCAGCTCTCATACACATGAGGTACCAGGGCAATTAAGGTTCACTGCCATCCTTAGCCTAGCATTCCTCCCATGGTGTGGCCAGGGTGGGGAACGATTTAGATCATACTTCCTTGCATTGTAATGAGACTTAGAATGCTTAGAGACTGCTGGTGTCTGATCACCAGCAAGTGATGACGTGGTATGCTTCATCGTGTGTCATCTGCCCTGATGCCACCCACTCCAACCAGGGGCCGTCCCCACAGGCGCCACCCAGCCGCAGCAAAGGCCACCTGGCAGGATGGCCACTGCCGGGAGTCCTGATGCCCCAGGGTGATGGGCATCTACTCCTTGGCATACGTGGGGAGTTAATGGTGCAGGCATCAGCAGAGCGATCCCTGTGTTGTCAGGGAGCTACAACCAACAGCATACATGGTGGCCCCACCACAATGGAATGGCTACCGTGCAGGGTATGAGGTGCAAAGAATTCCATGGTCATCGTCGGCACAGAAAAGGACACTGCATAGTGAATGGAGGAAATCGCACCCAAGAAGGTGTCATTGCTCAAGAGATGGAGGACGAGTGGGACTGCAACGCCACGACGAGAAAGTGGGCTAAAGATCTCAATGCACAATGGACATGATGCATCAAGTAAGGCGCCCTTCCCCAATTGGCTCGCTCTTCGGGAAAATTTTGAAAAATGGAGGTAAAATCCTACAGGGGACCATCATATAAAGCCCGAAAGGTGTGAGACTCCTTTTAGTCGCCTCTTACGACAGGCAGGAATACCTCGAGTCGCGGAGGGGAAGGAGGGGGGGCAGCATAATCAGAATGAGAGAGAGAAGCAGTGTGCGCCCTGATGGGAATGCGGTAGGGAGAAGCAGCATGTGCCATTACAGGAATGCGGTAGGGAGAAGCAGCATGTGCCATTACAGGAACGCGGGACGGAGAAGCAGCACGTGCCATTACAGGAATACTGGTAGAAGAGGTAGCAAATACCACGATATGAATGAGAGATGGAGAGGTAGCAAGTGCCAGCGTAGGATTGCAGGAGGGAGAGGCAGGAGATGCCAAAATAGGAATGCTACTGGGAGGGGCAGCAGGTGCCCGAATAGGAATGCAGAAAAGAGTGACAACAGGTGACAAGATGGGAATGTCGTTAAGAATGGCAGCAGGTGACAAGATGGGAATGTCGTTAAGAATGGCAGCAGGTGACAAAATGGGAATGTCGTTAAGAATGGTAGCAGGTGACAAGATAGGAATGTGGTTAAGAGTGGCAGCAGCTACCAGGAAAGGAATAGGAGAGGGAGAAGGGGCAGATACCAGGAGAGGAATGGGAGAGGGAGTAGGCACCATGAGAGGTTGAGGGAGGGAGAGACAGCAGGTGACATTACAAGAATTCAAGAGGGTGAAGCAGCATGTGTCATAATAAGAAAGTGGGAAGGAGCGGTGGCATGTGCAATGATAGGAATGCAGGAGAGAGAGGCAGCATGTGCCAGAATAGGAATGCATAAAGGAGTGGTGCAGGAGCAAGGACAGGAATGTAGTAAAGAGAGGCAGCAAGTGCCAAGAGAGGAATGGGGGAGGGAGGGGGTGGCAGGAGTCTGGATCAGATTGTGTAACAGAGGGGCAGCAGGATATGAATGGGGGAGAGAGTGGCAGCATCTGTCATGATACAAATGCGAGAGGAAGAGGTGATGTGGTTGAATACGACTGCAGTAAGGAGTGGTGGGTATCAGAAGAGAATATGAGAGGGACAGGTGCCATGATAGGAATACAGGAGGGAGAGGCAGTATGTGCCATGATAGGAATGCCAAAGAAGAGGCAACAGGCACCAGAATAGAAATGCAGACAGGAGTATGTGTCAGGACGGGAATGTGGTAAAGAGAGGCAGCAGATGCCAGGATGGGAATGTGGTAAAGAGAGGCAGCAGAGGCCATGAGAGGAATGGAGGGAGGGAAGGGGTTGCAAAAGTCAGGATGGGTGATGTAGGGGCAGCATGATCCATGATAGTAATACAGGAGGGAGTGACAGCATGTGCCATGATAAGAATACAGGAGGGAGTGACAGCATGTGCCATGAGAAGAATGCAGGAGGGACAGGCAGCAGGTGCAGAATAGGAATGCTGACAGGAGCAGTAGCAATACCAGGACATGAATATAATAAAGAGAGGCAGCAGCGGCCAGGACAGGAATGTGGTAAAGAGAGGCAGCACCATGGAATTCATGCCAAGATGGCCGCGAGTGTAGAAGTGTGTGAATCTAACTTGAGAAATAGTTATAGTTATGCTGTTAAAAAGGGTGTTTGTAAGAATTGTAACACTGCAATAACAACGCTAAAAGAACGAATTGCTAGCTTACAATTCATAGTCAGTTCCTTAAGAAGCGATATTGACTCACTCAAGAAAGAAAATCGGGATCTGCGATCGAAGCCAACACTAAGTGAAGTGATGCAAGACAAAAGTAATATATCGTCCGAGTGGGTAAAAGTGCCGTACAAAAATAGTGTTCCAACTACAAAAAGAACAACAAAATCTGCTAAAAATGTCACATTTTCGGAGAAAAACAAATATCAAGTTTTGCAAACAAGTGACTGTGATAACGACTCTCCAAATGATCGTGAACTTGAAAAAGACAGTGAACTGAAAATGAATAGCGTTTTTTTCAAATAATGTCAACAACAAACACAGATCATCAGGGAAAAAGAGTAGTGTACTATTACTAACAGACAGTCATGGCAGGAATCTATCCAGCATGCTCCGTGAGAAAAATCGCGACATAGCAGTGACTAGTGTAGTGAAACCGGGAGCGGGATGTAAAAATGTTGTAGACATTAACTCTCAGACGAAATTAATGCAAGAAAATGACTTTATCGTCTGTATAATGGGTTCAAACGATGTGGCAAAAAATGAAGCAGAGGTTTGCGTGAAAACGCTACAGAATTTTTTACAAGCCAATAAATGCAGAAACACAGTAGTTGCCACACTTCCTCATAGGCATGATCTGATTTATAATTCGTGTGTAAACAAAGAAATTCGGAAAACAAACATTAAAATAAGGAAACTGTGTTCTCAATACACTAAGTGCGATGTACTGGACATAAGCAAGCTACATGGAAATCTGCACACGAAGCATGGAATGCATTTGAACTATGATGGGAAAAGATTTGTTTGTGATCGTGTTAGTGAAATAATCAAAGAAAGACTTGTAAGGGATAGAACAATTTATCAGCTTCCTGAACATCCTTCCAACAGCGAGGAAAACAAAATAAACAAGAAAGAAGAACGAAAATACAACGCTGCTGACGTTCCTAATTTAAACTAGAGGTATGTGATGCTGTAAATATGATTCCCAATTACCAAATCGTGAATACGCGCGAACTAAAAATTTATCGCCATAATGTGCAATCCCTGCGTAATAAGATCGATGAAATTAACGTTCTATTAACACATGAACTTAATGATATCTCAGTGTTATGCATTTCAGAGCACTGGCTTAACCCAGAATTAATCCAGAATACGAAAATAAACAAATTTGTCTTGGCTGCTTACTACTGCAGGAATAACAGCAAACAGGGTGGGGTAGCAATTTACACAAAGGATAATGTAGATTTTATTACACTACCTGACTTAACCAGGGCAAATGTCGAAAAGGTTTATGAAATTGCAGCTATAAAAATTACTCAGTTCAACCTGGTTATTGCTACAGTTTACCGATCACCGTCCGGGAATTTTGAACTTTTCTTAAACAAAATGGAGTCATTGCTAAATAAAGTAAATAAAATGGATTGTGAATTGATAATCTGTGGTGACTTCAATATTGACTTCCTCACGAATAGTGGAAATAGGGAGACCATTTTGAACCTTGCAACGTCCTACAATTTAAAGGCTGAAGTAAAAGCAGCTACCCGAATATCAGAAACTTGTCAAACAGCTCTTGATCAGTTTCTAGTAAAGAAGAGTTTACACAACACCTCACTAAAAATTTTCAATGCAGGTTTTAGTGATCATCTTGCTCAAATATTAAGCATAAAAGTACAAGGCAGTATTATTAACAACATGTCTTTTAGAACAGCATATCGAAGCTATAATCAGCATAATGTGAACTACTTCAACAACTTATTACAGAAAGAAAAATGGCTAGGAGTGTACAAAATGAACGATATAAATGAAAAATTCGACACTTTCGTTGATACATTAACCCATTTCTTTGAACTTGCATTCCCACTGAAAACATTAACCATACAGGGAAACTCTAGAACAAACAGCTGGATCACAAAGGGAATAAGGGTTTCATGCCAGAAGAAAAGACTACTTCATGAAATATGTAACTCAAAAAATTCCTCACCTGTAGTACGCGCATACTATAAAAAATACTCCAAAATATTAAGAAAAGTAATAAAAGCAGCAAAAATAATGCATAATGATGAAATCATTTATAATTCAGCTAATAAATCAAAGGCTATGTGGAGTGTTATAAAAAAAGAATGTGGAGAATACAGACAACCTTGGAAAAATATAACACTATCACATAAAAATAAAAAAGTAACAAACCCCTTAGAAGTAGCTAACACATTTAACAACTTTTTCACAGGTGTTGCTGAAAATATGTTACAATCAAACTTTAAGAGCATCCAGGCAAATGAATATAAAATAAGTACATGTAGAGGATCAATGTACATCAGTTCTGTTTCACAAGATGAAGTAGCTAAAGCAATAAAAGGACTAAAAAATTCCAAATCGGCAGGTATTGATGGTATACCTGCAACAATGTTAAAGAAGAGCGCATCAAACCTAATTGAAGTACTCACACATTTATGCGACTGCTCACTTCAGGCAGGCACTTTCCCTGATGTGTTAAAAACATCGAAAGTTATTCCTGTATTTAAAAACGGGGATAAACACAATTTAAATAACTACAGACCCATCACAATTTCCTCCTGCATCTCTAAAGTACTGGAAAAAGTTATGTATGAGAAACTTATGAAATTTATAAATAAAAACAGCATCCTATGTAATGAACAACATGGATTCAGAAATAAGAGGTCAACGACAACTGCTGTCTATGAGTGCATCAATTCCATCCTAAACCTGATGGACAAAAAACAGGAAACAATAGGAGTCTTTATTGACTTGTCAAAAGCTTTTGACATGGTGGACCATAAAATTCTGCTATCAAAGCTAGAAAGATATGGTACTCGAGGTCTGTCCAACAAGTGGATCAGTTCCTTCCTGACAAATCGTATGCAGGCAGTGTGCGTCAAGCACACAAATATTGAACTAAAAACTGTATCTAATCACTTATCTGACTATAAACAAATAAAATGTGGTGTACCCCAAGGATCCGTATTGGGACCCCTTCTGTTTCTTCTGTACATAAATGATCTAAGCTTAAATATTGATGCACACAAATCAATCATATTTGCAGATGACACCACGATTCTACTAAAAGGAGACGACGATGAACAGTTACAGCAGACAGTAAACACGGTCACGAAACAACTTAGCAGCTGGGCACAGAGTAATCAGCTTGTAATAAACAGTAAGAAAACCGTTGCTCTAAAATTCCACAATGTTCCTAACAAGGACATGTTTATCCCATCAGTCTCTATCAATGACGAACCAGTTGGTAACAGTACTGAAACCAAATTCTTAGGACTTTGGCTGCAGAGTAACATCAGATGGAATAAGCATATTGAATGTCTCAATGCAGAACTGAGCAAAACATGTTATCTTCTTTGTTCATTAAAATCATGCTGTAGTGAGAAAACAGTATTGAATGCATATCATGCGTACTTTCATTCTCGTCTTAGATATGGGGTCACCTTCTGGGGAAACTCTAAAATAGCTAATAGCACTTTTAAACTACAAAAAAGGGCCATTAGAATCTTGTTTGGGTGCAAGCCTAGAGACTCTTGTAAACCCCTGTTTAAGAAATCTGGTATTCCCCCATTACCGTGTGTATACATTATTGAAACCCTTTTGTTCTTTAAATTAAATGTAATAGGCAAGGACCAGAGGCTACAAAAAAACTGTGATATACATGAGCACTTTACCAGACAAAACAGGAACTTACATATGACTCAAATCAGCACAGCACTGTGCCAAAAAGGTACTTTTCACATGGGAGTTAAGCTCTATAACAAACTTCCTGAAAACATAAAAGCTATCACTGAGGTCAATACATTTGGAAAATCTCTAAAGTCATATTTACAGCATCACTGCTTTTATTCCATTGAAGAATATTTAAATTTATGAAATGTGTTATATAAATACTTGTGTGTAAAGTGTATTATTGTAAGCTTAAATATGTATGCCTTGAAATTACTTTCAGCCTGTATATTTATAACTTGACTTGTCCAATGTCTTATGCATAAGCTGCTATGTAGACAACAGGACCAATAAAATACAATCTACAATCTACAATCAGAGGAATGTTGGAGGAAGAGGGAGCAGGTGCAAGGAGGGGAATGGGGGTAGGAGAAGTAGTAAATGCCAGGATAGATTGCACGAGGGAGGGGCAGCAGGTACCAATATAAGAATATGGGAGAGTGAGGCAGCATGTGTGAGGATACAAATGTAGAATGGATGGCAGCATGTGCCATGATGAGAATGAGGGAGGGACAGGAAGTTTGTGTCACAACAGGAAGGC
The DNA here is from genome assembly GCF_023864275.1 of Schistocerca cancellata. Lineage (NCBI taxonomy): Eukaryota > Metazoa > Arthropoda > Insecta > Orthoptera > Acrididae > Schistocerca > Schistocerca cancellata. The sequence continues at coordinate 384,477,478 of NC_064627.1, read as the reverse complement.
AGGAGGGAAAGGTGATACATGGCATTGCCATGTTAGGAATGTGGGAGGGAGAGGCTGCAGATACCAGAACAGGAATGCTAGAAAGACATGTACCTGGACAAACGAGATGAGAGAGGCAACATGTGCCAGGATATGAATGGGGAGGGGAGGGCTGGCAGAACTTCTTTTTGGTGATAAAAGATATATTCTCTTGAAATTCACTTCACTGTACTTCCACTAATATTGAGACTTTCAGAAGCTCTCTTTACTGGCTGCAGTATGGCACTGCTTGCGACCTGATCACCGTAAGACGTTTCACAACTCCGTAAATGATGCACGGTTTCATACAAGTACAATGCAACTAATTATGGTACAAGCACTGTCTCACACGAATACACAATGGGAGCACGATTATTTCCTATATGACAGGAAGCTGCGACGTAAACAATGCAACAATGAACAATGAGATGGAAATACTGTTCAGAGGTCCAGCAACAGAGCACATGTGAGCACAAAGTGCACAGAAACACAAAAGCAAATATAGATTTGATACTAACATTTTATCTAGATTTACATGCATAAAAACATAACAGTTGTGACAGGCAACAACAGAGCTTGCATTTACACTTTTCCTCTTGTTAATACGTATCTTTAAACTTTGCAAAGGAAATTTTTCTCCTAATTGTGGTGTGACTTCTATGACTCCTCAAATTTGACATGCATCAAAAAATGGTCTCAAAAGTATGCTTTTCCTTAAACATTACTACGTATGCCAAATACAATGTTCATTCACCAAATAAAAGCAGACTTTTCCATGATTCCAGCAACGTATAACAAGTCGATGTTCGTCATGTAATGTGACCAGAATATGAACTCAGAGCCACGGGTCACTCATTATGAAATGGATAGTAAATTCCTGGTACAGAATTCATCGAACCACTTTCAGACTATTTCTCTCTACCAGCCCACGGGAAAAATGAACACTAAATCTTTCCGAATGGCCTCTAAGTTCTCTTATTTTATTAGATTGTCTTATCTTCCTTTGTAGGCTGTTCTCAATAAAATATTTTCACATCCAGAGGGGAAGGTTGATAACTGAAATTACATGAAAAGATCTTGCCACAACGAAAAACGCCTTTGTTTTAATGATTGCCACCTCACTTAACATATCCATGGCACTCTCTCCATATTTTGCGATAATACAGACAAGCTGCCCTTCCTTGGACTTTTTCTATGTTCTCTATCAATCCTATCTGCTGGGGTTCCATACTACACAGCAATACTCTAGCAGGGGATGGACAAGTATACTGTAGGCAATCTCTTAATAGATCTGTTGCATTTGCTAAGTGTTCTGCCAATGAAACAGAATCTTTGGTTTTGCCTTCCCCACAACGTTATCTGTGTGATTGTTCCAATTTAAGTTTTCAACAATTGTAATTCTTAGATATTTAATTGACTTGACAGGCTTTAGATTTGTGTCATTTATCATGTAACTGAAATTTAATGGATTCATTTTAGTCTTCTACTGGATGGTCCCACACTTGTCCTTATTTAAAGTCATTGGTCACTTATTGCACCATAAAGATATCTGGTCTAATCATTTTACTACAGATGATGATGATGATGATGATTCCCATACTCCTTTACAAAGCGTAGGGGAGCGACGCAGGAGACCTGCGCCGCCTTACTAGGCAAGGTCCTAGTGGAGGTGGTTTGCCATTGCCTTCCTCCGACCGTAATGGGGATGAATGATAATGATGAAGACGACACAACAACACCCAGTCATCTCAAGGCAGGAAAAATCCCTGACCCCGCCGGGAATCGAACCCAGAACCCCGTGCTCGGGAAGCGAGAACGCTACCGCGAGACCACGAGCTGCGGACTTGCTACAGATATCTGGTCTAAATAATTTTGCAATTGGTTTTGATCTTATGAAGACTTAATTAGACAGTAAATGACAGAATCATCTGCAATCAATCTAAGATGTCTGCTCAGATTGTCTCCTGAATCAGTTATACAGATTAAGAATAGCGAAGTGCCTATAACACTTCCTTGGTGTATGTCAGATATCACTTCTATTTTACTCTATGACCTCCCACAGATTACTATGAACTGTGACCTTTCTGGCAGGAAATCAGGAACCCAGTTGCACAGTTGAGATAATACTCCACACATGTGCAATTTTATTTGAAGCCTCGGCATAACTTTGACCTTATAGAGGCCATTACGAGTTATGAAGGGAGTTTTTGACTGGACTAATCAACCTCGATCTGCCAGTAGCCATCTGCATGGTCACAGTGTAGAAATACTTTGTATCTTTGAAGCGGCTCATGGTGTCATAAACGTGCACTAATGGATAGACATTTTTCTTCATGATTTTATTGACTTCTCAATTGTTAGTGCAGAAGTGCCTTGTGCCACCCTTCCTCATAGGGACTAATGGAGAGGATAAAGGATCCTCTGGAAGTTCAACGTCGTCATCTTGCAGCATTTTCTCCAATACTGTTCTGATTATCCACTGTTCAGTTGGTGATGATCTATATAAGCACTGGCTACTTGGTGGATGATCTCCAGTGCTGATACGGTGTTTTATCATGGGCAGCATTATCTGTTCTTTCTTCATTTCGGATTTGAAAACATCTGAAAATTGATGCAGAATGACTTACTAGACAACATTGTTCCTCAGTCAGACCAGATCCTATTGACAATTCGATAGTAGCTTCCTTCCCTGCTTTGTCTGTAGTGGCAGTGAAGCAAAATTCTTTGTGATGACCCTAAGCTGCATTTCCTTGATAGGTTCAGCTGTCTCGACGCACATAATAGTTGTGGCTGCTCATGACAAATAGTGTTCCAAAGTTTTCCTTGAGCACCCATAATATTTATGATTGTCACTGGCATGCAGATTTCTTTTGTGATCGTGAGTAGCTTCTTGTAATCGACAAAAGCTCCACAGTTTAATTGTGCATCATGACTGACGAGTGGAACTCTTCTAACTGTTGATGGCGGTGTAAAATGTTTTCAGTGGCAAACAACCACCCAGAGCAACCTTTGTTACATATGCTTGTTGGAATAGCTTCATCAATTTGGAGCTCTGACCTTCCACAGTCTAAGACTGCTTGTGAAGTCTGTAAGAAGTCTCACTTGACAATAACATAATGGCTACATTCCGTTAAAATGTGAAATTCTGAGGGCTAGTGTTGTATATAATGATTGTTGGGATACATGTTCCTGTCAGCTGGATATATTCCCCATTTCTGATCTGCACAATCACTTTGATATCACGAAGATAGTCTTCCTTAGCTGGCAACAGTAAGCGTTTGACATTAGAAATAAAGGAATCCACAACTAGAGCAGTGTCTGTCCTGATTGGCAGTCAACGATGATGGTAACTCTCATCCATAGAGCTATGTGGCAGCCTCATCTCTACAGACAGTCGACTTGCTTAGATACCTCAATTCGACAACTAGACAAGTGGCTGATACTTCTGTATGGAAAAGGCAAACGGCTATGGCTCGTTGGGGAGCAGCCTAGTCTGGGGTACAGCAATAAGCTTCAGCTCACAGGTTGACTATAACTGTCTGCCAATGTTCGAGGTGAATACGACTGTTGTTGTGTTTATAGTCATCCAATACTCATCATCTTTCTCTGTGTCTTGTCCTCTGTCCTCCAAATGTCTGTTCTTCTGCTTGACATTTTATTTGGTAGACAAACTGGTTGTATTTGCTTTGGATGGACAGTGGGTTGTTATTTGATGGCATTAAGTCCTAGTTCGCTGAGTCCATTCTTGACTGCATGTTCAATTGGTGGTGGAAACTGGTGCTGAAGATGGATACACTTGTTCTTCGAAATTCTCTATCACCTCCTGATGTACAAGTTCGAAATTCATGGCTGCCATGTACTACTGTATCTTTCCTCTAATCATCTAGGACATGAGTCAAGCTCAAGGTGGTCTTCCATAACTGCCATAGGAAAGATATTTAGCAGTCGGTCCTATAACTGCCATAGCAAAGACATTTAGCAGTCGGTCCTACCTCTGTCATATGACCCTTTACTGTCTAATTTCTTCAATTCGCTGGCACAACTTGATGAATTTCTTTGTCACTGTATCCTTGTTTATTAGAAGAGCTTGATACAAGTCTTCCTCAACCCCTTTCATGAAATATGACTTGTCAGTGTCTGTCATGTTCAGATTCATGATGTGCTATAAGACCACAACATTATGTATGCACAGCTGTGTTGTTTCACCCACGATGTTTGGCCGATTCTTCAATTGTTCTTATGCTAAGTGGATTTACTGCTGAATATATATATATATATATATATATATATATATATATATATAAGCGCTGGCAGGTCGATAGACACACAAATAAACACAAACATACACACAAAACTCTGGTTTTCGCAATGTGGAATGTTTCCCTCTATTATATATATATATATATATATATATATATATATATATATATATATATATATATATATAAAGGCAAATGTCTGCTTGTGTCTGTGTATGTGTGGATGGATATGTGTGTGTGTGCCAGTGTATACCTGTCCTTTTTTCCCCCTAAGGTAAGTCTTTCCGCTCCCGGGATTGGAATGACTCCTTACCCTCTCCCTTAAAACCCATATCCTTTTGTCTTTCCTTCTCCTTCCCTCTTTCCTGACGAGGCAACCGTTGGTTGCGAAAGCTTGGATTTTGTGTGTATGTTTGTGTTTGTTTGTGTGTCTGTCGACCTGCCAGCACTTTCATTTGGTAAGTCACATCATCTTTGTTTTTAAATATATTTTTCCTTCGTGGAATGTTTCCTTCTGATGATGTAAGTGATTATTCCTTGATGCTTTTCTTAGCAACATCTGATTTAACTCAACTATATTATTACACTAGTTTTATTCTTATTGTTTTTCATATCATAACCTCTTTCAAAAAACTATCCTCCCCTTCAATGGATCCTCAAAGTCTTTCACCATCTCTAACAGACTTACATGGTCATTGGCAAATTTTAAGGTTTTTATATCTTTTCTCTAAACTTTAACTCCCTTTCTAAATTTTGTTTAGTAGTTACAAGAAATAGATCACTCATTGAAATGTAATGTAAAAAGTACAGTGTAAAAAGGGATGTACTGAAAATGAAACTAGTTGGTGTAAACAGTGTCACAAAGTACAAGTGGCACAGATGATCCACCAAGGAAGTAGGAAGTAGAAATTCCTCATAAAATAAGGACTAGGCTCAATATTTTGTCGGCTTGAAGCAAAGCAGCCAAAGTAATAGTACATCAGCAAGAAAATTTAGAAACGGCAGCACTGAACATTGAATTATTACAAAACTACAATTAGGTGAAAAAATAACTGGTGGAGACAGTTCAAGGAATCTTCTTTATTGTTGATAAATTACACAAGTTTGGTGTACTCTCATTTTGTAGTGCTGTTTGTTTCCATATGAGAGAACAAATCAGTGAAACTGGGTGTAAATATTCAGCTCATAATTGCAAGAAAAAGTCACAACAGTGACAGAGACTGCGTGATCTATGAAATACATAGTGGCTGTACAGTCTACGAAACAAATTCCAATTATACTGGTAGAAGCCAAGACCACCAAGGGACTCTGTTCTGATATTGTTTTAAGGTTGCATTATTAACAGAATTTCTCAAATAGTGAGCGTAAGTAGATTTCCATATGACTTTTAACTTGGAATGATTATGATGTGAGAGAATGTAGGGTGTGGTTTGGTGTTCATGTTGTTAATGACAAGGGATTATTTGAAACCTGGAGCAAACAGACTACTACTATTGAAAAGTAAATTGTGAAGTGCCAGGCTAGGTGTCCCCAACAAGTAGTACTACTCAGCTACAGCCCTGTAACATACCTTGTTTCTCTTGAATTTGCTCCTGTTAAGGGTAGGATCTTCATACATCCTTAAAACACCCTTTTTATTAGACTAATTTATGACTTTCTCATCACTCTGATATAACTCCTGCAAGTAAATTAATTTGCCTTTATCTGTTTAAATATATGACAGACCGCACAAAAAGTTGTTTAAAAATACTGATTGGTTAATTGTGTCACTATGTCATTGCCATATGTTATTCAAATGAAAGAAATAAATTATTAAGTGCATTACTTACAGATCTATGCGTTGTTGAAGATGAGTTGCTGGCCAATCAGACTTGCAATATTCATTCATATCATCCCATGGGCGCCACAGATGATTGTAGAAGAACCTTTAAGTGAATGCAAATTGTTTCAAATGTTTTGGCACAAATGTGAAGTGAGTAAATTTTTTCAGCGAAGTATTTGCTAACAGGCAGAACACACGTGCCCACAAAGTCATTCATGTCAGAAAGTCTAAAGATTAGTTTAGAGCAAAAGACTGGAGAACACTGCTGAATTAGTGTCGCTTGCCAGACAGGAGGAGGAAAATTATTTGTCATTTATGCCCTATGCCCAAGAGCATGTAAACATATGCTTTCAGAAAGACAAATAAAATTCACCAGAGATCATATCAAATATTTTCAAATGTCATGAAGCATAAACTGCAGATTGTTGTGAAAGCCAGTGTTTCACTGTTGCAACAGTTGTTTTAATGATTTGGCAGTTGCTTCATCAGGAAAGAGGGAAGGAAAGGGAAAGACGAAAGGATATGGGTTTTAAGGGAGAGGGTAAGGAGTCATTCCAATCCCGGGAGTGGAAAGACTTACCTTAGGGGGAAAAAGGACAGGTATACATACCCACATCCGTTCATCTTTATTTGCTGAGTGACAACATTAGCAGTTTAATTTTTTGGTTGTGGTCCTCTGTACCAGTGCCTGTTATTAGTATACTCGTGTCAGCGGCAAATAGTGTGGTATGTCCTGTAGCAAGCTTCGTGCTTATGTCATCAATGTATAGCAGAAACAGTATGGGTCCCAGGATTGAGCCTTGTGGCACACCATATCTAATAGGCATTGTGTCAGTGGAGTGGACAGTACATTGATGGGTGGTTGTATTCTTTTTTCAAAATTAATTTCAACTTTTTGCAATATGTTTGACAGGTAAGATTCTAACCATTTGTTTGCAATTCCTCTTATACCTTTATCTGCTAGTTTCTTAAGGAGTATGGTATGGTCAATTACATCAAGGACTTTGTATAAATCTAAAAAGATACCAGTAGAGATTACCTTATTATCCAGTGCTTTTAAGGTTTTGTTGAGATACTCATAAATAGCTGTGGTAGTCATCTTTTGTTTTCTAAAAACATGCTGGTGTTATGTTAATAAGGATAGTTTATTAGTAAAGTCTTCCAATCTCTTGTAAAATAATTTTTCAAATATTTTTGAGAATGAACTGAGTTGTGCTATGGGTCTGTAATTGGCTACATCATTTTTAGGGCACTTTTTGTGAAGTGGGGTAATTTTAGATGTCTTTAGTAGGTCAGGGAAAACTCCATTTGTAAAGGATGCATTTATTATGGGAGTTAGGGGTTCTACAATGGATTTTCCACATTTCTTTATAATTAAATCATAATGTTGTCACTGCCACTGGAGTACTTATTCTTCAGTCCTTTTATAGCTGTAAGTACTTCAGTATTGGAGACTGTGAAGAAACATTGATGCCTGTACGGGTATGGTTTCCATTAGTGTTTGGTGTTGAGTATTTGGTCTGTGGCAGTTTTTGTACTATTTTGCTCAAGTAGTTATTAAAACAATTTACTATTTTGTGGGGATCTGATATGACTTCATCATTTAGGTTTAGTTTTAATGTTTTGTTTTAACATGCTGCTTACTGTTTGTTTCATTTTTTACAACTGTCCACAAGTCTTTCATTTTATTGTTAGATTCCTTTATAAATTATAATTTTAACAATACCATATATGTTAAAGGAAAAACGGACAAGTCAAATTGCAAGACTGTTTCAGATAATCATGCTGACTTGAACACTAACTGAAAATGATAAACCAGCCACCGCGACAATTAAAATACCCTACCCAATAATTTGACGTAGCATCCTAAAAACACACAAATCCGGCCTTAATGTATTCTGGAGGAGTAAGCGAATTAAAGTTGGAATGCAAATTACAAACTTTTGCTATGACTTACATTTGCCATTCTTTTTGCAGTTCAGTGATGATTATGGCCTTGATATCTCTACATCTTATGACACTCTTACTGAAGTTGAGAGTGTCATGAATTTCTACTGCTACAGTATAAAGAACACAACTTTTACAATTCAGAGGCGTGACACTTGGTGATACGTAGCAGTTTCAAATAAAAGCATTTTGTTGCCAACTTGTTGGACTGAATTGATAATTTAAGCAATATTTCCAATGTTTGGTTGATGTGGAATGGAAATACTTTAGCAAAAGACCCCTCTTCCTTCTGTGTAATAAGGTAATTCCAGCAGTGTTACGCACTTTTCAAAACAAGATTTGATTTTCCTAATGGAACTCCAGTGACAGTACTCTGTCAAACCCTCTTAGTTTTGTGGATTTGGTGATATCTAATGGCACACTTATACAGTTTAAAGATTTGTTTCGTATCTGTGATATTCTACGGTGCTCCTGGGAACAGCTAGGGATGGATACATGAACAGCTAGGGACATATAAATCCGTCCAGACACAGCCCTGTTTGCCTGGTTAGGTCTTAGGGTGCACACACAAAGAATGCAGGTTATTTGCATAACAGAGACAATCATAAGGCAGCTTGATGCAATGCAAAGAATATCCCTGTGTAATCTAATGGGCAGCATACTGGCAGCTGGCCGGCAGCACCAACCACAGCGGGCAAGCACTAAACTGACAAAACATAGGTGTGCGCAAGTCGACTTCTCTGCAATCGTCCTCAAATGATTTTACAGAAACTATCAGATGAAACATTTTGATTCTTTCAAGACTTATAGCCTCATATATTTGCTTCATGATGAACTGCCTATCTCTGTTATAGGGACTGTGATTTTTAGGCATTGTGTACACCAGCACACAAAATTCAAATAGATCACAATGAAAAATAGGAGTCACTATGAGTTCAGGTTTGTTGCATGTTAGATCATATATTTCTGCTCACAAAATACCGAGTGATCAAAAAGTCAGTATAAATTTGAAAACTGACTACATCACGGAATAATATAGACAGAGAGGTACAAATTGACACACATGCTTGGAATGACATGGGGTTTCATTAGGGGGAAAAAAAAGTTACAAACGTTCAAAAAATGTCCGACAGATGGCGCTTCATCTGATCAGAATAGCAATAGTTAGCATAACAAAGTAGGACAAAGCAAAGATGATGTTCTTTACAGGAAATGCTCAATATGTCTGCCATCATTCCTCAACAATAGATGTAGTCGAGGAATAATGTTGTGAACAGCACTGTAAAGCATGTCCGGAGTTATGGTGAGGCAATTTTTACCTCTCTATCTAGTCTAAGTTTTCAAATTTATAGTGACTTTTTGATCACCCGATATAGCTAAAATTCTGAATTTTCCTTCAAACTTGGAGGAGTTCTATATCTATCTCCAATCTTGAGAAAATGGATTTTATGCAATAAACACACTTCTGTCTCCAGGTGCAAACAATACACTGCAGGTGAAATATTCTTAACATCCACTGTGTTTCATAAATTGTTCAAGATACTGAATCGAGTTTCTGGCCAATGACAGCACAAAAAGAGAAGATTATTTAGCATACAGATATTGCGCAAAACTTTCTGTATAATTCACAGTAGAAGTAACAGTAGATTGTTTCAATGAAATAATGTTTTTTAAGGCCTATTGAAAGCTGGCGTATGCAAAAATTGTATGGGTGTGCAACAACATAAGTGAAGATATTACATAATCAAAATATCCACGGGTATGCTGCCGGTCTATAGTGTCCAACGGGCACAATATTTCGGCGATCAAACAAGTCGCCATCATCAGGTGAACTGACGGACTGAGCTCCTGTGAACGTGCCGGCACGGAGATCCGTACGCTATGGCTGCTCAGAGGGAACTGGGTTTGGTCGCGGCGGCGGCCGATTTAAATACCCTCCGCCCGCGGCGCGCTCCCTCCGCCGTCCGCGCCCAGCGCCACGGTCGCGCGGTGGAACAGATTGCGACGGCGTCTGAGATGACGTCGGTGTGATGGCTCTGTCCGCCGTGGTCGTCACAACTATACGTCTGCTCGATTTACTCTTGATTAACCCGATCGCTGGTTCCCAAACCTTGCTAAGATTATAGCCACAGTCCCGGTTTATGAGGTCGTCATTGGTGCGAATTTCGATGGCCTCTCTAACAACGCTGTCCCAGTATCTCGACGTCTGTACCAGAATCCTCGTGCGGTCATACTCCATGGAGTGATTTTCCGACAAACAATGTTCAGCGACCGCCGACTTGCTCGGATACATCAGTCGAGTGTGCCTCTGGTGTTCACGGCATCGATCCTCGACGGTACGCATCGTCTGACCAATATACGACTTGCCACATTGACACGGAATCTGGTACACGCCGGCCTTCCTCAAACCGAGGTCATCTTTGGCGCTCCCCACCAGTGCACAAGTTTTATTTGGAGGACAAAACACAGTTCCGACCCGGTGTTTCTTCAGAATGCGGGCGATTTTCCCCGAGAGTGCGCCTGTGTATGGAATAAATGCAATGCCTACCTCCTCCCTCGTGACTTCATCCATCTCAACAGGTTGTGCTGCAGTGGGTGGGCGGAGAGCACGTTGAATCTGCCACTCTGAGTACCCATTTTTTCGAAATACAGTTCTCAGATGTTCCAATTCCTGGGGTAGACTCTCTGCGTCAGAGATAGTGCGCGCCCTATGTACTAGAGTTTTAAGTACCCCATTCCTCTGTGAAGGGTGGTGGCAGCTGTCTGCATGCAAATACAGATCAGTGTGCGTAGCCTTCCGATACACCCCATGACCTAGGGTGCCGTCAGCCCTTCTCTTGACCAAGACGTCAAGGAAAGGTAATTTACCCTCCGTTTCAGTCTCCATAGTGAATTTGATGTTGGGGTGTATGGAGTTTAGATGTGTAAGGAAGTCAAGGAGTTTATCCATACCATGTGGCCAGATGACGAACGTGTCGTCCACGTAACGGAAAAAGCAAGTAGGTTTCCATACGGATGACGACAGGGCTTCCTCCTCGAAGTTCTCCATGTTCAAATTCGCTACCACCGGTGAGAGTGGGCTACCCATGGCGACTCCCTCCGTTTGTTCGTAGTATTCTCCATTAAAAAGAAAATACGTGGAAGTCAAGACATGCCTAAAAAGTTCAGTGGTCTTCTCATCAAACTTCTGACTAATCAATTCTAGTGACTCTCGCAGGGGTACCCTCGTAAACAAGGAAACGATATCAAAACTCACCATGATATCCGACTCATCCAACCTGAAGCTATCAAGGCGTTTAACAAAATCCACGGAATTACGGATGTGATGAGGGCATTTACCCACATAAGGACTTAATATTCCCGTCAGGTATTTGGCCAACAAATATGTAGGTGCCCTGATGTTGCTGACAATGGGGCGTAATGGTACCCCCTCTTTGTGAACCTTCGGGAGTCCATATAGTCTAGGCGGTACCGGACCTTGGGGTAACAATTTCTTAGCGTCACCCTCCGGTAAATCTGCGTCTTTGAGAAGCGCCCTCGTCTTGTTCTCCACCTTCTTTGTAGGGTCAACGCTGATCTTCCGGTAGGAATCGTCATTTAGCAGGCTCTGCATCTTATCAGTGTAGTTCTTATGGGAGACAACAACTGTAGCATTGCCTTTGTCAGCTGGTAAGACAACAATTTCAGAGCGCTCCCTCAGAGTCACTAGAACTGATTAGTCAGAAGTTTGATGAGAAGACCACTGAACTTTTTAGGCATGTCTTGACTTCCACGTATTTTCTTTTTAATGGAGAATACTACGAACAAACGGAGGGAGTCGCCATGGGTAGCCCACTCTCACCGGTGGTAGCGAATTTGTACATGGAGAACTTCGAGGAGGAAGCCCTGTCGTCATCCGTATGGAAACCTACTTGCTTTTTCCGTTACGTGGACGACACGTTCGTCATCTGGCCACATGGTATGGATAAACTCCTTGACTTCCTTACACATCTAAACTCCATACACCCCAACATCAAATTCACTATGGAGACTGAAACGGAGGGTAAATTACCTTTCCTTGACGTCTTGGTCAAGAGAAGGGCTGACGGCACCCTAGGTCATGGGGTGTATCGGAAGGCTACGCACACTGATCTGTATTTGCATGCAGACAGCTGCCACCACCCTTCACAGAGGAATGGGGTACTTAAAACTCTAGTACATAGGGCGCGCACTATCTCTGACGCAGAGAGTCTACCCCAGGAATTGGAACATCTGAGAACTGTATTTCGAAAAAATGGGTACTCAGAGTGGCAGATTCAACGTGCTCTCCGCCCACCCACTGCAGCACAACCTGTTGAGATGGATGAAGTCACGAGGGAGGAGGTAGGCATTGCATTTATTCCATACACAGGCGCACTCTCGGGGAAAATCGCCCGCATTCTGAAGAAACACCGGGTCGGAACTGTGTTTTGTCCTCCAAATAAAACTCGTGCACTGGTGGGGAGCGCCAAAGATGACCTCGGTTTGAGGAAGGCCGGCGTGTACCAGATTCCGTGTCAATGTGGCAAGTCGTATATTGGTCAGACGATGCGTACCGTCGAGGATCGATGCCGTGAACACCAGAGGCACACTCGACTGATGTATCCGAGCAAGTCGGCGGTCGCTGAACATTGTTTGTCGGAAAATCACTCCATGGAGTATGACCGCACGAGGATTCTGGTACAGATGTCGAGATACTGGGACAGCGTTGTTAGAGAGGCCATCGAAATTCGCACCAATGACGACCTCATAAACCGGGACTGTGGCTATAATCTTAGCAAGGTTTGGGAACCAGCGATCGGGTTAATCAAGAGTAAATCGAGCAGACGTATAGTTGTGACGACCACGGCGGACAGAGCCATCACACCGACGTCATCTCAGACGCCGTCGCAATCTGTTCCACCGCGCGACCGTGGCGCTGGGCGCGGACGGCGGAGGGAGCGCGCCGCGGGCGGAGGGTATTTAAATCGGCCGCCGCCGCGACCAAACCCAGTTCCCTCTGAGCAGCCATAGCGTACGGATCTCCGTGCCGGCACGTTCACAGGAGCTCAGTCCGTCAGTTCACCTGATGATGGCGACTTGTTTGATCGCCGAAATATTGTGCCCGTTGGACACTATAGACCGGCAGCATACCCGTGGATATTTTGATTATCAAATACGCCGGGAGAAACTCAAGAATCACAAGATATTACATGTTTATACCAACAATGAGCTATATCACAAACAGTTGATCTGTTTTGTCCTCAGTCGCTTGTTTAATAACAGATTATGATTTAGCATTCTACGAGGGTGAGTCAGATGAAAACCTTAAATTTGTAATAACAAATCGAAATTTCGCGCCATTATCCTGTAAGTTGATAAGCGTGCTACAAACAGCGTGGAGAATGGCCTGTAGGTGGCAGCATAGTGCAGATGCACACACACTGTCGCAGTATCAGTATAAAGATGGCCGTCCCACTAGTGACTTGCACCAGGGAATAACAGCGTTCTGTTATTCGGTATTTGCGTAGTAAAGGTGTGAAACCCATTGAAATTCATCGCCAAATGAAGGTTCAGTATGGTGATGCATGATTGTCACAGCAGCAACTCTACGAATGGAACAGGAAGTTCACAAATGGTGTGACTTCAGTGGAAGATGGTCCTTGTTCAGGTCAGGCATGAGGAGTTGTGACTCTACAGAACATTGCAGCAGTTGAAGTCATAAAGAAGGAAAAATGCCGAGTCACACTGAATGACGTTGCAGCATGTTTACAGATTAGTCATGGGTCAGCACACCACATTGTGCATGATGTGCTCCAGTTTCACAAAGTGTCTGTAAGATTGGTGCCACGGCAGCTGATTCCTGAAATGAGAGAACAACGTGTTGACACTTGTGAAGAACTTCTTCGGCACTTTGAACGAGAAGGTGGCTTCCTTGCAAGAATCATTACTGGGGACAAACCTGGGTTCAATTCCATCAACCGGAAATGAAACAAGCGAGCAAGGAATGACGCAATTCCTCATCACCAAAACCAAAGTAGTTCCGAACAGAACCATCAGCAGGGAAGATTATACTGACTCTCTTTTGGAATGAAAAAGGTGTCATTTTGGAGCATTACATGCCTAGAGGGACCACTATCACCAGTGCATCATATACAGATCATCTGTGGGTTGCAATCAAATCAAAGTGACATGGATTGCTGTCAGCATGACAATGCAAGGCCCCACACTGCCCATACAACAGTTGCAACAATCACAGACCTGCATTTTGAGTGTCTTCCTCATCCACCATACTCACCAGACCTTGCCCCCAAGTGATTTCCGTATGTTTGGGCCATTCAAACATGCAATGGGATGAAAGAAGTTCCGTTCTGATGAAGAAGTACGCCAAGCGGTGCACGAGTGGTTGCGCGGACTACCAAAAGAATTTTTTTCTAAAGGAATTTATGCACTTTTTAAGTGCTGGAGGACTTGCATTGAGTGTGGGTGAGATTATTTTGAAACGTGATACAGCTTTGTAACACTTCTGCACAATAAATAATATTTTAAAAAATATTTAAGGTTTTCATTTGACTCACCCTCGTATCACAACTGTAACAGCATTAGCATTTTGTACACACTGCTGTGTTTTTGCAAAAGAAGCAAAACTTTAACTTGGTAGTCAACTGTGTTCTGCAAGTTATCAGTGTGTTCACAGCTTTAAAGCTATGAAACAGTTTTATTGTCTCAACAAAAATTAATATTCTGGAGATGGAAAGCCGCATAGTTCTATCTGGGGGACCCGAGTACACAGTGTTGATGCCTCTATTCCTTTGGGTAATGGAAAATAAGATTATGGAAACATGCTGGTTTTTATTTTGTGAGCTATTTTTGTGACTAATTACCCCAAGGACACACACACACACACACACACACACACACACGCACACACACACACACACACACACACACACACACACACACACACACAAGTGGAAAAGTTCAGTGCTTTACAAAGAACGAGGATGTTATGGTAGACCTTCGGTAAGTTGCCATTGCAGCTATTCTTTATTAAAGACACACTAGGTTACAGGATTCCATTGAATTTGCAACAAAGGTGGTGATTTATTTTTGTCCAACATTTTAACATTTTTCTTCTTTCAGAGAAGTGCCATCAGTGGCAAATTAAGAGTAATGCCTACATTGCTCTTGCTGTCATGCAAAATGTGGCCTCTTTTAACAAAACATAGTAGAGTTTATACAATTTAACTTTACTAAAATGCTAATGCTGTTGCAACTGTGATGGAATCCTAATCACAGTCTCTTATTAAACAATGAAATGAGGACAAGACTGGGTAACAGCTTATATAAAGCTCATTTCAACACAAGACTGGTTAACAGCATACATAAAGCTCATTGTCAGTATAAAAAAACAATTTCTTCACTTATGTTGCAAGCCCACATAATTTCCCTTTCAGCCACTACAAATGGTCCTTAAAAATTATGTTGTTCTGTTGAAAACCCCTGTAATGACTTCTATCCATATGTTCAAAAATTTGCAGTACTCCAAATGGCAAAATATCCCCCTTTTCCCTGGTACCATTTGCCAAACACTGTTTCTGAAACTGTTTAGGAAATATGATGGATTTTGAGTAATTCATATATGCTGTATTGTTTACATGGGTGGGAGCACTAGGTAAAATCCATTTTCTTGAGATTGGAGACAATATAGTACCAGAATGAGATTTTCACTCTGCAGCGGAGTGTGCGCTGATATGAAACTGTTTTAATCTGCCAGGAAGTTTCATATCAGCGCACACTCCGCTGCAGAGTGAAAATCTCATTCTGGAAACATCCCCCAGGCTGTGGCTAAGCCATGTCTCCGCAATATCCTTTCTTTCAGGAGTGCTAGTTCTGCAAGGTTCGCAGGAGAGCTTCTGTAAAGTTTGGAAGGTAGGAGACGAGGTACTGGCAGAAGTGAAGCTGTGAGTACCGGGCGTGAGTCGTGCTTCGGTAGCTCAGTTGGTAGAGCACTTGCCCGCGAAAGGCAAAGGTCCCGAGTTCGAGTCTCGGTCGGGCACACAGTTTTAATCTGCCAGGAAGTTTAATATAGTACCAGTCCCAGGCCTAAAGAAAAATTCAGTATGTTAGCTTTACTTCACACGCAGCAATGTATAATCGAATATGCACAAAACATAATCTCATCGCAACTCCTATTTTCCAGTGCAAGCTATTAATATTTTGTGTGGTGGGGTACATAATTAAGAAATATTACAATAACTATGACCATTAACTAAAAGGTAGCAACAGTTCATCAGAGTAGTTTGGCCCTGGAGAATGTGTAGACATTACAGAGTTCAGCCACATAAAGAGCCCAAGCACAGTATTACTTAATATACATAACAATTGTGGGGAATGGAATCATCACACATGCCAGCTGATGGATATCTAATATGGATCAAAAGTTTGGTTTTAGTACAAATGTTTTGAATCTATGGTCTCATAATCATAAGGCTAGTAGCCACAAAGAAGTCCTCCATTCAAGTTGTTTCAGTTAATCAGTTACATGTTCCATAGATTGTTTGAACAATTATTTTACTGAAATAATGTAGAATGAGTCAGTGTACAGGATATACATAAATGATTAATGTTAACATTAATGAACACATTATTATTTTAATCCTACTCATGCAACTACATTAACAAATTTTTCTTTTACTGGTTACTAGTTCTTAAGCAGAAATATGTCAATAGAATAGGAAGAGTTGTCCAGGAGAAATGATTTGAAGTTACAGCTATAATTTGCTTTGATACCTATCATACAATTTACACCTTTCGAAGCCACTGACAGATTTAATAACAGATAATAAATGTAATTTTTTTCTAGCAATCTCAAATTGTAATAGATTATTTATGACCAATTTCATTTGTGACTGCACAGTCAAAAAGGCTAGCTCCTTGAAGAGTTACCTACATGACATCTGTGGGTGAACACCACGTGTTATTCTTACTGCTCGCTTTTGTGCAATCAACAACTTCTTTCTAATTGGTGAGATATCCCAGACAAATTATTCCGCATGACATTATTGTGTGGGAATGTGCAAAATATGTCAAGAGGTTGATTAATTTGTTTCCAAGATTAGCAATTATACAAAAAGAGCAAATATAGCTGAACTTAACTGCTTGAGAAGTATAGTAATATGCTTTTTCCAGTTCAAGTTGTCATCAATATGTACACCTAAGAATTTGGAGCATTCTACCATAGTTACTAACTCTTGCTCAAGTACTACAGCAAGTATTACTGTTTTATTCTGCACAGTTATAACAAAGGTTTGCAGTGAGATACAACATGTAGATTGTCACACAGTAACATGGCCCATCCTTGCTGTTGGTGTTGTGGCTTGGATGCCTCAGTGACATGGATAGCTGTACCATAGGTGCACCCACAATAGAAGGCTATCTGCTGAGAGGCCACACGAACATGTGTTTCTGAAGAAGGGCACACAGCCTTTTCAGTAGTTGAAGGGGCAACACTATGTGACTGACTGATCTGGCCTTGGAACCTCAACCAAAATGGTCTTCTTGTGCTGGTACTGCAAATGGTAACTAAAAAGATGGGACCTGGATAAGTTGAAAGAATGAGAGGTTGTTGAGTTTCAGAAGGCATGTTAGGTAAGCATTGACTAGAACAGGGTAAAGGAATACATTACGAGTTTGTTCGTTGTGTGATTAAAGGAACCAAACTACCAGGCCAGGCCATCAGTCCCTTTTTCCTCGAACAGACAGGTCTACACAACTGTTGGTCAGAGATAGCCCACAGCACAAAACCCAGGGGAAGAAAACACCAAGGTCTACGAAAGTTCAACAAATGTGAGCCAAGGGACAAAAAAAGAAATGGAGACAGGAAGAAAGGCAGGTAAGGTGCTCCATCTAGGGAACAGCTGGAAGCTCACAAAAGCAGGGTGTAATGACGGGCCATAAATCCCCCAGCCCTGCCATTTACCAGAGGTACACCACCCAGAAATTGCATAGGAAAGATTAGAAACACAGACACAGCAAGAAAAGCACACAGACAAAAGGTGAAGGGGGGGGGGAGAAGAATAAAAGAGCAGGTAGGGTAGGGATCGGGCTGGTCCACCAAGCACAGACAGCTGCAGCCTGGTCTGGGCAGAGGAGGCAACAGTGTTCTGCCAACCCCTCAATAAGATTAAATGGCCCTCCCTTAAAAAGAGTGGTAAAAGCCCCCTTCATGAAGGAAATGTAAAATTAAGTTAGCCACTGAGGCATTATCTCCAAACACCAGAGGTGGCGAGTCAGTGAGATTAAGAGTCCATTGTAGGGCAGCTAGGTTGGCCCAGTCCAGGTGTACTCCCATCAAACGGGAATGACAATGGCAGTGGGGGTGGATCTTCACTTTGGAGGAGAGCACCATGAGTCAGCCAAGTATGGCCACACAGAGCCACAAAAGAATGGTAGACGCCTTGCGAGAGGTCTGCATGGAGGACCTTCACAGGTTTGTGGCCTCTTATCATCCATAGTTTATTTGGTGAAGTCAGAGTGAGGCATTCTGTATTCCAGATTCCTAAAACTTGATGTGGTAATACCAACTGGAGGTCTGTTTCCAGGACACTGGTCTCAAGAGTTGGTTTACTGGTAGCCAGTTTGGCCAGGCTAATAGCGAGTTCATTCCATGGGATCCCAACTTGACTTGGGGTCCAGATGAAGGTTACTGAGCATCCAAATTTTTCAAAGGCATGCAGGGAATCCTCAACAGCAATAACCAAGGGATGGCGAGGGTAACATGGGCCGAGAGCTCACAAACTGCTCAGGAGTCACTGTAGATGAGAAAGGACCCACCGGTTCAGGAACAGATATGCTCAAGAACATGAGAGATGGCTACCAACTCTGCAGTAAAAACGCTACAGCTATCTGGCAAGGAGTGCAGTTCAGTATGTCTTGTGTGAGTACAAGCAAAGTCCATGTGACCAGCAACCATCAAGCCATCAATACTGACTACTTTTGAGCCCTGTGATGTGCCAATGATGAAGAAAAACTGGTGGTGAAGGCCAAGAAGAAGATGATGATGATGATGATGATGATGATGATGATGTTTGGTTTGTGGGGCGCTCAACTGCGTGGTTATCAGCGCCCGTACAATTATCCAATCTTTGCCCAGTCCAATTTCGCCACTTTCCTGGATGATGATGAAATGATGAGGACAACACAAACACCCAGTCATCTCGAGGCAGGTGAAAATCCCTGACCCCGCCGGGAATCGAACCCGGGACCCCGTGCTCGGGATGCGAGAACGCTACCGCGAGACCACGAGCGAAGGCCAAGAAAGGAACCACGTCTTTCAGACCTTGTGGTAGGTGAAGACAAAGCTGTGGCTGAGGGATGCACCATGGAGGTGTACATGAGTGGGACCAAAGGAGAGGTGGAAGTGGAAACAACTGGAGTTCAGAGAGGAGGGACCAGATGCATACTGCGATCTTAACCTTGACCTGGGTCGCCACTATGAGAGTTGGATTTTCATATTTGAAAAGAGGCGGCAGTAGTTCAGATGCTTAGGGGTGTTGTGAATGTGGGTAGCATAAAAAGGCTCCTGTCTCAATTCGGGCCCTACAGTGGTGTATCTGTAATGCAGAGGGCAATGCTGAACCATATGACAAACTCCCATAACCATGATGGGATTGTATCAGTGCTTTGTAAAGCTGCAGAAGGGTAGTGCAATCTGCACCCTAGCTGGTGTTACTCAGGCAGTGAAGTGTATTAAAATGCAGCAAGCACTTTCGCTTAAGCTGGCGAAGGTGGGAAGTCCAAGTTAGCTGAGAATCAAAGCCCAGTCCTGAAACGCAACAAGTCTCCACCACACTGAGTAGTTGACCATCGAGATGAAGATCTGGTTGTGGGTAAATAAGACCGCATCAACAGGAGTGCATGACGTGAGTCTTGGTGGCTAAAAACTGAATGCCATGGGTGGCGCTTTGCAGTCGACATTCAGTGACAACCGCACTAGAGGAGCAATAGTAGAGGCAAAGGACGTCAGCATTCTCTTGGAAATGGGCAGTACTTTGGGAATCACCAACTTGAACTCACAAAGTACGTTGTGACAAGCAGTTCTGGGTAAAAACTGGGAGCATATCCTGGAGATACCACTTGTGTTAGGTAGCAAGAATGTGGTGCTGCCACAGGTTGAAGAACATGGCGATAATGTGCTGACATCGTGTAAATGCTGTTTGGATGGTGGTCTCAAGGTAAACAAGATTATCAGTAGTGGAATGGTCTAGGCGAAAACCACCTGTGGATGGAGCCAGAAGACCCTGAGACTCAAGGAGCCAACACAGCTGATGGCTCACCATACATTCAAGCAACTTACAGAGAACACTGGTGAGATTAATTAAGCAATAACTGTCCATCTCTAGAGGGTGCTTACATGGATTCAGTACTGGATGATGATGCTTTCTTGCCATTGTAATGGGAACTCACCCTTGCTCCCGATGTGGTTAAAGATGGTAAGGATATAATGTTGACAATCCACTGATAGGTGCTCGATCATTTGGTTAAATGTGGTCCGGTCCTGGGGGCTGTATCAGGGCAGTGGGCTAGACATTGACAAATTCCCAGTCACTGAATGGAGCATTATTCGGCTCCAGGTGGCGAATGGTAAAAGATAAATGCTTCTGCGCCACCCGCTGTTTTAGGACATGAAAGGCAGGTTGATAATCCTCAGTTGCAGAGGCTCAAGCATAATGCAGAGAAAAATATTCAGTGATGGCAACTGTGTCAGTGTAGACAGCACCACTCGAGGTAATAACAGACACATCTGCAGGTGTTTGGTATCCATAGAGACATCCCATTTTTGCCCAAACCTGTGAAGGGGAGGTATGGTCTGATGGTTGAAACACACCATTCCGAGCATTCTTGTTTGCATCCTTTCATTAGGTAGCGGACTCACGCACGGAGCCATTTAAGGGCAATGACGTGGTTCACCAATGGATGGCACTTATGGTGCTGGGGAGACCACCTACAATCTCTAGTAGCCTCTGTGATTTCTGATGACCACACAGATACTGTCTTCCATCTGGGCAGGCCCAAGGAACAGGGGATTGCCAATTCAGCTGCCGAAAGAATGGCTGTAGTTGTATCCTGGACTGCTTCATCGATACCTCCATGCGGCAGGGATCCAAGGGCCAAAGTACCCCAGTCAGCACTGATGAGAACCCACCTGGGCAGGTGTCCACTGGAGTGACACTGAGGGACAGGAAGATTTGGAAGTGGTCACTACCACACAGGTCATTATGGACTCTGCAGTGGATGGATGGGAAAAGACAAGGGCTGCAAATGAAAATATCAATGGCCAAGAAAGTTCTGTGAGCCATAATGGAAGGGCATGGGGGTACCAGTATTCAGGAGACAAAGGTCAAGTTGTGCCAGTAAGTTTTCAAGGTCTTTACCGCAGCCAATGATCGGAGTTCCATCCCACAGAGTTACGGGTGTTGAAATCATCAAGATTAAGAACAGTGGAGGAGGTGAGGAACCAATGCAAACAACATGTTCTGGGACACAATACCATCAGGAGGGAGGTAAACATTGCAGACGGTAATATTCTAAAATGCCCTTACCCAAACAGCCACAGCCACAGCCACAAAAGGTGTATTGAGAGGCACAAGTTCGCCATATAGAGTGTGCAGAATATATATGTAATCTCCACCCAAAGCCCTGGCATAGGAAGCATGATTTTGATAATATTCCCAGTATCCACAGAGGGCTAGGGTCCATGTTGCTGGAAACCAAGTCTTCTGAAGAGCAATGCAGAAGGCAGAAAGTGCTAAAAAGATGTCATAGCTCAGCCAGGTAGTGGAAAAAAAAAGGTTGTAATTCCACTGGAGAACAATGTTGTTGATTAACTGTGTGGCCATGAAGCGACCAAGCAGGCACGTTATGCCCAAGGGTCACCTGCTACCACTGGTTCAGGGGTTATGGCACCAATACATACAGGTTCCGCATTCCATTGTGTGGTGCGAACCAGGTAATTATGGCCAGTGGGAATATCCGCCTCAGCCACAGGAGGGGAATAGGCGGGATCTGTGGGTGTGGGTGTGGGTGGGGCGGACTGCAATTTCTTCTTCTCGGGGGACTTCTTTTTATCGGTCCTCTCCTTAGAGGATTTCGAGAGCTTCTCTGAATCAGTTTCAGATAAAAATGATGTTCAGGAAGTCCTGGCTGGTGTCCAGTTGTGGACTGGCAGAAGCCTTGGGAAGGAAGTGTCCCAAGGGACCCCTTCCTGGCAAGAGAAGCTAGAGAAAGACAAATTGTCCTTGGTGGGTGGGAAGCAATCGATCCCAAAGCAGCTGCGGGGGAAGCAGCAAGAGGGAAGCCCCCAACCATCAGGGTGGACATGGTTGAGAGGCCATGAGGGCCCACTGAAGGATGCGTAACGGGCAGGAGTACCACTGCCAAGGGATTCAACTATGTTGCAGCTGTAGCATGTGGCACTGTTTTACCTGCAGGGTGCAATCGCTTGTACTACTTCTTGGCCTCTTGATAAATTACTTTGTCCAGAGTCTTATTCTTGTATTTTCTTCTCTATGGGAAATAGTGCAATCTGGTGAGTGGGGAGAATGTTGCTTTTCACAGCTGACATACATGGGGGGAGGGACACAAGGAACATTCACATGCAGCACTCGTCCACAATCTCTACAGATTGCAATGCAAAGATATGTGCCTGAATTTCAAACACTTGAAGTACGGCATACGGTTTAACATTAGAGTATTAGAGTGGTGTACCATCACTTTGATTTTTCAGGAAATGAAACACCCTCAAAGGCCAATAGGAAGACACCTTTCACCCGCGATGTACATGACAAACATGGTGTACACCCAGTTGCTCTAAATTGGTATGTAACTCATCAACAGATAACAAGAGCAGGTCTTGGTGGAAAATGATGCTCTTAAACACATTTAGACTACTACAAGGAATGACAGTCACTGGTATGTCACCCAGCTTGTCACAAGTGAGTAGCACCCATAACTGGACAGGGGATGCTGTTTGGCTCAAAATAGACCCAATTTTCATTTCATGGTTGCCTCTTCCCCAAACTTGCCTGTTAAGTTATCCACAAAACTATAAGGGCTTTGTAGCCAAGAAGGAATCCTGATCAGTCCTTGTGCAAACTAAGTATTGGGAGGAGTATTTCTCTGCTTGCCGTTTAGCCCTACGTTTCTCCCATAGCACTGCCATGGAAGGGAACATTTATGGGTTGTATCTTTCTGCCTTAAAAGAGGACTTTCTTTCCACAGAGACTGTGTGGGCTGTATCACCACCAGCAGAAGGTAACTGCATATGCTTCATTTGCAGCTCATCTGCCATGATGCCACCCACTCTGAATGGGTGCTCTGCCCATGGGCACTGCCCGGCCTCAGCAATGGCTTCCTGGCCAGCAATCCATTGGTTGGACTCCCCGAGCCCCAGTCACGATGGGCACACACTCCTTGGCATACAATAGGAGCTTTCAGATCTAGCACCAACAGTGCAATTGAGACACTTAAAGTAGTAAATGAGTTTTGCTATTTTGGGAGCAAAAGAACTGATGATGGTCGGAGTAAAGAGGATATAAAACGTAGACTGGCAATGGCAAGGAAAGCAGTTCTGAAGAAGAGGATTTGCTAATATTGTTTATGTATTAAAGTGTCAGGAAGCCTTTTCTGAAAGATTTTGTATGGGGTGTAGCCATGTATGAAAGTGAAACATGGGCAGTAAATTGTATAGACAAGAAAAGAATAGAACTTTTGAAATGCAGTGCTACAGAAGAATGCTGAAGATTAGATGGGTAGATCATGTAATTAATGAGGAGATACAGAAAAGATCTGGGGAGAAGAGGAATTTGTGGCACAGCTTGACTAGAAGAAGGGATCAGTTGGTAGGACACATTCTGAGGCATAAATGTATGACCAATTTATTATTGGAGAAAAGTGTGGATGGTAAAAATCGTAGAAAGAGACCAAAAGATGAATACACTAAGCAGATTCAGAAGGATGTAGGTTGCAGTAGGTATTTGGAGATGATGAAGCTTGCACAGGATAGAGTAGCATGGAGAGCTGCATGAAACCAGTCTCTGGACTGAAGAACACAACAACAACAACAACAACAACAACAAAATATTTCAAATGTTATCTGTACATAAAGTTTAGCATAATAACAGACCATGCAGCAATGGATGTTGAGGTTGAAGGACCTTTCTGGTAGGTTGACGTGATGGGTGGTAAGACTAAGTGAATTTGATTCTGAAGTCATGAATAAACCTGGGAAGAATTGGAGGCAATGAGCATATGGAATGCCATACTGCACAGAAAGCGGATGACGAGTATAAGCACTATTTTAAACAGTCACAATTTTGTATACAGGATGAGTCGCTATGTAGAGACACAAAGTGGGACTGTGGGTAGTGGTACCAGTGAAGTTAAGGAACAGAGTGCTACAAGAAGCTCATTATCACATATTAGCGGGTTGTGGAGGTTGCATATCTGTCAACAGAAGAGTATCAGAAAGGTATTGATGGAGGAATAAGTAAATGGATGTAAACCAGTATGTGCATAATTGCATATAGTGTACACAGAGAGCATTCAAAGTTCTGGAGAGTGATGTTTAAGGTCCATTCAATGAAACACCTACAGGGAATACGTTCACACTCAGAGTCATAGATCATTTTTCAAGATACATAGAATTAGTTACGATGCCAAACAAGCAGGCAGCAACAGTGGCACAAGCATTTGTGAATTACTGAATATCCCCCTGCGGGTCCGGAGGTATTCCTGCCTGTTGTACGAGGTGACTAAAAGGAGTTTCACACATTTCAGCCTTTATGTAATATTCCCCTGTTGGGTTTGACCTCCATTTTCCTAATTTTTCCTAAATAATGAGCCAATTGGGGAAGCGGGCCCTAGAAGGTACACTGTGTCCATTGTGCATTGAGATCTTTAGCCCACATTCTCGAAGTCACATTGCAGTCCTGCCCATTCTCTATCTCTTGGGCGAGGACACCTTCCTGGGTGCGTTTCCTACCATGCACTATGCAGTGTCACTTTCTGAACCGACGATGATCATGAACTTCTTAGCACCTCATATCCAGCACGGTAGCCAGTCTGTTGTGGTGGCCGCCATGTACCCTGTTGGTTGCAGCCCCCAGACAACACAGGGATTGCTCTGCTGATGCCTGCACTGATAACTCCCCATGTATGCCATGGAGTAGATGCCTATCTCCCTGGGGCATCAGGACTCCTGGCAATAGCTATCCTGCCAAGTGGCCCTTCCTGAGGCTGGGTGGTGCCTGTGAGGAGGGCCCCTGGTCGGAGTGGGTGGCACCAGGGCGGATCACACGCAATGAAGCGTAGTACATCATCTCTTGCTGGTGGTCCGCCACCAGCAGTCTGTAACCAGGCAAAGTCTAACTTCAGTGCTAAGAAATATGACCCTAAATCATTCACCTCCCTGGCCACACCAGATGAGGAACGTCAGGCTAAGGATGGTAGTGAAGCTTAATCGCCCCGGTACCTCGTATGTACAAGAGTTGATGGGGAATCTATCATGTCCATGAAGCCTCAGGTTTTTGAGGAGCATTGGGAGGTCAAGTTTGGGAAGGTGGTGGGCTTGTCCAAAATGTGCTCTGTGTCAGTCTTGATAAAAACAGCATTCTCTGCCCAGTCACAGGCATTACTCGCTTGTGACAAGTTGGAGGACGTTTCTGTTACTATCACTCCCCATAAGAGCTTAAATATGGTCCAGGATATTATATTGCACAGGGACTTTCTTTTGCAGTCTGACAACGAGCTGTGTGCCAATTCAGAGAGGCAAGGTGTTCATTTCGTCCAGCACTTCCATCAGTCCGAGGGACAATCCTCCCTCCTCTTCTCCATGGATTTTAATTCCTTCTTCTTTTCTTCTTTTTTTCCCCTTTACTGCTTGCTCAATATACAGATTGAATAACATAGGGATAGTCTACAACCCTGTCCCACTCCCTTCCCAACCACTGCTTCCCTTTCAGGCCCCTCGTCTCTTATAACTGCCATCTGGTTTCTGTACAAATTGTAAATAGCCTTTTGCGCCCGGTATTTGACCCCTGACACCTTCAAAATTTAAAAGAGTATCCAGTCAACATTGTCAAAAGCTTTTAAGTCCACAAATGCCAGAAACGTAGGTTTGCCTTTCCTTAATCCATCTTCCAAGATAAGTCATAGTGTCAGTATTGCCTCACATGTTCCAACATTTCTACGGAATCCAAAATGATCTTCCCCATGGTCGGCTTCTACCACTTTTTCCATTCATTTGTAAAGAATTCACTTTAGTATTTTGCAGCTGTGACTTATTAAACTGACAGTTTGGTAATTTTCACACCTGTCAACACCTGCTTTCTTTGGGATTGGAATTATTACATTCTTCTAGAAGTCTGAGGGTACTTCACCTGTCTCATACATTTTGCTCACCAGATGGTAGAGTTTTCCATTTTGCACTTCCTGTCGATCTCATTTTTGAGACGTTTGTATTCCTTTTTGCCTGCTTCATTTACTGAATTTTTATATTTTCTCCTTTCATCAATTATATCTCTTCTGTTACCCAAAGATTTCGACTAGACCTCGTCTTTTTACCTACTTGATTCTGTGATACTTTCACTATTTTATCTCTCAAAGCTACCCATTCTTCTTCTACTGTATTTCTGTCCCCCGTTCTTGTCAATCATTCCCTAATGCTCTCTCTGAGACACTCTACAACTTCTCGTTATCTCAGTTTATCCAGGTCCCATCTTCTTAAATTTCCGCCTTTTTGCAGTTTCATCAGTTTTAGTCTATAGTTCATAACCAATAGATTGTGGTCAGAGTCCACATCTGCTCCTGGAAATGTCTTACAATTTAAAACCTGGTTCCTAAATCTCGGTCTTACCATTATATAATCTATCTGAAACCTTCCAGTGACTCCAGGACACTTCCACGTATACAACATTCTTTCATGTTATGCTCTGTGTAAAGTTCTACCAGGCTGCTTCCTATGTCATTCCTTACTCCCATTCCATATTCAAGTACTACTTTTACTTCCCATCCTTTTCCTACTAGTGAATTATAGTCCCCCATGACTATCAAATTTTCGTCTCCCTTCACTATCTGAATAATTTCTTTTATCTCATCATACATTTCTTCAATCTCTTCATCATCTGTGGAGCTAGTTCGCATATATACTTGTACTACTGTGGTAGGTGTGGGCTTCGTGACTATCTTGGCTACAATGATGCGTTCACTATGCTGTTCGTGGTAGCTTACTCACGCTCCTATCTCTTTTATTCATTATTAAACCTACTCCTACATTACCCCTAGCTGATTTTGTATTTATAACCCTGTATTCACCTGACCAGAAATCAGGTTCCTCCTGCCACCGAACTTCACTATATCTAACTTTAATCTATCCATTTCCGTTTTTAAATTTTCTAACCTTCCTCCCCGATCAAGGGATCTGACATTCCACACTCCGATACTCAGAACGCATGTTTTTCCCAATTACAATGTCCTCCTGACTAGTCCCTGCCTGGAGATCCAAATGGGGGACTATTTTGCCTCCGGAATATTTTACCCAAGAGGATGCCATCATCATTTAACCATACAGTAAAGCTGCATGCCCTCAGGAAAAATTATGGCTGTAGTTTCCCCTTGCTTTCATTCATTCGCAGTACCAGGCTTTTTCCCCTGCAACTACTGAAAAGGCTGCTGCCCCTCTTCAGGAACCACACGTTTGTTTGGCATCTCAACAGATACCTCTTCATTGTGGTCACACCTACGGTATGGCTATCTGTATCGCTGAGGCACGCAAGCCTCCCCACCAATGGCAAGGTCCATGGTCATGGGGGGGAGGATTTGAAATATGGGATTCTATAAATAAGGCTTAACATCTCTTTCTCTGTACTGGAATAATTTCTTCCTGCAAAATTTAGCTGTCTTGATTTGTAATCTACCAGATGTTCTATGCCTTCTACCTCTATTGACAACACACAGGCAAGTGCATGATTTGGTGCATCCATAAAAAAAATTCTCTATTAAAATCCAGAATTACCAATCTTGGACTATGTTAAAGCTTGTTTTGGACTTCAAAAGCATGCTGGCACTCTTGACGACACTAAG
This sequence comes from Schistocerca cancellata, assembly GCF_023864275.1. Lineage (NCBI taxonomy): Eukaryota > Metazoa > Arthropoda > Insecta > Orthoptera > Acrididae > Schistocerca > Schistocerca cancellata. The sequence continues at coordinate 384,449,293 of NC_064627.1, read as the reverse complement.
AGATAGGGGATCAAGTATTAGGATTGGAGTTCAAGAGAGCTTTGGAGGACTTAAGATCAAATAAGGCAGAAGGAATAGACAACATTCGATCAGAATTTCTAAAATCATTGGGAAAGTGGTAACACAATGACTATTCACGCAATAAGCTTAACAGCTCACTCATCAAAGTTAGAATAACATACAGAAGAATGGGAAAGAAAACTGAGTATGTATTAGATCACTATCAGTTTGGCTTTAGGAAGGGTAAAGGCAATGACGAGGTGATTCTGATGTTGCGGTTGATATTGGAAGCAAGACTGAAGAAAAATCATGATACGTTTGTAGGATTTGTCGACATGAAAAAAGCATTCGTCAATGTAAAATGAGTAAAGATGTTCGAAGTTCTGAGGAAAATGGGGGTAAGCTATAGGGAGGGACAGGTAATATACAGCATATACATGAGCCAAGAGAAAATAATAACAGAGGATGACTAAGAACAAAATGGTCAGATTAAAAATGGTGCAACACTGCGATGTAGCCTTTCATCCCTATTGCTCAATCTGTACATCAAAGTAGCAATGATGCAAATAAAACAAGGGCTCAGGAGTGGAATTAAAATTAAACATGAAAGGATATCAATAATACTATTCACTGATGACATTGCTACCCTGAGTGAAAGTGAAGAAGAATTACATGATCTGGTAAACGGAACAGTCTAATGAGTAGAGAATATGGATTGAGAGTGATCAAAGAAAGACGAAAGTTATGAGAAGAAGCAGAAATGAAAACAGCAAGAATCTTAAAATCAAGATTGATGATGGTTACGAAGTTAAGGAATTCTGCTACCTAGGCAGCAAAATAACCAATGACAGACAGAGCAAGGAGGACATCAAAAAATGTGTGGTAGTGAAACATGGACTGTGGGAAAACTGGAACAGTAGAGAATCAAAGCATTTGAGGTGTGGTGCTACAGACGAATGTTGAAAAATTTGGTGGACTTATAAGGTAAGGAATGAGGAGGTTCTGCGCAAAATTGGAGAGAAAAGGAATGTGTGGAAAACACTGACAAGGAGGAGGGACAGAATGAAAGGACATCTTACATCTATTAAGACATCAGAGAAAGACTTCTGTGGTACTAGAGGGAGCTATACAGGGCAAAAACTACAGAGGAAGACACAGATTGGAATACATTCAACAAATAATTGAGGACATACATTGTAAATGCTTTAGTGAAGAGGTTGGTACAGTAGAGGAATTCATGACCGGCTACATGGAATTCATGACAGGCTACATCAAACCAGTCAGAAGACTGACGACCCTCACCCCCCCCCCCCACCAGAAAATAGGAGGAGGAGGAGGAGAAAAAGAAGCAGCAGCTTAGTGTTATACCACCCATCTCATTTGCCTGACCTAGCACCATGTGACTTATCTATTCTCCATGGCCACACCTGCATTTAAAGGAACAAGATCTCAATAAGCTGAAACAGTGAAAGAAAGAGCACCATGCGTCATCAAGGAGCTAACAGAGTAAGGCTTCCAACTCTGTTTCCATCAATTGAAAATTCACATGGTGTGTTGCAGAGGGTGACAGTAACTAAGTGCGTGTGTTTTTTAAATAAAATGTTTTATAGTAATAGCCCCCAATTATTTTATAGTCACACCTCATATATGCTCCTGTTACCAACCTAATCCCCACATGCTAAGCAACTTTGATAACGTCATTTTAAGATCAGTAGTTTCCTTATGTGTGGATAATGTGCAAGAACAATTGATACAATCTAAAAAACACATCATAAACAGTTGCTTAATGTACTGGAGGCAGCATTACAGAGACTCTCTCAAAGGTGAGGTCAATATATTTTATGCTAAATGGTAATAAGTGGTGTCAAATCCACAGCTAATGAATGTATGAAATTTTGCAGCTAATCCAAATCCAATGCTTCTGGAATGATGATAAAAGTTCATGCATTGGCTGAATGTAATTCTCTTTCCTGATAAAATAATGAATAATGTACACTTGTCTGATGATGCTACTGCGCTCACAATACTAGGTCACAATTATGTTTATATAGTGAAGTAGTTTTAAAACTGGGATTAGGCCGTATACAAAAGTATAGTGTCAATAAACTAGAAATTCTTATTAGTAAAAGCTTGTGTTAATTAACTCTACTCCAATCAATACAAATTCCATGTCATGTAATTTCAATTGAATAGTTAAGTGAACGTAGGGTTTGTTCACTGCTATTCCTACATCAACAAAATGATACTAATGTCTATAATGGCTGCCATAATATCAGTTAAATGTTCATTGTTTTCATTTTTACAATGGCAAATCTGAAAGTCTTTACTCCTATTCTTTTTTAGCAAAATTTCAACTGTAAACATGAAGTCAACATATACATCCACCAAGGTGGACCCTTCTTAGACCAGCCCGTCCATATCTGGCAGAGGCTTCATGGCCTGGCACTGCTATCAGTCACTGAAAATGGTGGTTGTGCTTCACAAGCTAACTGTGTACGAGTAATGAAGTGTGATTTATTTCTACGGAGAAAGGGATGAACACCCACTGAAATACAGCCCAAGTGTGGGGAAAAGTATCTCGTTCTTGGAAGGGTGATGTGGTGGTGGTGGTTGAGATGTGAATTCACAAAAGGCCATGAAGACTTGCATGACAGAATGTTCAGGGAGGCTGTATTTGTTGTTGTTGACAGCAACATTTACCATGTGCATACAGTGGTGAAAGTGGATTGGAGTGTGCATCTCAAGAACTTTTCTGAGGATACTGGCATTTTGTATGGGACTGTTTACAATATTGCTTACGGGTCCTTAGGGTACTAGAATGTTTCATTTCAATGGGTGCCTAAGCAGTTGAATGACATGATGAAAGGCAAACAAATAAATGCTTCACTGAATAATCTGCAATGGTATGCCGAGGACAGTAACAGTTTCCTAGATCTTTCTTAAGGAAACTGCATTTCATACAGAAATCGAAGTAGCGGAGCACGGTGTGGAAACATACGGGTTCACGTGTGACAAAGAAATTCCATTCACTGCCATCTGTTTGAAAACTGATGTTAACAGTCTTCTGGGATCGCCAAGGACCACTCCTCCTGCTGGATATTGTGCCAGTAGGTGCAACCATCAATGCTGAAAGTTATTGTTCCACACTGTCGTGCCTGCAGGCTACCTCAGAACAAAGTGCCGATGGATTCTAAGTGTGGAAAATGTGGTTATCCTACACGACAATGGAAGGGTACTTGTGGCAACCTGAACTGCCAGCAAGCTCTGGTAATTTCACTGGAAAAATCTGGACCACACACCAATCAGTCCATACCTCACCCCTAGTGATGCACATTTTTTGGCACACTAAAAAAGTTCCTGGACAGCAATCCAAGTGCAACAATGAGACCAAGACAATAGTCCTACGGCAGTTCCACAGCTGTCCAGCCAAATTTTACCACAGCGCCATCTCAAATTTAGTGCCATGATGTGACAAATATTTAAACCGGTGTGGATTCTAGTGGAGAAATAATGTTATGTAGAATAGTATGAACATTTGTAATTACCTGTATGTACCTTATTTCAACCAATAAAAAAATAGGGCAAAGGCTTTCTGATTCACCCTCATACATACATGCACAATATGTGCGAGTTTATAACAACAGTTGCACATTTCATGCGTGAATGTGACCCTTCTGTCCTGCTACTCTCTCCACAGATAGGTGAGTTAATTATTACAGTGACAGCACATATCCCTCTCCCTTTTATCACAGTCATGTCAGGGAAGGTCCACAAATTAAACACAATAGTGTGGTAGTTTTCTTTTTCAGTGTCATTTATGTATCCACTATGGTCCTGGTTACTGCACGTAATGGTTCTCACAACAGTGCGATATTTATGGTCAACTAAAATTTCATTCTCAGGTAGGGAAAACCCAGCATGTACTTATATATGGTGATTGTTGGTAGATATGATATTATTTCACAGTTTCCTGAGCCTTGCAAAGTTTTTAGTTCAATTTCAGTCACTGGGCCTCAAAATTTCAACATGTCGAATTTTGATAATGGAGACGCAGTGGTTGCTTTAAAGCCATGCAGCAGGCACAGAGATGCTTGGTGGGAACGAAAACATAACAATGGGAAGGAAAACATAACACTAAGAAATACAATCATGTTATCATGGGAAACAAATCACGAGACCATATAAGAGATCATGGACAACACAAATGATCAAGAAGACATCAAACCTAATATAAAGATATTAGCAGATGTGACCATAAAGCAACACATCACACAATGGGGAAAAGAAGAAGATGACACTACAGTGATAAACTTTAAATGAGAGTATACACACCACTCTCATAAATGAAATTCAAAATCAGATCTGTTGACTGGATGTTGTTGCCTAACAGCACAAAAAAAGAGTCATCAAACTTCACTCTCCATCACACAACAGTGAAGTCAGGACCTAGCAGGATATGTCCTACCAACAGAAGGACATCATAATGGATCCTCTCGTCTGAGGATGTGACCATGAATAAACCAGGTATTGCCAATGCATGTCCAGCAAAGGATATTAGATTCTCTTCGAGAGGGGCGAAGGGAAGATCAACATGTGGTTGTGGATCCCCCTGTGGTACATAGATTGCCCACAGTGGTCCGAGTGAGCTGTTCCATGTCCCAAGCATCCAAAAGCTGAGGATTTAGTGTTGGCTGCACATCTGATTCCAGTATGCTCATTACAGGATTTTCATCTTGATAGCTTCCTTTGCTAACCTGGCTGTGAGATAGTTTCCTGGAATCCCTACAAGAGCTGGGGTCCAGAGGAATACAACTGAGCTTCCAGAATTGTGGACATGAGAAAGAAGACCATGTACAATCAAAACCAACTGGATTACAGTCAGGAAAGCTGCTTAGAGTCACTACAGACCAGGAACTTTTTGCGAGTGCAAGCATAATGGGGGTCTTGGATAATGGCCACTATTTTCTCTGTAAAAACACTACACCCAGACAACAATGAGAGGTTTTCATCTCCCTAAAAATGTGTGATGATGTAGTCAACATTATCATTGACCTCTGAGCCACCTGTACAGATGACTGTTAAAGTTCGTCATGAACTGAGAGAAGCTGAAACACAGGGTCTATCATATCCTTCAGCCCAATGAAATTGTCTAGGTGTATCTCTGAGTTTGCAAAGGTAATCTGAGAGTAGGAGAAAAGAGACTTCAAATGAACTGCTGCTTTGTGGGTCCATTCTGTCCGACACTTTGCCCACCACACCTAGAAGAATTTTTTATTGCTCTCCCAACCTCCGCAATATCCTTGTCAGACACTATACTCGTCCTGCACCCATTTCCCTACCTTATGGCTCCTACCTCTGTGACCATCCCCACTGTAAGATTTGCCCTATGCAGCCTCCTACCTCCTCTACGAGCTCTGTAACTGGAAGAACATACATTATCAAAGAGAGAGCCACCCGTGAAACGACACGTCATATACCAGCTGTTATGTAAACACTGTTTGATCTTTTACATCGGCACTACTACAACTGAATTATTAGATGGGATGAATGGGCATAGGCAGAGCATGCTCTGTGCCTCTTTCACCTGACGTGTCATCTGGATTCTTACCCCAAATACCAGTTTCCCAGAATTCCATGGCTGGAACTGGTGCTAAAACACATCCTGGGCTCTCGCCACACATCTGGCCTTAATTTATGTTAATTTCCTTGGTCGCGAAATTTCTTTACAATAACCATACCTTTCCTTACTCCCTTTTAATTTATTACAACTCTCATTTTCTAACATCTCTATTTTTTGCTGACCCCTCCCACCTCTTTTACATACAATGAACTTAGCTTTTCACTCCCACTCACACAGGTGTACTACCCTCTCTTCCACTTATAAGCTCTCAGATTTCCACATCTCATGCAGTGCAGTGCCCAACAATCAACCTTTCCTTCTCTTCTTGTCTAATAAGTCTCCCCTGACCTGGAGTTCTGGGAGACTTTTCCGAAATCTACCCCTTTTCCTAAACCGCACCAGTGCTTTTCCTTCATCCCTCTTCATTCTCCTTCAACTCTTCTGCCAGAAGAAGGAGCGACTGGCTCTGAAAACTTGCAGACTTTAATATCTTTTATATGTGTGTTCTCCGCTGCCACTTGGTGAGTAGATTTTTTATCCAACCAATTACATTATATTTTCAAAAATTGTATTGAGTAGCATAGAAATTCACCAAGTGCGTGGTGGTGGTGGTGGTGGTGGTTGGTTGGTTGGTTTGTGGGATTAAAGGGACCAGACTGCTACGGTCATCGGTCCCTTTTTCCAAATACTAAAAACACCCACAGAGAATAAAAACGAGTAACAGAATAGATCACAGACGACACAGAACAAGAGAAACTTAGACAAAGACCAGACAAAACGAACTAAAATCACATAGTGTGACGGTGGTTGGCCGACCATAGAAATAAAAAAGGAAAAGCCAACAACTTAGAAACACATTAAAAAATCAGACTAAAATCATAGGCCAGAGGCCAGAATCAACACAAAAGGACATAACAAACGCTCAGATTAAATGATAAAAACCCCCTGCCCGAATAAAACGCAAAACTAAGCCAGCCATAGCAGGGTCATCTGTTAAAAGGGCAGGGAGCATGTCAGGCAGTGCGAACGTCTGCCTGAGCACAGCTAAAAGCAGACACTCCAGATAAAACGGAGCCGCAGCGACACAGAGGTGGGTCCTCACGGCGCAATAAGTGGCCGTGCGTCAGCCGAGTGTGCCCAATGCGCAGCCGGCAGAGGACAACAGACTCCTGGCGGGAGACCCGAAGGGACAACCGCCACACAGTCGTCGTCGCCTTGATAGGGCGAAGTTTGTTGGGCATGGGCAGGTTGCGCCATTCAGTGTCCCAGAGGTTGAAAATGTTGCGACATAATAGTGCCCGCAAATCAGTCGCCGGGAGGCCAATGTCCAGAGATGGTGCACTGGTGGCCTCTTTCGCCAGGCGGTCAACATGTTCATTGCCCGGGATACCGACATGACCGGGGGTCCACACAAAGGCCACAGAGCGGCCGCAACGGGCAGGAGTATGCAGGGACTCCTGGATAGCCATCACCAGACGAGAACGAGGGAAACACTGGTCGAGAGCTCGTAAACCGCTCAGGGAATCGCTACAGACAATGAAGGACTCACCTGAGCAGGAGCGGATATACTCTAGGGCACGAAAGATGGCGACCAGCTCAGCAGTGGAAACACTGCAGCCATCCGGCAAGGAACGTTGTTCGGAATGGTCCCCTAGAGTTAGCGCATAACCGACACGACCAGCAACGGTGGTGGTGGTGGTGGTGGTGGAAGGCAGTAACCATTAATTTTGCCAGATCTAAAATTAAAACATTTTAGTGGCAAAAACAGTAACTACATGGTGGACCTTTTAGCAGCCTGTAAAGTTTGTTTTCCTAAAGGGCTGACAGGCGATGCAAAATTCAAGTTCACAAATGTGGATGAATCAGAATGCAACATTATTCTGTTATTATGTCACATTTGAAGTACTACTACTGAACAAATACTGGGTTTAGGAAAGCAGTTAGATAGTAGAACACTTCTCATTTCTCTGTAGTCATGCTATCACAATGGTAGTGGAAGTATGCATGAGTTCTACCAGGACAAATTGCAGGAATTTGTACACTTAGCTAAGTCATTAAGAATGTCAAAAGAGATTATCACTCTAAAGAAACACCTACTGGAAAATCTGCAGTGGGATTTAGTCCATAGGCCCACTGAATTGGTGGGCAAGTTTCTTGATTTCGTAGAGGGCATTGAAACAAGGGAAATGGTTCACAAAGAAATAATGAAACAACTGAGCAGAAAGAATGCAGAATTAAGGTACGGAGTGATTTCAGGGGAACAGGACTAATTATCAGCCACAGTCCAGCAACCATAACAGCAGAATAACACAAATGCGGATGACTGCAGGCATGATGGCAATGGGGAGCCAATCAAGGCAGCAGCTGGGAAAATAAATTTTCTCTTAATTGAGTTCTGAGGAGGAAGCAGGACTAGTTACCATACTATAATGAGAAGATGGCACACATATTTGCTATGGAGGTTGTATTAGGCAAGGAGGATTTACAAGGAGGCTGGAGACAACACAAACATAGATGCAAAAGAAGGGAAAAGCAAAGTAAAACATCAGTAGATGTAAATTTTAATTGTTTGTTTAGTAACAAAGATCAAGAACATGATTCGGTGGGGCTGGGAGCATTAGAACTGGACAATCAGTCAAATGAGTTTGCGTTGATATCAGACAGCAAAGGCTATGTTGATTCTGGTGTGGCACGCACAGTGGCAGTTCTGGAGTCACAAACATTAGCTGCTAGTGGACAGGACCTGCACCTGTGGCAGCAGATATAAGTCAGGCATACAATGGAACATGCACGTAGTGAAGAGAATAATATCACTGTAAAGCAAGTTGCTGCTGTGAACCTTGTTGTGGATTCAGCAAGTGGCAAGCTGGGATCTCTCAAGAAAATTATGTAAACACTGCTGATTCTTGTGAAGAAGTCAAACCTTTCTCATCGTAAACAGAAGTGAGCAGTTTGTTTCTGATGACAATCTACACACTGGTTGGCTAAGCAAAGATGAATGTGATTAAGAACCTAGTGATTACAATGTGCAAGCTAGAATGAAAATATATTGGTACCGCAGAGGTGGGCATCAGAGAAGTTAAGGTAATAATTAAGTTACGAAGCCTCTGAAAAAATCAGAACGGTTTGAAAGAAGAGTTTGATATAATTTTCTGCAATAGTGAAACTGAGCCTCCCAATGATATTTATGTAACGATAATGTATATTGATAGTTTTAAGGAAATTGAGAGTGATCTGTTTGATGAGGCAGAATTAATGAAGAGTCAGAAGTAAAAATTCAGCCTATCATAAATGTTACTGCTAACAATGTTGAAGTAGATCACTTAGCTAACACAGGCAATGGTGTGTCATGTGTCAATCATTTTTCAATCACGCCCGAAGTAAGGAAAGGGCTGTTTAATGTATGACAACTGTCAAAATTAAAACTGTAAGTGGTAGCTACAGCAGACCAATGAAAAGTGAAGTCATTTTTGAAGTAACACTTGATGGAATGATTTATGTACCAGTACACAGATTTTTCATCATTCCAAATTAGCATACTAACACACTGTTGGGAACAGATTTCCTGACAAAACAAGTGAACAACCTTAGTTAAAAAAAAAAAAAACTCACTCTATAGAACTGAACACTGGTGCATACAGCAAGCACATAAGGTTTCAAGGAGCATTCACAGGAGCTACAATGGTAGCAAGTGTGTGTGTAGATGGGTATTAGTAATTATTTTATTATATCTAAAAACAAAGATGATGTGACTTACCAAATGAAAGTGCTGGCAGGTCGACAGACACACAAACGAACACAAACATACACACAAAATTCAAGCTTTCGCAACAAACTGTTGCCTCATCAGGAAAGAGGGAAGGAGAGGGAAAGACGAAAGGATGTGGGTTTTAAGGGAGAGGGTAAGGAGTCATTCCAGTCCCGGGAGCGGAAAGACTTACCTTAGGGGGAAAAAAGGACGGGTACACACTCGCACACACACACATATCCATCCACCTTGTGTCTGTATATGTGTGGATGGATATGTGTGTGTGTGCGAGTGTGTACCCGTCCTTTTTTCCCCCTAAGGTAAGTCTTTCCGCTCCCGGGACTGGAATGACTCCTTACCCTCTCCCTTAAAACCCACATCCTTTCGTCTTTCCCTCTCCTTCCCTCTTTCCTGATGAGGCAACAGTTTGTTGCGAAAGCTTGAATTTTGTGTGTATGTTTGTGTTCGTTTGTGTGTCTGTCGACCTGCCAGCACTTTCATTTGGTAAGTCACATCATCTTTGTTTTTAGATATATTTTTCCTTCGTGGAATGTTTCCTTCTATTATAACCATATCATTAATTATTTTATTATGTACATATGATAATTACTCCACTGGTTAATATTGGTACAGGCACTGATGTGTTACCTATAGCATGAGATTTTTCTCTGACGCTTGCAGTGTTGTGGTCAGTGTTCTTTCGTTGTGAAGACATTGGAAGAGTGCAGCTGCGCTCGGAGGGGTGAGTGATCATGGTGACAGGCCAGAAGGCCCGGTGGAGGCACTGCTAACAACAAAGAAGGCTTTTATTCAGTCTCAATACATGCTTTGTCATGGCTCAGCGAAGTAGAACATGCTTCACTCTGCTGACCCTGACTGGTGCTGACACATGTGGCCCTGGTGAGAGCATGCTGCATAAGTGTCCCAGAGTGCCGACAGCTGGCCCATGGGCAGTCGGTACCCACTGTAGGCCATTTAAGCGACATCACCAGCGTGCTACTGCTCCATCGACGATAGTGTGTGGGATGGCCCCCTCGGCTCTGCACATCACCACCGAGGTGGCATGTGAAGACTGCTTTGAGCAGTATTTGACCCACTGTTCCCAGGCAGAAATTGGCTGACAGCAGGTGCTGTAACACTACATTCTGGGTAAGGAACTCAGTACTGGTGGCGGGTGGGGCAGAGGGCAGGTTGGCGATGCTGTGGCACAAAGCTCCATGGGGAACTTAGTACTGGTGGTGGCAGGCCCAGCCCGTCCTGAATCCGCAGCTTCTGCTGGCAATGCCCAGCTGTCTCACTGTCTGGTGTGGCCCTTGCGTCGTGGTGGTGCTGCTGGACCTGGTGACGTGAAGTGCTTCTGATCCAAAAGTCAGACATACTTATTTCTCTCTGACACACATTTTTTTCACTAAAACCTGGATCCTACTCATGTCGCCCACAACAAGAGACTTGCTCTGGCGTGGTAACACTGACCCGCTTGCTATGGTCATTACCACTGTGTAACGCAGGTTTCTGCTTAGTGCAGCTATACTTGTCTCGCAATCCCCTCGTGTTTACGTTAATCTGACCCACATTTCGCCACACTGTGGGTATGGTTATCAGCCGGCAGCTGTTAATGCAATACTTCTTGGGGGGCTTTCTCACTGCTTCTTATTACTTTTACTAAAAGACTTATAAGGGGACCCTACATACTGTAAATCATCAATTTTGATGCGCTTCAAATATGTTGTAGTGGCACTTACCCTGAGTACCAGGCTATCCGGTTTTTTAGGAACGGGCCTTGGTTTTTGAGAAAATTGATTTTGAAGTTCTTTGCGTGCTTTGTGTACTGTAACATTAGATGCAACTCGAGCAAGTCAGCGTAGTGCAGTGGTTAAGGTGCATGGCTATCGCGCTGGAGGTACCGTGTTCGAATCCTGCTCTCAAATGTTTTTATGTATGCAAGACCATCCGGAATATTTGATCCTAATGTTCAAAAACGAGTAGATGAATTAACTGGGAAATACAGAAAAGTAGTCTTGTCCTGCAATAAATGCGGGAAATTCACGAAACTGGTATATGAAGAATTTTTGCATTCTGTAATTCTTCCGGACGTGGGAAAGAAAAATTTTTTCTACGTTAGCGATTCATGGGGAGGGCAAACCGATTGAACTTTATACGACATTCACTGATGAAACGAAGGCAAGCACCTGCACCCTAAAAGTGGTCCCACCAAAGTGCACTCCTTACTGACAGCCCGGCGATGTTTATTTTTACCAACAGGTGAAAATTTTCATGAATATTGTTCAGAATGGTCCCGACTTGATGGAAAACAATAGGGAGATCGCTTCTGGGGAAGATTCGATAAAATTACATTCGCTAGTCCTACATCAATTCAGGGCACCTAATTTTGGAAGCATGCTTAGTTACGCATCGAAATTAGCAGTTGAAAGAGAAATCTTTTTGAATGCAAAAGAATTGTTTCCCAGTATTGCTCATGATGAAACCATATGCCTGCAAGACGGTTGCTTTCATAAAATGCGTGTAGTGCAGCAAAAATTTGTGCTTCGGTTGTTTCTATGATAAGTATCGCCCACAATTTTGTTTTGGCACATCAAGCAATGTGGATGATGAAAACTAAGATTTTGAAATATTGTAAGACAGAAAAAATTAGTAACTGAATATATCTTTATAATGTTGCACACCTTACACTGGTTGTTGATATTCTTTGAAATAAAATTGAAAACTGTGGTCGATTTTGAAAAAAAGGAAAAAAAGTAAACCAGCAGGATTTGAACATGGTACCTCCAGTACGGTAGCTGTTAACCTTTACCACTGTGTTACGCTGAGTTACTTGGAATATTCCTTATGTAACGGGTATACAAAACACGCAATGAAATTCAAAATTGATTTTCTCAAAAGCCTAGGCCTGTCACTAAAAAAACAGATAGTCAGATACTCAGGGTAAGTGGCTCTATAACGTATTTGAAGTGCATCAAAATCTGATTTTCAGTATGGAGGGTCCCCTTGTGAGCAGCAAGACAACATATGGGTCACATCAGGAGAAGCATAAAGTCTAATTGTATTATCTGTTTTCCGCACAGCAGCTGCCAACGCTCTATTTGCCACCTTAATGATTTCTCGTCACACCTATCTGGTCTGCCATGTGTGGCTTCATATAGCTGTATCTAAGGGCACTACATTGTGTTTTTAGTCGAGTGGCTTGTGTTTCTTTGGTAGTGAATGGTCTGTCTGATACGACAAGGATGATGCACCAATGCTGAGTGCACTGAGGCTACCGCCATCTGAAGAACTAGAGCACGAACATCAGATGCGGTGTTTCATAACATGTGTATACCTTAAGACACATAACAGCAGCATATACACAATCGGTAAACAATATACACATAAGACAGAAGAGGGCACTTGATGCTGAGCAATGTAATTTTTTGTACATTATTCTGTTCATTCCTTTGATCAGCTCAGTTTGTACAATTTTGAGTGCAGAGACTGAGAAAAATTTAACTTTAAGACCTGTCTCTGTAATTAATCTTTTTCCTTGTTCATAAAACTTTACTCTGACTCACACACAAAAGGTTACACACAAGGTTAACTGTTTATTTGCACAGGTTTTTGTATGAGAACATGTTGTTCTACGTAGATTTAAGAATGTGACTCACAAATTTAATACTTTACACATTTGTTTACATTATTTTTTTAGTGATGATTCTATGGTCCTCTTCTGGTGGGATTTAGTATTTTGATATTTCTCTATCTTATTCACTGCTTGAAAGCTGAAGTAAGTGCAGGTACTTTAACGCCACGAACAGTAAAGAGATCAGAGGTGGCACTGAAGTGTGGCAGCATGTCTGCGTACCTCAAGCACGGTAGCTTGGCCAGCACACTGCTGCTCTGAAATTTGACAAAAGACTGAGGAGGCTTGAGGGGGGTGTGGGGCTAGGTCATGTAGTCGTGCTCAGTTCACATGCTCCTGTCAAATTCACCCAAGCCTGGATGTGACATTGTGCAAGCGGTTACAACTCAACTCGCACACAGATTAGATAGCTTTGCACACATTTGTATATGTAGTGTATAAACCATACAACTTACAGCGGAGCGTAATACATTTGCAGACCACAGCAGGGCAGTTCAGCTGATATAATGATTGACTAGGCAAATAATATATTTAATTAGTCATGGAGCCAAGAAGGTATCTGTAACAAACTTTCACCATATCTTTAATAACAACTGTAATAGCTACCATACAAAAGTGCACATTTAGATGCACTGAGTGAGCTACCTGCATGATTACTGACATACTTAATTAGCAAATGAGAATAGACTGAATCACATGTTTAATTAGTCAGCATAATTAACTACTACAGACAGTTATGAACATTGAGGTATCATGTGGTGGTAAACATAACTACATCTCATGAAAAACAGATTGCAAGAATTTTAGGTTTGATCAAGAATTTTAATTAATTAATCAGAATTTATCGTAGTTTTGCCTGTAATTCAAACAACACTAATGACATATTAATTTAAATAGCAGCAATGGAGAGAGATACCTTTTCCTACATAACTTGTGTGTCATTCAAGTGTGTATTGTGAGCAAACTACATCACTTAATTTTTACTGTAATAAACCTTGAAATCAGCTCTGCAGTACACTTCTGGTGACACATCTAGCTTTAAGATTGCATTTCTGTATCTGAAGTTTTAACTTGCACCCATGATCTCTCTAATCTGCTGAACAGCAATTCTCAGAAATTGGAGGGGCAGGAGAACTACCTTGTAAAAGAGTGCCACCACCTTTAGTTTGGAGCAGTTGTCCAGGTAAAGATTAAGAGGCATGAGCCGTGCTTCTCTGAGTAGGAGGCAGAGACAATTTGGCTGCACCTTTTCACAGACTTAAAAAGTTCTCTCTCTCTCTCTTTCTTTCTTTTTTTTTTTTTTTTTAGCGACAGCAAGAGAGAAAAGTTAGTATTGTTTCATCAGTGGAACTCTTAATTTTCCAATGTGAGGCGGTCTGAACATAGAATAACACCACACCGGATAAAATTCTACCTCAATCAGCTGAATTAGGCTCTGAATATTTTTACTTCAGTTGGCACTTATAAAATTTTGTCGAGCATTTGACATACTCATATTTGTTATGAGCAGCTCTTCAAATGGTTCGAATGGCTCTGAGCACTATGGGACTTAACATCTGTGGTCATTAGTCCCCTAGAACTTAGAACTAATTAAACCTAACTAACCTAAGGACATCACACACATCCATGCCCATGGCAGGATTCGAACCTGCGACCGTAGCAGTCGCGGGGTTCTGGACTGAGCGCCTAGAACCGCTAGACCACCGCGGCCGGCTGAGCAGCTCTAGTTTGCTTTTAGAATAATCTCGTCAGCAGTGGAACTCTAAATTTTGATCGTTGAGTGGGAACTCTATCGTACAACTGTTGACACTTAGGATAATTTCATCATGTGTTGAATGAACCTGTGTTTATCACGATTAGTGCGAATCTGGACACAGAACATTTTGAGACATTACATTCACGCACTTTAATTTTGCGGTGTTAATGGGTTTATTTTAAAAATATATAGTGAATTTCAAACCACCATATGGGGGTCAAGTTATTTTTGATCTGTGTAGTAACAATGGAAAGAATTCGCCAGTATACCATTTAATATGCACATCTGATGAATAAATTGTGTTTGGTATGGAACTTTAGACTCGTTGTTGGGTGACATTATTTGCATGCTGCACCTACAAACCATTCTGATTTTCTGTATTCGGACAATTAATTTGAAATTTATTTCTGAATAAATGACATGTACAGTCTCTAAAGCCTACAATAGCGATATAAGGGAAAGACTATATGTAATTTTATTACCGTGCAGTCGTACCATTCACTGAAAGGAACGTTATTTGGTTGCAGATGTTGAACAGTGATGGACGGGTTTCTAACCTCTGCCATCTACTCACGCTTCCTGTCTGACCCGAATTCTCAACTTGTCACATGCTAGTAGCATCACATGCTAGTAGCATCCACTGTCCATGCATGTACTTGCTTGCAGCAAGTCCTGTATTCCCTAAACAGGCTCAGACCCTGTTGTGCACCCGCAATGAAGTAATGAAGGCAGTCACGCATGTGCGTGTATATCTACAGACGCAATTGCCTTAACTTCAGTGCAGATGCAAAACAGGGTCCAAGCATCTTGCAGGAATGTAGGACTCGCAGCAAGCAAGTGGGTGAATGGACTGTGAATCCACTTGCACAGGACAAGTTGAGAATTCGGGTTGGAGAGGAAGCATGTCTGGATAGCTGAGGCAGTTAAGGCAACAGCCAGTGTTAAGCAGGAGATCTGGGTTCGAGTCCCAGTCTGGCACAAATTTTCAACTCATACCATGAAATTGTCTCCCACAAGTTCAACCCCTCGTTCAAGTCATGGGAGATGGGCAACGGCATGAAACAGGGGATTGCCTGTAGGAGCGAGGTACATTGAGGACTACGGTAACTGTGAACGTCCTACAGAAACCCTGGAAAGTGATGGCTAACAGGGCTCTGGTGACGCTATGATAGGCCCAGCAAGCCATTAGTGGATTATGATTCTGCTTTCAAAAATACAACGGGCCTCGGAAAGGACAGATTTAATTGACGACAAACTGGCTATAAGCAAGGACTAAGATTTGGAACATTAAATATACAAACATTGACTGGAAAGGTGGAGGAGATGGTAGACATGATGAAAAGAAGGATGTTAAACCTTTTGGGTTTAGCTGAAATGAGATGGAAAGGCGAAGGAAGGGGAGAACTGAGGAAAGGCTACCAACTGTACAGGAGTGGAAATGAGGAGGGAAGGAGAAATGGAATCGGAATAGTAGCAAGAGATAGATTAAAAGAGGAAGTGAAGAGAATAAGTAATAGGATTATGAAGACCAAAATATCACTCAAGGGGACGACCATAGAGGTAATTCAAGTGTGTGCGCCGCAGGTGGGCTGCACTTCTGAGGAGAAGCAAGAGTTTGAAGAGGAAATGCAGAAGCAGATGGGAAGGAAGAATATGATAGTAATGGGGGACTTAAACGCACACATTGGAAGAGAAAGACAAGGCTGCGTAAGTGTGCTTGGGCAGAGGTTAGGGCTGCCGAGATGAGGAAGATGAAAGACTATTGGAGTTCTGTCAAAGGAATGGCTTGCTGGTTGGGAACTCTTGGTTCAGGAAAATGGAGAGCTACAAGATTACCTTGTACAGTCAAGACTTAAAGAGGAAGTCAATAGTTGACTACTTCCTGTATAATAGTGAGATGAATAGGAACATCATTGACATTAAGGTATTACCATCAGAGGCCTTTGATAGTGACCACCGTTTGCTGGTAACGAACCTGAGATGGACTAAGAATAATAAAGGGACAGAAAACCAGGAAATATGTATAAGGGTATGGAAGTTGAAGGAGAAAGAAAGCAGGCTGCAGCACCTACAAGTAGTAAAGGAAAGCACGCCAAAGGATGAACCAAAAACAGTAGAAGAGGAATGGGGTAGATTCAAGGGAACATTTGGTAAGTGCAGAGAAAGCAATATGTGGGAGGACAAGCAACAAAAAGAGATGGAAAGAAACATCCTGGTGGAATGATAAATCAAAGGATATAGCACAAAAGAAGAATAGAGCCTTTAGGGTATGGTTCCAGAAGAGAAAAGTAGAGACAAGGGAAGAGTATCAGGTAAGAAAGAAAGAATATCAACAATTAGAAGTAAGAGGAAGAACGATACAACAGATTATGCTCAAATGGTGAACAAAAGTGGACAAGATGTAGAGAATAAGGAGGAACTCACGAATATGTGGAAGAAGTATTTTGAAGAAGTCCTGAACCAGAATGGGGACCTGGATGAGGAAGAACAAGCCGAGGAGAAAAAATAGGAGGAATAGCAAATAGAAAAAGATCTTACATGGGGAGAAGTGGAAGAGGCATTGGGCAAGATGAAGCGACGGAAGTCACCAGGTCTGGATGAGCTGAGTGTAGAGATGGTGAGAACAGCAAGAGAGGTGGGGACACACTGGCTATATCGAGTAATGAAAATTGTGTGGAGACAGAAGATGATTCCAGAAGACTGAAAGAAGGGAATAATTGTCCCGATCTTTAAGAAGGGAAATAGAAAAAGAGTGCAAGAACTATCGGTGGATAACATTGATGAGTCATTGTGCAAAGATTCTTGAGAAATTTTTGGAAGCACAAATTCGGGAAAAATTAGAAGGAAGAATGAGAGAAGAGCAACATGGCTTCAGAACAGAAAGGTTCACGGTGGATCTAATTTTTGCTGTAAGACAACTGCAGGAACAGCACTATGAATATGGAATAGATCTACTAATAACTTTCCTGGACATTGGAAAAGCATATGATAGTGTATGTAGAAGCGAAGTGTGGAAAGCCCAGAGAACAGAGGAATAGCAAAACAGATTATTTGGAGCATAAGGGAAATGTACCATGAAAGTTTTTTTTTTTTTTTTTTTTTTTTTGTGGTTTTAGGGCGCAAAACTGCAATGGTCATTAGCGCCCGTTCCGTGACTTAGGAAACAGTAAAAAAACCGAAAATGGAAATCAGGAAATCAGCAGCAATGGGAACGAAAGACATAAAATTGGAGAAACTAAAAGCAGAAGGAAGGCTTAAAAATCCTCTACAGAAAGGGGTTGGTTGTCCCAAGCTTCAAATGACTGACGTCATTTCACTGGCACTAATAAATTCGAGAACGCGATCGGCTGAGTGCGTGTCATCTGCTAAAATCAACGATATATCAGGCGACAGCTGTAGATGGGAGCGTAACGGATTAAAATAGGGGCACTCAATTAAAAGGTGTCTTACTGTCCACAGCTGAGAGCAGTGGGGACAGAGTGGGGGAGGATCGCCACTTAAAAGATGTCAATGGCTAAAAAGACAGTGCCCTATCCGGAGTCTAGTTAAAATTACCTCCTCCCGACAACGCGTTTGGGAGGAAGAGGTCCAAGCACAAGGAAGAGCTTTCACGTCCCGCAATTTATTATGGGGAAGTGTCGACCAATGTGCGTGCCATAAAAGAACAACACGATGACATAAAACACATGTAGATGGAACACACCTTGGCGGAGGAGGAGATGAACTGGGTTTCTTTGTAGCCTTCTTGGAATTATGGTGTTTAGATGAAGGAGGAACCGATGGTTGTGAAGTTGGGGTACGTAAAAAATCTTCACGAGTATGCTCTTTTTTCGAAGTCTTGGTGTCTGACTTTTGGGCTCGAGATTTAGCAGAACCTGATGAAGGGTGAGCCAGAGAGTGGGCAGACGAAAGTGGTGAGGTTGCAAGTCTGCGTGGCCGCCTCCTTTGTTGGCCGAGGAGAAGCCAGGACAGTGCTGTATTTTCCTGTCTGAGGCACGGTGGGCTGTCAACTGGCGAATAATTTTCGAGCAGCAAAGGTCGACACCTTTTCCTTCACTCTGATTTCCTGGATGAGCTTTTCGTCCTTAAAAAAGAGGCAATCTCGAGAGGAAGCAGCGTGGTCACCCATACAGTTGATGCAGCGAGGGGATGGAGGTGGACAAGCACCCTCATGGGCATCCTTGCCACACGTAACACATTTGGCTGAATTGGAACAGGACTGGCTGGTGTGATTGAACCGCTGACACCAATAGCAACGCGTAGGGTTTGGGACATAAGGGCGAACGGAAATTATCTCATAGCCTGCTTTGATTTTGGATGGGAGTTGAACTTTGTCAAATGTCAAGAAGACAGTGCGGGTTGGAATTATGTTCGTGTCAACCCTTTTCATAACTCTATGAACAGCCGTTATCCCCTGGTCAGACAGGTAGTGCTGAATTTCTTCGTCAGACAATCCATCGAGGGAGCGTGTATAAACGACTCCACACGAGGAATTTAAAGTGCGGTGCACTTCAACCAGGACAGGGAAAGTGTGGAGCAGTGAAGTACGCAGCAATTTTTGTGCCTGGAAGGCACTGACTGTTTCTAACAACAGGGTGCCATTCTGTAATCTGGAACAAGACTTTACAGGACCTGCAATTGCGTCGACACCTTTCTGAATAATGAAAGGGTTGACCGTGGAGAAGTCGTGACCTGCGTCAGACCAAGAAACAATAAGGAACTGTGGCAACGATGGAAAAACCGTCTGTGGCTGAGACTCAGTATACTTACGCTTGTGAGCAGACATAGTGGAAGGTGAGGAAACCATTGCGGAAGAATCCCCCATGATTACCGGCGTCTCCGATGGCGCGCTCCTCCCTTGTGGGGGCCCTCTCTGAGGGCACTCCTGCCTTAGGTGATTGTTCACACCTCAGGTCACACCTCCCGACAAACGGACGGAGGGACCAATCGGCACTTTCGGAAGGTATCAGCTCGGGTAACCACCCCTCCCCGGGCCTGGCCGTTACCAGGGGGTACGTACGTGTCCTACCTGTCTACCCGGGGCGGGGAATTACGCGTTACCCCGTCACCAGCTACGCACAAAAATGCGTGGGTCGGCCTTCAGACACGCACAGGGAGGAAGAAAGAGAAACGGAAAGGAAAAAAGAGAGGTCTCAAACGCCACAGCGGAGAAAAGGGTAAAGAGAAGAGGTAAGGAAAAGAGAAGGACAAAGGAAGGAAGAAGACATACAAGCAAAGAAGGCGAAGAATGCGTTACATTTTCGAGCGTCCGTCTCCGGACGTAGGCACAAACCATACTCCCAGATGGGGAGAAAGGGAAGGAAAGAGCCAGAGGTGAGGGGAGGAGGGGCGAAGATGGGGGATGGGGAAGGATGCGGAAAGGGAAGGTATGCAGCCCGGAAAGGAAGGAAGGCCACATTAGCTCGGGGTCCCGTGATCGCTACGCACGTATCCACAAAAGAGTTGTGGACCCCCTGGGGGGGGGGGGGGGTACCATGAAAGTGTGAGCTGTGTGAAAGTGGGAGGAGAGAGATCAGTGTGGACTGAACAGAAGAATGGCTTGAGGGAGGGAAGTGCACTTTCACCATTACTCTTCATTGTAGTGATGGATGATATAATGAGTACAGTAGCACAAGTAACTGGTGACAGGAAGATTAAAGCTATGGTGTTTGCAGATGATCTGATGACTTGGGGGAATAAGGTGGAGGAAGTACAAGAACAGTTGGATGTATGAACAGTACAAGAATATGGGATGAAATTCACTATAAGTAAGTGTGAGATGATTATCACAACAAGAAATAAGGAGAGAGGAACAACTGGAATAACAGTTGGTAAGGAACGATCGAGGAGAGTGGAGAGTTTCAAGTACCTAGGAAGCCTGATACAGGAAGCTGGAAAAAACGACAGAGAAATAAACGAGCGAGGGAGAAAACCATAAGCATTTCGGAAGAGTGTCACAAGCCTGATATGGAGCAAGGATGTATCCCAAATCAGTGAAGAGGTTATATACCAGTCATACCATGTCCCAATCCAGACATATGCATCAGAAACCTGGGTTATGAAAGAAAGAGAGTAAAGAAAAGTACAAGCTACTGAGACGAAATTCTTGAGAAACAGTATTGGAGTGACAAATATAGACAGGTTAAGAAATGAGAGGATCAA
The DNA here is from genome assembly GCF_023864275.1 of Schistocerca cancellata. Classification (NCBI taxonomy): domain Eukaryota; kingdom Metazoa; phylum Arthropoda; class Insecta; order Orthoptera; family Acrididae; genus Schistocerca; species Schistocerca cancellata. Next base: position 384,428,373 of record NC_064627.1, on the reverse strand, counting down.
AGAGTTAATGAAGGTGGAACCATTACAGGAGGAGATAGAGATATCAAGGCTGACAAGGGGATCCTCCATACTGTAAATCACGGATTTCGATGCACTTCAAATATGTTGTAGAGGCACTTGCCCTGAGTACCTGGCTATCTGGTTTTTTAGTGGCGGGCCTTGGTTTTTGAGAAAATCTATTTTTAAGTTCAGTGCGCACCTTGTATATCCGTAACATTACATGTATTTCCAGCAAGTAAGCGTAGCGCAGCAATAAAGGTTTACGGCTACCTTGCTGGAGGTACTGTGTTTGAATCCTGCTTGTGTATTTTTTTTTTTCAAAATCGACCAATTTTTCAATTTTATTTCAAAGAATATCAACAAACAGTGTAAGGTGTGCGAAATTATAAAGATATATTCAGTTATTAATTTTGTTTGTGGTTCGCATCATATTCTCCCAATTCATCTTCTTCGGTGAAATCTATCAATTCATCATTAATAATGATATGTCTTTTGACCAAGAGATCCTGTATTGCGATACATATCTCATCGCCAATTGCAACGGAACTGGCAGAGATCATGCTAGGCGGTGTATACGTTAAGAGATTCAAATTGCGTAATAGATTTTCGGTGTATTTAATGGCATTTGTGATTACGCCTTTCGATTCTTCGTTTAACTCCTCTACTGGTGGATCTTCTGCTGGCTGCATTACTGCAGAAACACTTGGTTCTCCCATTTCAGAGAATTTTTCTAACACACGGCACTAGAGACGCTTTGCAAGCAACTGACGCTATAGTTAGATGCGAACGTAGAGAAATACAACTCCCATCCTCACTGGCCAAGGAGCTGGGTTTCCCATTATGGCTAACGGTATTCATGGGAGAGGGGATAATAATGGGTGGAAATCGATTTCAGGTAATACAAGAAGCGACCGTTATATGTACATTTGGAACTCCAACTGCGAACCACAAATGGAATGAATATTTGAACAAATTAATAACTGAATGCATCTTTATAATTTTGCACACCTTACACTGTTTGTGGGTATTAGATTGGGAAATGAGACACTTAAAGTAGTAAAGGAGTTTTGCTATTTGGGGAACAAAATAACTGATGATGGTCGAAGTAGAGAGGATATAAAATGTAGACTGGCAGTGGCAAGGAAAGTGTTTCTGAAGAAGAGAAATTTGTTAACATCGAGTATAGATTTAAGTGTCAGTAAGTCCTTTCTGAAAGTATTTGTATGGAGTGTAGCCATGTATGGAAGTGAAACATAGACGATAAATAGTATGGACAAGAAGAGAATAGAAATTTCGAAATGTGGTGCTACAGAAGAATGCTGAAGATTATATGGGTAGATCACTTAACTAAAGAGGAGGTATTGAACAGAATTAGGAAGAGGAGGAGTTTGTGGCACAAATTGACTAGGAGAAGGGATTGGTTGGTAGGACAAGTTCTGAGGCATCAAGGGATCACCAACTTAGTATTTGAGGGCAGCGTGGAAGGTAAAAATCAGAGGGAGACAAAAAGATGAATACACTAAGCAGATTCAGAAGGATGTAGGTTGCAGTAGGTATTGGGAGGTGAAGAAGCTTTCACAGGATAGAATAACATGGAGAGCTGCTTCAAACCAGTCTCAGGACTGAAGACCACAACAACAACAACAACAACAACAACAAAAACAACAACATTGTTTGCTGATATTCTTTGAAATAAAACTGAAAAATTATGTCAATTTTGGAAAAAAGAAGAAGAAGAAGTAGTAGTAGTAGTACACGAGCAGGATTCGAACACAGTACCTCCAGCACGGTAGCCGTGAACCTTTACCGCTGCGCTACACTTACTTGCTTCAAATATATGTAATGTTACAGATATACAAGGTGCGCAATGAACTTAAAAATCGATTTTCTCAAAAACCAGATGGCCAGGGTAAGTGCCTCTACAACATATTTGAAGCCCATAAAAATCGGTGATTAAGGCCGGCATTACACTATCAAATTTCTTTGTCCAATATCTTTGTCAAAGATATTTGATAGTGTAATAGGGACTTTGTCAAATGTCGTCCAATATTTGATCAAATCTAGGGCCTCGCTGTATATTTGATCAAAGAAACCGCTTGTCTTGTGTTCACAGCAATGTGACATGTTACCACATGGAGCGCTAGCATCGCTGCAGCGTACTGTCGTCTGTAGTGTTTTTATAACCATTGCCGGTAAATACAATTGGTGTGTGCCGACAACTACAAAATTAATAGAGATGTCTGAAGCTTTTACAACGTGAGGCACCCTGAATACAAAAATAGATTAAGAAGATTGGAGACCTAACCTGACCTAACGTAACCTAACCTAACATAACCCTCTCCTGTAGCAAGGAATCGGAGTGTTATAGTGAGCCTGTCTTCTGAAGATGTAGCAGTTCTTAAGTGAATATTGTGCTATGTGATATGAGGATACATTTCATTGAGCACATACAGAAATGTATGCTCATCCATTCTTAAGTAACTGATGTACGACTTGACGTCTTCCACTGTAAGCTCACGTAACAAGTTTTGTTGAATGCTTTTATCGTGTCGTCGTAAAACCCACGGCTTCACCCAGATTAGATTAGTTTCGTTCCATAGATCCGTGCTGAGGAGAGCCTCGTGGATGTAGAACATGTCGATTTTTTTTAAGCTGAAATAACAATACTAATAGTATGAATAAATACAATACATCATTTGTTTCTATTAAAAATTTCGCCAATGGAGTAGAAGGAGTTGGCCAGTAGTAAGTCTTTCAGGCTCCTTTTAAACTGATCTTTATTTCTAACTAAATTTTTTATGTTTCCTGGCAACTTATTGAAGATGAGTGTTCCTGAGTAGTGGACCCCTTTTTGAACTAAAGTAAGTGCTTTTAAGTCCTTGTGCAGATCATTTTTGTTCCTGGTATTGTATGTATGAACTGAGTTTGTTGGAAAAAGAGATATATTATTTACGACAAATTTCATTAAGAAGTAAATATACTGAGAGGCAGTAGTTAGTATACCCAGTTCTTTGAAGAGGTTTCTGCAGGAGGTCCGTGAATTTACTCCACAAATAATACGTATTACACGCTTTTGGACCTTGAAAACTTGTTTGACTTCAAGATTTACCCCAAAATATTATCCCATATGACATTATGGAATGAAAGTATGCAAGCTTTTTCATTTTTATGTTGCCTATGTCTGCTAACACTCGAATTGCAAATACAGATTTGTTAAGGCCTTTCTGCAGTTCTGTGGTGTGCTCCTCCCAACTGAATTTATTATCAAGTTGTAATCCCAGGACTTTTAAGACTGTCAACCTCGTATGTATGGTTCCATTTTCCCCCACTTCTTTTTCGCATGTGCACACAATGCAATTGGAGTACGTAGAACTTCTGCGGTTAATAACAAGTTGTTGTCAGCCATCTTGAACTTTGACGAAAAATTTGATGACAGTGTAATACCCCCTCTAGCGCCACGTCAAAGATCTTTGTCAAATATATTGGACGGAATACTGGATCACATCTTTGATCAAATCTTTGACAAAGAAATTTGATAGTGTAATACCGGCCTTACAGCATGGAGAGTCCCCTTGTGAGATGGTGTGGACATGTTAAGAGAATGGAGGGGAAGGGGATATCCAGAAGGATACACGAGATAAAACTGGAAGTAAAGAGACCAAGAGGAAGACCAAGAGACAGATAGCAGAAAGGAGTAGAGGAATGACTGCATCCAGAAGAAAAGAGAAGACTGGACCAAGGTGAAGACAGAGATGGTGGCAAGACAGAAGATGATGGAGGGCCTATGTTCCATACAGACCTGGCCAGAGGCTGGAAACTGTCCAAGATGATGATAATGATGATGCCCATGAAATTTTTTGAACACGCACACACAAGTGCAAGCGCAAATGTTGTGCAAGAAAAATCTCTCAGAACGACATAGCGGCTACTCCCGATCAGGAAACAATTTGTTTCCATTCACTGATGAACGTATTAACATCAGACACAGCTAAAAATCTATAATACTTACATGTTCTCAATCTAGTGTTGCGGACATTCATCACTATGTATGAATACAGCAGTTTACACAAAGACATAGATGAAGTTTACGAGAATGTAGTTGAGCACAACAACTGGGTATAAATTTTGTTCCATATGTTGAAGTCTTAAGAAATCTTCTACCACAGTTATTTTTCATTTTATTAAATACTTAATATTTAGTTATATGAGTATGGTGATTAGCATAGTGTCTCAGGGGTAAATCTTGTATGTTCTGTACATTTTCTTGAGAAATCCTATACAAGTACCCTGACATGGATGCTGAACAAATACAAAATAGAACAAATTTAGTATCTTCTATCAAACATCAGAAGTTTTATTAATAAATATGATAAACTTCTCACGTCTATGCAACAAAATGAAATGTAGGTGGAATGTCATTAGATGTGTTGGGCATATCAGAACATTACAAGGAAATCACTGAAACTAGATAGATTCATTTTGATGAATACAGGCTAATATAGTACTACAATAGAGTCAGTAGGAATACAAAAGGAGTGGATATGAATGGAAAAAAACGCAGTAAAAACCAGGCCCTTTAGGCTAATAAATTTTGTGTTTAACAACTACGAGTGCTCTACCAAGAGTGGTTCAGGAAACAAACAAGCTTCTGGTAACGAAAGTTTACTTGCCACCAGTAGGAACTATCTCACACTCCACAAAGCAGCTGGAGACAGTTTAATATGGTTTTACAGATGTAACTGAAGGAACATTGTTTGTGGAGACTTTAATATTGATTTCATGCCAGTTAATACTATCTAGTGTTCTGGATGTCCAGATTTGGATTATCTGCCACAATAGACATAGTACAACTCCCAATGACAATTTGTTTCATAGCTCCTACTACCTTCTGTGAGTTGGATACAAAATTAATAGTAAATGGTTTCTTTCTAGTTATTTTTGTTCCAAGAACTATAAAATTCACACCACAGCAGCATAGGCTCGATGCCAAAAACTGTTACATCTGATATTATGACAACTAGAATTACTGCTAAAATAACTGCGGATGTAATAATAGATATACCTCAACTGGTCCAAACATTCAGCTGTTTCTTCTATTTTAAGACAGTTCTTTCTTTGTTGTTTTGTTGGGTACAGGTGAATCAATGGAACTCTGTGATAGAGTGGCAAATGGATATCGTCTTGAACAGCATTCACCTCAATTACAGCTGAAAGTTCTGTGCAGTCCACTCCCAATACCTGAGTAACAGAATTTATTATTAACATTTAATTGAAAGGTAAAAGATTAAGAAACACACCAGAAGTAAACAAATCAACTGGCCACAGACACATTTAGATATCATACTTGTAATTATACTGAAATTAAAATTATTCACTCTGATTAACTTGTGCACGATGTTTTAGTAGTAATCTCTGTCTTGCATATTATCCTGTCTTCCACCTTCACAGCCCCAGGTCTTCAAATCTCGTCTGATGCAGTCCCCAGAAATCAGTCTTTCCTTCTCAAATCCTTTTCCTTCACCCTTCTTCCTTCCCCTTCAACCCTTCTGCCTGAAGGAGGAGCCACTGGCTCTGAAAGCTTGCCAATCACAATAGTCTTATGTTTGTGTTCTGCTGCCACTTGGCGAGTAAATTTTTTTATCTATCCAAATAATGTTATCTTAATTATATTGTTATCACATGATTACACATCATGTTTGCTGTCACTTAATATATTCCAGTGGAGAAGTATCGACTCAGTTTATGCATGAATGATTTATTCATTAGTTTTAAGTTTTCAGTTTTCGTGTGACACATATATGGACGGATGATGCACGTCTTGGAGGTGGGATGGCGATCACAGTATTACAAGTTGCAGTACCCGAGTTAGCCTCGTATAACCTCCATGAGTTGATGTCCCAGTATGGAGTAGCGCGGCACACCACTGTGTAAATGCATGCGCCGTAACTATGTTGAGGGACGACACAATGGAATATAAGATGTCGCAGGAATTACGAAAAATGTCATTTGCCTAATGTGGGTTTCTAATGTCCAATCTCAAACTGTACATTAAACCAACATTCCCTGTTAATCAATGCTGTAATACAAAAAGTGATTGTACATTGGTATACACTATACGGTGTTGCTGAAAGAAGAAACACTTCATATTCATTTTTAGTTGAAAATTGGCAAAGAGTATCAGTTTCAGAACAAGCACAACTGTAGCAATAACAATCAAATTGCATGCGAAGAAAATTTATTTACATGTGCAGCAGGTAAATACTGCAAGTTTCCCTTTCTTCAATCTATCTTTTAAAATTAGTTGTAGGTTCAGTATTGCCTCAGTCGTTCTTACATTTCTTCAGAACACAGTCAGATCACCCCCAGGTTGGATTATATCAGTCAAACTGTTCTTCTGCAGATAACTGGTGTCCATATTTTGCAGCCATTACTTCTTACAGTGACACTCCATTCATACACCTTTCATCACTTGGCTTTATAGGTATTGTATTACATTTTTTAAAAGTCTGATGGCATTTTTGGTGTATCATATATCCCACACACCGGGTAGAACAGTTTTATTATAGTCGGTTCTTCCAAAGATCTTAACAATTCTCACAGAATGTTGAGTACGTCACGTGCATTGTTTCAACAAAGGTCTTTCAGTGCTCTGATAAATTCCTGCAGTATTGCGTCAGTCCATCTCATTTTCATATGCCACTTGCATTTCCTTTCCATAATATTACCTTCAAGTTTCTTTCCTTTATAAAGCCATTCTATATAGACTGATCTGCCAGAACATTATGGCCACCTACCAGTGAGTCAGTGTGTCCATCCTTGGCACGGATAACAGCAGTGATGTGTCGTGGTATAGAAGCAGTGAGGCCTTGGTAGTTTGACGGAGGGAGTTGTTACCACCCTTGTCCACACAAGTCATGAAATTCCCGTAAATTCTGGGGACGGGGCTGATGAGCTCTGACGCCATATTCGATCACATCCCAGATGTGATCGACTGGGTTCAGAACTGTCAAGTTGGGGGGCCAGCACATCAACTGGAGCTCATCACTGTGTTCCTTCACGCTTCTGGCCTTGTGACACAGTGCATTATCTTGCTGAAAAATGCCACTGCCATCCAGAAACATGACTGTCACTAAGGGGTGCACGAGGCCTGCAACCAGTGTATGATACTCCTTGGCCATCATGATGCCTTGCATGAGCTCCACTGGACCCATGGATGCCAGCATGAATAGTCCTCAGAGCATAACGGAACCACCGCCAGCATGTCTCTGTCCTGAAGTATACTTGTAAAGGAGCTGTTCCCACGGTAGATGATGGATTTGCATGCTGCCATTGGCAAAATGAGGAAGGTATCAGGAGTCATCAGATCATGTAATAATCTACCACTGCACCAACAGCCAGTGCCAATGGTCATATGTCCATTTCAGTTGTAGTTCCCAATGTCATGGTGTTAACAATGGCACATGCACAGGTGTTAACATTGGTACACATATGGGTCACCTGTTACAGAGACCCATTGTTAGGAGTGTTCAATGCACTGTGTTTTCAGACACATTTGCACTCAGCGCAACATTTTAGTCTGATGTTAGTTCCGTCACAATTCTCCGCCTGTCCTGTTTTACCAGTCTCCCCAGCCTACAATGTCTGACATCTGTAATGGAGGATGGTCAACCAATGCCACGATGTCTGGATGTGGTTTCACCATGTACTGAAGACATTCACCACAACACTCCTCTAACGCCTGACAAGTTGAGCAAATTTCCGAAATGCTCATGCTGAGCCTTCAGGCCATCACAATCTATCCCAGTCAAACTCAGATAGATCGCATGCCTTCCCCATTCCACACATGGACAGCATGTTCACTGATGTTACATACAACATGCATGTGGCTGACTAATACAGTCATTCTTGGCCAGGTGATACTGCTGTCGCCTGGACAGGTTTATTTTGATAGTAGATCAGTGGTCATAATGTTCTGGCTGATCAGGGTATCTACCTGACAGAATGGTTTGACTCCTCCACCTATAAGCTTTGCCATAGTGATCCCATACCAGAAAACCAACATAACCTCCAATCCCTTCTGTAATTCTTAGTAACTACTTCTCTGAATTCATCCCTCTCCTCACCTTAACAACATCCCACACACCCACCTTCTACACACTCCCAAAAATTTACAAACGCAACAAACCTGGGCCACCACTTAGCTGGTTATTGTACTCCTACTGACTGAACTTCTGCCCTTGTTGACCAACACCTACAACCAATTGCCCAAAATAATAACCTATTTCCTTCAATCGACCCTATCCCTACTTGTCACTGTTGATGCCACCGCCTTATTCACCAACATCCTTCATGTACATGGCCTTGCTGCTATCGAACTCTACGTCTCCCAATGTGCTGAGTGCTATTGAAAAGGGATTTCAGAGCGATTCCGTATTCCTGGTTTACGGAAGGCTTTTGACACTGTACCACACAAGCGACTCTTAGTAAAATTTGCGTGCTTATGGAATATCCTCTCAGTTATGTGACTGGATTTGCGATTTCCTGTCAGAGAGGTCAAAGTTCATAGTAACTGACAGAAAGTCATCGAGTAAAACAGAAGTGATTTCAGGCGTTCCCCAAGGCAGTGTTATAGGCCCTTTGCTGTTCCTTATCTATATAAACAGCTGCAAAATAATAACGCGAATTCTTTACAGACGAATGGAAAAACTGGTATAAGCTGGCCTCGGGGAAGATCAGTTTGGATTCCATAGAAATGTTGGAACACGTGAGGCAATACTGACCCTACGACTTATCTTACAAGGGAACCTCCCCATCGCACCCCCCTCAGATTTAGTTATAAGTTAGCACAGTGGATAGGCCTTGAAAAACTGAACACAGATCAATCGAGTGAACAGGAAGAAGTTGTGTGGAACTATGAAAAAATAAGCAAAATATACAAACTGAGTAGTCCATGCGCAAGATAGGCAACATCAAGGATAATGTAAGCATAGGTGCGCCGTGGACTCATGGTTAGCGTGAGCAGCTGCGGAACGAGAGGTCCTTGGTTCAAGTCTTCCCTCGAGTGATAAGTTTACTTTCTTTATTTTCGTAAAGTTATGATCTGTCCGTTCGTTCATTAACGTCTCTGTTCACTGTAATAAGTTTAGTGTCTGTGTTTTGCGACCGCACCGCAAAACCGTGCGATTAGTCGACGAAAGGACGTGCCTCCTCAATGGGGACCGAAAACATTTGATCGCAAGGTCATAGGTCAACCGATTCCTCCACAGGAAAACACGTCTGATATATTCTATACGACACTGGTCACGGCATGTGCGTCACATGACAGGAATATGTTGTGGACCCACCTAACTTGTACATTTGGCGAATGGGTAAAAAGATTCTTCTATCTTTCTCGATTTAGGTTTTCTTGTGGATGTGATAATCACCCCCAAAAAGTGATAAAAACATAAGACTTTGTGACAAACTGAAAACAAAAAATTAAAATTTCCACTTGAGGGAAGACTTGAACCAAGGACTTCTCGTATAGCTGCTGCTCACGCTAACCACAGGACCAGGCGCTTCTGAGCTCACCTTGTCCTTGATTTTACTTATGTTGCGCATGGACTACTAAGTTTGTATATTTTGCTTATTTTTTCATAGTTCCACACAACTTCTTCCTGTTTCCTCGATTGATCTGTGTACAGTTTTTCAAGGTCTATCCACTGTGCCAACTTCGAATTAAATCTGAGGGGGTTGCGATGGGGAGGTTCCCTTGTTAGAAGAAAGATTAAGGAAAGGCAAACCTACGTTTCTAGCATTTGTAGACTTAGAGAAAGCTTTTGACAACGTTGACTGGAATACTCTCTTTCAAATTCTGAAGGTGGCAGGGGTAAAATACAGGGAGCAAAAGGCTATTTACAATTTGTACAGAAACCAGATGGCAGTTTTAAGAGTCGAGGGGCATGAAAGGGAAGCAGTGGTTGGGAAGGGAGTGAGACAGGGTTGTAGACTCTCCCCGATGCTATTCAATCTGTATATTGAGCAAGCACTGAAGGAAACAAAAGAAAAGTTCGGAGTAGGTATTAAAATCCATGGAGAAGAAATAAAAACTTTAAGGTTCACCGATGACATTGTAATTCTGTCAGCGACAGCAAAGGACTTGGAAGAGCAGTTGAATGGAATGGACAGTATCTTGAAAGGAGGGTATAAGATGAACATCAACAAAAGCAAAACGAGGATAATGGAATGTAGTCGAATTAAATCGGGTGATGCTGAGGGAATTAGATTAGGAAATGAGACACTTGAAGTAGTAAAGGAGTTTTGCTATTTGGGGAGCAAAATAACTGATGATGGTCGAAGTAGAGAGGATATAAAATGTAGTCTGGCAATGGCAAGGAAAGCGTTTCTGAAGAGGAGAAATTTGTTAACATCGAGTATTGATTTAAGTGTCAGGAAGTCGTTTCTGAAACTATTTGTATGGAGTGTAGCCGTGTATGGAAGTGAAGCATGGACGATAAATAGTTTAAACAAGAAGAGAATAGAAGCTTTCGAAATGTGGTGCTATAGAAGAATGCTGAAGATTAGATGGGTAGATCACATAACTAATGAGAAGGTATTGAATAGAATTGGGGAGAAGGGGAGCTTGTGGCACAACTTGACTAGAAGAAGGGATCAGTTGGTAGGACATGTTCTGAGGCATCAAGGGATCACCAATTTAGTACTGGAGGGCAGCGTGGAGGGTAAAAATCGTAGAGGGAGAGCAAGAGATGAATACACGAAGCAGATTCAGAAGGATGTAGGTTGCAGTAGGTACTGGGAGATGATGAAACTTGCACAGGATAGAGTAGCATGGAGAGCTGCATCAAACCAGTCTCAGGACTGAAGACCACAACAACAACAACAACAACAACAACAACATCTATATAAACAATTTGGGAGACAATCTAAGCAGCCATCTTCGGTTGTTTGCAGATGGCAATGTCGTTTATCGACTAATAAAGTCATCAGAAGATCAAAACTAACTGAAAAACGATTTAAAAAAGTATCTGAATGGTGCGAAAAGTGGAAGTTGGTCCTAAATAACGAAAAGTGTGAGGTCATCCACATGAGTGCTAAAAGGAACTCGTTAAACTTTGGTTACACGATAAATCAGTCTAGTCTAAAAGCTGTAAATTCAACTAAATATCTAGGTATTACAATTACAAACAACTTAAATTGGAAAGAACACATAGAAAATGTTGTGGGGAAGGCTAACCAAAGGCTGCGTTTTATTGGCAGGACACTTAGAAAATGTAACAGATCCACTAAAGAGACTGCTTACACTACACTTGTCTGTCCTCTTTTAGAATACTGCTGCGTGGTGTGGGATGATTACCAGGTAGGACTGATGGAGTACATCGAAAAAATTCAAAGAAAGGCAGCACGTTTTGTATTACTGCGAAATATGGGAGCGAGTGTCACAGAAATGATACAGGATTTGGGCTGGAAATCAGTAAAAGAAAGGCATTTTTTGATGCGACGGAATCTTCTCACAAAATTCCAATCACCAACTTTCTCCTCCGAATGCGAAAATATTTTGTCGACACCGACCTACATAGGGGGGAACAATCACCACAATAAAATAAGGGAAATCAGAGCTCATACAGGAAGATATAGGTCTTCATTCTTTCCGCGCGCTATACGAGACTGGAATAATAGAGAATTGTGAAGGTGGTTCGATGAACCCTCTGTCAGGCACTTAAATGTGATTTGCAGAGTATCTGTGTAGCTGTAGATGTCCTGAAGCTTCTAAACCCAATACCTCATCCCTCATAAACATTACTAACTATATCGTCACACAAAACTACTCCTTTGAGGAGAAGGTATATAAACAAACCTGTGGCACGGCTTAGCACCCTCCTATGACAGTCTTTTTATGAGTCATCTAGAGAAAACGTCTTCCAAAACCCTTATCTGGTTCAGGTTCCACCATCTCCAAAAATCAGTTACGTGGGAGCACTCCCCTTGTCACCAAATATCACCACAACTGGAAAAAATAACCATATCCTTAGCCAGGGCTTTGATTGTCTATAATTGTGCCTAAATCTTGGGACATCCTAAGCAAGCTCCTTCTCACCATTTGTAAAGTGGTAATCCATAGTCCATTCAACCTACACAACATACTCCTATTCCCAAATCCTTGCCACAGGGGTCCTAGCCCTGTGAAAGATCCAGATGCAAAACTTGTCAAATTCAACCATTCAGCATTTCCTATTTCAGTCCTGTCATAGGCTTATGCTATCCCATCAGAGGCAGGGCTAACTATGCAAGCAGCCCTGTCATATACAAAACCGGCTGCAATTGCTGCACACCAGTTTATGTCTGCATGACAACCAACCAAGTACCTGACAGAGTGAATGGTCACTCCTAAATTAAGGCCAAAAATATAGTTGCTCTCCCTCTGGCACAACATACTTGTGTTCAATGGCTGTTTCACAGCCTATGGCATGTGGATATTCCACTCTAGCGCCAGCTTTTCTTAACTATGCAGATGGTAGTTAGCCTTCCAACAACTCTTTCCCTCTCACACCCTCTCTATAGTTTCCCCTTCCTTTGTACTGTCACCCCTTCTCAATCCACACCTCAATGTCACTGTCATCATATGACAATTCATCAGCACCGTTATCTGTGTACCACATGCCTAGCCTGCTCTCCTGCTACCCCTTCTTACTGTGTAACTAGCCAGCAAACCTGCTGCCTCCCTCCAAGCTACCCATCCCCAAACACTCTTCCTGGTTCTTGCCTCTCTTCCCCTCTACCCACCCCATCTGATACAAGCCTCACCCCACTGTATATAAAAAACGAGCTCTGTATACTAACTTTAAATTTGCCAGTTGGTCCTACAATGTCATCTTGGAAGTCACTGTTCCTGTATAATCCAAAATTCACTACTGCCCATTTAAAACAGTAAACTCATTGCTCAAGTCTTGTCAGGTACAAGTGAACTCTAGCAGCATAGAAAGGAGAGAGTGTACACCAGTTAGTAACTGAACACTCATGGTATTACTATTACATTAGCAACCGTTGGGCACTATGATCATTATATACCAATACAATGAGTGACTGGTTTGCAGTGAATACAGGGCTAGCCTAAATGATTCATCAGTTTTCAAAGCACTGTTAATTGACAAATATACAATGTACAAAGACAGTTTATACATGTAAAGTAAACACGCACCAATTTTAAAAAGCCCACCTCATGGCTCATGTGCACCATAGATGGCAGGTCTGTGACAGCACTCTACAAGATAGTGGCATTGCAGGAGAAGAGTTTTTGTTTCTCAGAATATGCAGAGTGTTCGTAAGTTACAAGCATTCAGCGTGCACTCTAACACAAATACATAAAGCTGCACCTGGCCACCAGAACATTTTGCGTTGATTTCACCAGTTTCTAGACAATGGTTGCCTGTATAAAGGGAAAAGCACAGGACAACTGCATGTCTCGGAGGAAATCGTGGAGCATGTGAGACAGGGCTTTGTGCACAGCTCACAACAACCAACAATTTTTGCAAGCCGTGAATTCGGCATTCTGCAGCAAACAATGTGCAATGTTTTGCAGTGGCATTTGCATTTCAAACCCTACTGTTTGCAACTGTCACAGCACACGACTCCCGTTGATTATGCCCACCAGTTCGAGTTTTGTAACCAAAATGCAGCAAGTTGTGGAAGATGATGACAACTTTGAGGGGAACATCGGTATTCAGTGACGAGATAGCTTTTAATCTGTAGGGAAATGTCAATCGTCATAATGTGAGAGTGTGGGGGTACCGAATTACCGTATGTCTATGTGGAGTTGGAAAGAGTTTCAGAAAAGGTGAATGTTTTCTGGGTCATAGCCAAGATAATGGTGTATGGCCCTTTTTCTTCACTGAACAGTTGGTGACAGGTTCTGTGTACTTGTCTGTGTTGCAGTTGTGGTTATGGCCACACCTGACTGTTGACTACTTGACTTTCTCATTTCAGTAGGATGGGGCTCCACCTCACTGCAGCACAACTGTCCATGCCTTTCTCAACAGAAAACTGCCACATCCCTGGATAGGGCGCACTGGTCAAGATGATATTCCTCTGATACTCTTTTTTTTTTTTTTTGTGGTTTTAGGGTGCACAACTTCAATGGTCATTAGCGCCCTGACTACGTTAAGAATGCACCGCGAGGCACAAGTTTAAAACAACAACTAAAAGGGAAAACACGATAAAAGACAGACTGACAGGCATAGGATTAAAAAACAGCATCATCAAATGTCCTTAGTGAGGTTTGTCAAATTGATAAAACGAAGAACACGAGCAGCTGCTCGTGGGTCATCCACTAAAACGGCATCTAAAGTACATGGCAGGTTAAGATCGAGACGCAGTGCGTTAAAATCCGGACAGGACAGTAAAATGTGGCGGACCGTCAGCAATTGCCCACATGGGCAGAACGGCGCCGGCGCAGCCGTCAGCAGATGGCGATGGCTGAACCGGCAGTGTCCAATTCTTAACCGGGCCAAAACTACCTCCTCCCGCCGAGAAGGGCGTGAGGAGGACGTCCAAGCCACGGGAAGAGGTTTCAAGGCCCGAAGCTTGTTGGCTGTAAGGGCAGCCCAATCGGCATGCCACAGCGATAAAATGCGCTGACAAATAACCCTGCTAAAATCTGACGAAGGGACACAACAAGAAGCTGTCCGAGGCTGGAGGACCGCAGCTTTGGCCGCGGCATCTGCAGCTTCGTTCCCAGGGATACCGACATGGCCAGGGACCCACATAAAGCTAACCGGAGAACCAACGTCCACCAGCTGCCGAAGAGAGCGTTGGATCCGGTGCACGAAAGGGTGAACCGGATACGGATCACTGAGGCTCTGGATGGCGCTCAGGGAATCGGAGCAGATGACATAAGCAGAATGTCGGTGGCGGCAGATGTAAAGAACAGCCTGGTAGAGGGCAAAGAGCTCAGCTGTGAAGAACGAACAATGGCCATGGAGCCGGTATGTGAAACTTTGTGCCCCGACAATAAAGGAACACCCGACCCCGTCATTGGTCTTAGAGCCATCTGTATAAATGAAAGTCATATTGATGAACTTCGAACGAAGTTCCACAAAACGGGAGTGGTAGACCGAACTGGGGGTGACCTCTTTTGGGAGCGAGCTGAGGTCAAGGTGAACGCGGACCTGAGCCTGGAGCCAAGGTGGCGTGTGGCTCTCGCCCACTCGAAAGGTTGCAGGGAGTGAAAAATTAAGGTGTTGAAGGGGGCGACGAAAGCAAACTCCAGGGGGTAGCAGGGCAGAGACATACAACCCGTATTGATGGTCGAGAGAGTCGTCAAAAAAGGAACGATAAGACGGGTGGTCGGGCATTGACAGTAGCCGACAGGCATACCGACAAAGCAGTATATCGCGCCGGTAGGTGAGTGGCAATTCGCCAGCGTCAGCATGAAGACTCTCTACGGGACTAGTATAAAATGCTCCGATCGCAAGTCGTAAACTCCGATGTTGTATGGAGTTGAGGCGGCGTAAGATGGATGGCTGTGCAGAGGAGTATACGAAGCTCCCATAATCCAGCTTGGAGCGGACGATCGACCGATATAGCTCTGATACTCTGAATCCCCCCACTAGCCACCTAGGTCACCACATCTCACACCATGTGATTTCTTTCTGCGGGGCTATGTTAAGGATAAACTTTTTGTACAGGTAACTTCATGTTTTTTGGTTTTGTTTCGCTTTAGGATCCAAAAGACAACTGGGGTCATATGCGCCCAAGTCAAAACTATAAAACAGAGAGAGAGGAGTTAAAAAATGACTATATGTCAGTCCCAATTGACACAATAGAAGACAGCTAAAAACTGTCACATGAAAAAGAGAGCTAAAAAAGGCACCATACAGAAACGAAGGTCCAAAACTGCTTTGATGGATAAAGAGTAAAACACGGTCAACAGAGCCTGTGTGTTTTTTCAAAACGGCCGATAACTCAGACGGCAAACCCAAGCGGGAACATAAACAGTTAAAAAATGGGCATTCCTTCAGGAAGTGGCAGACAGTTAAAACTTGGGCGCAATGTGTACAACATGGTGGGGTAGTGCCATTTATCAAATGACAATGGCTAAAAAGGCAGTGCCCAACACACAGACTAGATAAAATGACCTCCTCCCAGCAAGAGGGCCAAAGGGAGGTCATCCAAGCCGCTGGGAGAGCCTTAATAAGCCGGAGCTTATTTCTATGAAGGAAGGACCATTGGCGATGCCAAAGGGATACCACCTCCTGACAGTCAGCAACACAGAGATCATCAGAGGGAATATAGGAACTGACAGGCTGAGATACGAGGACTGCAGCCTTGTCACCAGCCTCATTTCCTGGCAGACCGACATGCTCAGGAACCCACAGAAACACCACACTGGCTCCACCAAGAGTGAGCAAGTGGCAGTTTTCCTGGACCTGCTGCACTAAGGGAGGGGCGGTGTACAGCGCACATAGACTCTAAAGGGCACTGAGTGAGTCTGAGCAGAGAACACAATTGAAAAGGCTGCATCGCTGGATGTACACCGTGGCCTGACACAGGGTGAAGAGCTTGGATGTAAATACTGAGCAGTGTGGGGATGATGATGATGTTTGGTTTGTGGGGCGCTCAACTGCGTGGTTATCAGCGCCCGTACAATTACCCAATCTTTGCTCAGACCAATTTCGCCACTTTCCTGGATGATGATGAAATGATGAGGACAACACAAACACCCAGTCATCTCGAGGCAGGTGAAAATCCCTGACCCCGCCGGGAATCGAACCCGGGACCCCTTGCTCGGGAAGCAAGAACGCTACCGCGAGACCACGAGCGGCGGACACTGAGCAGTGTGCTGGAAGCCGATATCGAAAGACATGGGCGCTAATGTCGAAGGTACACCTGACCCCATGGTCAGTCCCAAGAGCCATCAGTGTATACAAACGTACTATTGTGAAGTTCCATGCGAAGGTCGTGAAACTAAAGGCGATAGACTGAGGCTGGAGTAGTGTCCTTAGGAAGCGAATGAAGGTCAAGGTTAACATGGGCTGCTTCAGGAAACCAAGCTGGTGAAGGATTCACACTCATCGGGAAAGTTGCAGGTAGTGTGAAGTTAAGTCACTGTAGCAAGTGCCAAAAGTGGACTCCGTGAGGTAACAGAGAAGAGGGATGCGTCCCGTACTGGTGATCAAAGGAATCGTCAAAGAAGGTGCCATAGGATGGATGGCCACACAAGGCAGACAAACGGCATGCATACCTGCTGAGGAGACAGTCATGGCAGTAGGACAATGGTAGTTCAGCAGCTTCAACACACAGACTTGCAACTGGGCTAGTGTAAAAGGTGCCCGTGGTCAAACGGATGCCACAATGGTGGATAGCGTTGAGACGGTGTAAGAGGGATGGGTGTGCAAAGACATAAAAAATGCACGCATAGTTGAGTTTCGAACGGACAAGGGACCAGTACAAATGGAGGAGGGTGGTTCGATCAGCATCCCAGGAAGATCCATTGAGGACACTTTGGAACCGCGTAATAGGGCTACCAGGTAACACACACGGTAGGACCAGGAGAGCTTCCTATTGAGCATGAGCCCCAGGAATTTCGTAGTTTCAACGAATGGAAGGGCAACAGGCCCAAGGTGTAAAGATGGTGAGGGAAACAAATTGCATCGCCAGAAATTCATACAGTCAGTTTTGTCAGTGGAAAATCGAAAGCCACTGTCGACACTCCAGGAGTAAATACGATTAAGACATCGCTGAAAACTCTGTCTTTCAAAAAATGTCTGAAGGAAACAGGGAAGACGGCCATGGAAGCTCCACATGTAAAGAGTACGAAATATACCAATTCTCCAGCAGGTGTTGTAGGCCTTCCCCAAATCAAAAAACACGGCCACAGTCTGGGATTTCCAGAGAAAACTGTTCATGACATAAGTGGACACAGTAAAGTCAACTGCAGAATGCCGCGCTCAAAATCCGCATTGTGCATTCATCAGTAAATGGCAAGACTCGAGCCTTCATACCAGCTGGGCACGAATCATATGTTCCATCACCTCGCAAATGCAGCTGGTAAGAGAGACGGGGTAGTAGCTAGAAGGAAGGTTTTCGCCCTTACCAGGCTTAGGTATGAGTATGACAGTGGCTTCATGCCAGCATTGGGAAATGTGCCCTCTGCCCAGATGTGGTTGTATGTGATAAGCAGAAAGTCCTTGCCCGCAAGAGAAAGATGGTGCAAAATTTGAATGTGGATGGCGTCTGGTCCTGGGGCGGAGGATCGAGATGAACTGAGAGCATGATCTAGCTCCCTCATATGAAAGGCGGCATTGTAGCACTCACGATTCGGAGGAGAGAAGGGTATTGCCCAAGCCGCCTCCACTCATTTCCGATGGAGGAAGGCTGGATGATATTGGGAAGAGCTCGAAACTTCCGCAAAACGGCGGCCCAAGGTGTTGGAGATAGAAATAGTGTCCATGATGACATTGTCTGCTACTGTCCGGCCAGAAATTGAGGAGTGGATCTTGGTCTCAGAGAGCCATCGGAGGTTGGTCCACAAAACAGAGGAAGGAGTGGAACTGCCAGAAGAACTAGTGAATGAAAACCAACTAGTTCTTTTGCTATCCTGAAGAACACGACAACATTTTGCACACATCTGTTTATAATGAATGCAGTTTGCCATCGTAGGATGACAGTTAAAAACATGGAGTGTACGTCTCTGTGCGTGAATTGCATCATGGCATGCCTCAGTCCACCAAGGGACTGGGACACAACATGGTAAAGAGGAAGTGCGGGAAGTGGAACGTTCTGCAACAGTAAGGATAACATTTGTGAGATATTCCATCTGGTCATCACAACTGGGCGTGCACACGGATGGGGTAGGGGTCAGCAAACGGATATCACAAGGGAAATGGTTGCTCTAGGCAGTGTCAGAAAGAACGGACCACTCAAGACTATGGGCAAGCTGGGCAATGCGTAAGGATAGGTGCAAATGGGAATAGGTGTGTGAGGAGTCTGAAAGGAAAATGGGTTCTCCGGTGTTAAGGCAGAAGAGGTAAGTTGGTTAAAAAGGTCAGCCAACAGGGCACCTCTCTCTCACAGGTCCTGGGAGAATCCCAAATGGAATAATGAATGTAAAAGCTCAAAGTGATTTTGAGGGCACAATTTAGTTTCCTGAATGCAGAGTACAAGGGGATGCTGTGATGCTAAAAGCAGCCATAAATCCTCTTTGCAGGACCGAAGGCCGCGAACGTTCCATTGGAAGAGAATCATTATGAGGAAGAGAGGAAGGGGTGTCACCCCGGCAGCTGCCGAGTGAAAGCCGGTGAAGAGTCACGGCTACAGGGCACAGAAGCAGGGGGCTCCTGCTCTATGGGGTCCACAAAAGCATCGGCTTGCATGTGCTGTCGGTCTGTGAAGTTCAACGCTGAAAAATGGTTTTTGGTGTGCACTGAAGACATGGAGGCCGGCTGGGCTAAGGTATCACGTGGTGACACTGTCGAAGAGGATCTTCGAGTTGGCGAAGGAGAAGACAGTTTGCCTTTGGTGGACTTTTCGGGTTACAAGAAGACTCGGGTGTTATTTGGCTGGAGGGACGGAGGAAGTCTTCTTGGGAGCACTTCTGTCCTTTCCAGCATACCGGTTGTGAAGCTGGTGGCTTCACCCCTTGAGGCATGAGTTTGACAGCTTGTTGCATAGCTGGACGGGGGGATGGCAATGTTACCTTGACACTGGGTGATTTCACAAACTCAGAGCAGAATTGGAGGTTGCATGTCTGCGTGGCCATGTCCTTTGTGGAGCAAGGGGTAACAAGAACAGAACTGTTGGAGCCAGATGGGAGAATGCAGGGTTTGCGACTAGCCAGTAACTTGCGAGCGACTGGGTAAGGCACCTTCTCCTTTACCCGGATCTCTTGGACATCCCACTCATCAAGGTATAAGAGACAATCCCAAGAAGAGGTGGCATGGCTGCCATTGCAGTTGATACAGCAGGGAGAAGGAGGTGGACAATTGTCCTAGTGCGCATCCCTACCACAGGTTACACATTTGGCTGGCTGTCAACAAGACGTTCTAGTGTGGTTGAGACAATGAACTGATAGCAGCACATCAGGTTTAGAATGTACGGCTGGACTGTGATAATTTCATAGCCAGCTTTGATCTTGGACGGAAGCACCACTCTATCAAAGGTGAGGAAAAAAGTGCAGGTGGGCACTAAGGAGGAATCTACCTTGTTCATTACACAATGGATGGCAATGACACCCTGATCGGTGAGGTACAACTGGATTTCGGCCTCGGTTGGACTGTCGAGCAGCCTGGTGTGAATTACACCACAGGAAGAATTCAAAGTTCTATGGGTGTTGACACGAACAGGGTAGCTGTGGAGAAGCGAAGCAGCAAGCAGTTGTTGTGCCTGAGAATCAGAAATAGTCTCCAAAAGCAAAATGCCATTCCGTAAACGAGAGCAGGATTTCACAGGGCCGGCAATTGCATCAACACCTTTCTGAACAATAAACAGATTTACCGTGGCAAAGGACTGACCATCTTCAGTACGTGAGACCATGAGGAACTGTGGTGCAGTGGGAAGGGTCTTTGAATTGTTACCCTCATTAAGTTTACATTTCATAGGCGTTGATTGGGAAGATGATTGACTCATTGAGAGGAAATCCCCATGATTGCCAGCATCTTCGACAGCACACTCCTTCCAACTGGGGGCTCCCTTCACAAGGGGACGCAACTGCCTTAGGTGATTGTTCACACCTCAGGTCACACCTCCTGAACACCTGACAGAGGGACCAATCGGCAATTTGGGAAGGTTGCAGCTCAGGCAATCACCCCTCCATGGGCCTGGCCTGTACCAGGAGGTACGAGCGAACCCTACCTGTCGATCTGGGGCTGGGAATTATGCGTTATCCAGTCACCTGCTATATGTTAGATACGTGGGCCGGCCTTCATGAGCACACAGGTAGGCAGAAGAAACAGAGGAACCTCAAACGCTGAAGCGGAGGAACGAGAGGAGAAGGGAAACAAAGAAAGGAAAAGGGAGTGAATAACAAAGGTGAGACTGGCCAGAATGAGATTTTCACTCTGCAGCGGAGTGTGCGCTGATATGAAACTTCCTGGCAGATTAAAACTGTGTGCCCGACCGAGACTCGAACTCGGGACCTTTGCCTTTCGCGAGCAAGTGCTCTACCAACTGAGCTACCGAAGCACGACTCACGTCCGGTACTCACAGCTTTACTTCTGCCAGTCTCGGTCGGGCACACAGTTTTAATCTGCCAGGAAGTTTCGTACAATATTTTTACTTACGCTAGAAATCGATGCGTGTGCTCTTGGCCTTATTCATAATGCTGGCGAACACGTTTCAACACGAAATTGCCGCTATGTTTGTATGCTCATGGACGAGCTGTATATCGGTGAGCCTGTTCTGACATCAGCGCCAGACTATGCAGAATATTCCCAATAACACCCCAGACATGTTCCCCAAGGGAGGGGAAAAAGAATAGCAAGAGGATAAACAAGCAGTATGAAAGGGAAAAAAATGCTGTAAAGACTGGGGCCCCATGATAGCCAAGCATGAATCCACCAAACAGTGGCGAGCCTCCTTAGTGGTGTCTCCATGTCAATTCAACACAGAAAAGTAACATTTCCAACATGACTCTAGTAACAGACACCAACAGTGACATAGAGCTGTCACAGTTGTCAGAGATTGATCCATACCTCCAGCCCGCACCACTGGTGGTGCCACAATCTACAAGTTGTCTCCATGGGAAGCGCTCTGGAAAGAGGCCATGCCCCAGAGTTCACATCACATCACCTGGCTGGATCCCACGACCTCTGATCAGCTATAACTGTGCGCCTGCCACACAGAAGACTCATTCTCTTGTGTGCTCGCTTGCTGGAATATTCGCTTACTGGCCACTATCTGTTGATGACTATTGCTTGGACTACATATGGACTTTAATACTGGCTGGCTGTCTTCAGTTTATGCAACACCAAACTTATATGCTTTTACTTTACTGTGCTTCTATTGTGTCAGTATAATGAGCCAAATAAACTGTGTTCATAAATACAGACTTTTACAGTGGCAAAGAGTCTTTTTGAGCTCTCAATACTTCAAAATATTGGACAAAATGGACACTGAATTTATGGACCAGTGGCTCCAACAACAGTAGGAACAGGGACTTTTCAATCGGCAATTACTGTAACGACAGCAACAAGCAGTTGGTCTTGCTAATAGCAACAAATAACAGCACTGTCTATCAGGATGTGGTGACTTCACAGTTGCATTGTTTTCCTTGTTTCTGGATGGTGTTGAATTGGGAAACATACTAAAAACATAATAATTCAAACTGGCAACAGTCATTTAGGGTCTTTGCACAGCATGCACATTCTCTTCTCTTATGAACAGTACAACCTATGTTGCGTTGGGTTCTCTGCTACCATCCTTTTGTCAGAAAGCAATGGCATACAGTGACCACGACATACATGTGAAAGGTGTTTTTGCTACAGAGGTCTCCTATATAAATGTTTCAAGGAGACTTTCCTTTTTGGTTGTTACTTCTGATAAAGCAGAAAATATCTTTGGGTTAGACACTATCAGACAGTTAGTGTTTTCCATTTTGGAGAATGTGTGTTTGCTTTCCATGGTGATTCCATTTTGTCCCATTGATGACTTGACTGCCTCATGTTTAGACGTGTTTCCCTTCAGTAGGGATGGACTGCAAATGTTGCTGTAAAAATTCATTTAAACCTGGGGTCCGTACTTGCTTTTCATAGGCCCACTCTACCCCACACATCCTCTGGGATGTGGTCAAGGTGGAATTAAGCAGATTGGAGGCCCTCGAGGTGGTTACCCATCTCATCGAGCCAATGGGTTTCATCCCTTGTAATTATGAGAAAACTAGATGGTCTATGTGGTAATTTTAAGGTTGTTAGTGCCCATGTTGTCATTGATACTTTTCCCATTCCCTGACCAGAATACCTGTTTTCCAAGTTGCAAAACAGTGCCTGTTGTGTTAAGGTTGATTTGTTGGAAGCATACTTACAGCTGCCACTGCATCCAGAATCTTGGGATCTGGAGGGGCTCAACATGCTCTTTGGCCCCTACAGGTATAACAGACTGCCCTTTAGTATTTCCAGTGCACCAGCAGTCTTCAAGCATTACTTGGAGCAGCTGACACAGGACATTCCTTCGTGCTGCAGTTATTCGAATGACATCATAGTGACAGGGGGCAACACCTTCAGATCTTGCAATCTCTATTTTCTCGATTAACCATGGCTAGCCTCAAATGCAACCTCCAAAATGAAGATTTTTCCAACAGCCTGTTGAATACCTTGGTTTTATCACTAGCAAACAGGGCATCTGTCCTAACAAGCATCATGTCCATGCTATAGAAAACATGCCCAGCCCCCAGAACCTTAAAGAACAGCAATCCTATATGGGAAAAATTACCTATCATGTTCATTTCAATATATTATGGAAAAAAAGTGTTCCATTCCAAAGGTCTCCAGAGGGCGACAGTTTTTTCTGCACTTAAATAAGCCCTCCAATCAGCACTGTGCATTGTTCCGTTTTCACCGGGGAAGTCTCCTCTTCTTGCCACACAGGCCTCGCAACTTGTCTCACAAAGAGGCAGACGGCTCTTTAACATCCTAATGTGTTCATTTTCAAGACACTCTACACTGTTCAATGCAGCTACTTCCAGACTGAAAATGAAGCAATGGCCATCGTTTGCGCAGTTAAGAAATTTTACACTTATCTGTATGGCATCAAAATATCATCTGCTTACTGAGCGTAAACAATTACTTGAATTCACATGCTGCGACACTGTCACGAATAAAACAGTGACTTGTATACAGAATAAATTTCCTTTACTTTATGTGTATGGTCACAAACTTTTCGTCAACATATTACCGGTTTCGGACTATAATGACCATCTTCAGATCTGCAGCAAAATATGGGAAAACATAAATACACTAGTAGATTGTCTACAGTTTAAAACAATAACATAGTCTATAATGAAAAGTACTTCTGACATACATATACATTTGCGCGCTTTAAGTATGAAGAGGCATACCTGTTATATATATATAAAAAAAAACAATGTCCTAATGTACTGCAGCCATAGTGGCATCGTCAAATGTTAAATGCAAAATCAGCACCAGCATCGTCAAATGTATATAAATAGCAGTGTATGCATGAGTCATGTTGTCAGCAGCACTACTGTTCAAAACAAACTGCCGTACAGTAGCCACAAAATGTTTGTGTTGTAAGTTCACCAGATGTCACTACTGAAGGCATACATAAGTCTTCAACGATTACTTGAACAGCGTAAAATAAAGGGGGGATACAATTGGTAAAGTCAGTAATGGGCTTATAAGGTGTAAGAGGCATTACAGTAATAAAAAGTGATGAAACAGAACACGACAAAAGTTAGATTGTTAAAAAGAGGAAGAGTTAAGAGAACAATAATTAACATCTGCTCAAGTACCAATATTCTAGAAAATGACAGAAGTAATAAACAGCTCACATAGTGCACAGAATAATATAAAAACTATAAAGCAAGTAGCTAAAGAAGCCACAATGAGAGAAAACATACTGCTACACGTAATCGGCGCCCTCTGTTAGTGCTAACCCCAGAATTACGCATAGGCGAGAAGTGGTTAGAGGAATGTTACCTCCTCCTTCCAAAAGGCTAAGCCTTGTCTCTGCATTCACAGCTTCCTCTCTCCAGCATTTTCTTCAACTCTGTGTATGGACTTCCCATCTCTCTGATCATATTTTTTAAATATGATTTCTCAGTTATCTCACTGTTTTCTTCCTGACTACCTTGCCTTGGAATCTGTTTTGTAAAAGAATATCACATCTAATAAGTTTTGCTTTGTAATGGCGTATAACTTTCAATAATTCTTTCTCCTCTCCAATTTCCTGTGGAACCATCCCACTCACACACACTCTCTCTCTCTCTTTTCTTTCTTTCTTTTAGTCCAGCTGGTTCTCGTGCTTCTCCTCCAGAACCACATTTCGGCAGCTTCAACGCAAACTTTCTCCTGCTTTGCTAACAACCACGATTTTCAGCCATACATCACACACGTGACACTCCACACACAGGTCTTAACAAATCTTTTCTTAGTGTAGAAGCTAATATGTTTGTTCATTCAATAGATGATTGTTCTTATTTTGGAAGGCATTCTTGGCCAGTGTTGTTATTATCTCAATTCCTTGGGGCATCTACTGTTTTACTCCACAATGCTACCAAGACAGTTAAATTCAGTTACTTCCTCGAATTGCTCACTCCCTATTTTTGGCAGTCTTACCTATAGGATCTTTCTAATCTATAGCCACAAATTTCATCTTCTTGTTATTTTTTTTAGTTTTGTTATGTCTTGATTTAAGACTCAGCTTTTTTTTTTTTTTTTTTTTAGTTCTCTCTCTGACTGCCACTATTGCAGTGTCACTGGCAAATCTAAAGCAGTGAATATGAATACCATTAATTTTGATTCCAGTCATCTTTTCTATCTTTATTGTTACTGCCTCCTTAATTAACATTTTAAATTCATGAGATCATAGAGGGCAGCCCTGTTTTACTCCCCTTCCGATTTTTGCTTCTTTCTTGCTACCATTAATATCCACTTCAATACCAGTACTTTGACTTTTGCATTATGTTGTTGTGGTCTTCAGTCCAAAGACTGGTCTGATGTAGCTCTTGATGTTACTCAATCCTCTGCAAGCTTCTTCATTTCTGAATAACCAATGTAACTTACATCCTTCTAAATCTCCTTATTGTATTCATCTCTTGGCCTCCTTTGACAATTTTTAACCCCCCATACTTCCCTCCAATACTAAACTGATGATCCCTTGATGTCTCAGAATGTGTCTTATCAACAGATCCTTCAATCAAGTTCTTCCACAAATTTGTTGTCTCCTCAATTCTATTCAGAACTACCTCATTAGGTACACGATCTACTCGTCAATTCTTCTGCAGCACTACATTTCTAAGGTTCTATTCGCTCCTTGTCTGAACTGTTTACTGTTTATCATCCTTGTTCCACTTTCATACAAGGCCATATTACAGACAAATACCCTCAGAAAAAGACTTCCCAAGATTTAAATCCATATTCAATGTTAACAAATTCTTCCTCTTCTGAAAGGATTTAATTTGACTACATTCCTTTACCCTTGTTTTGCTGATGTTAATGTTGCCTTGTATCCTCTTTCTGAGACACTATCCATTCCGTTCAGCTGCTCTTCAAAGTTCTTTGCCATCTCTGATGGAATTACTACGTCATCAGCAAACCTCACTGTTTTTATTTCTTCTCTTTGAACTTTAATTCCTTCAGCAAACTTTTCTTTGGTTTTCTTTGTTGCCTGTTGAGTGTACACATTGAGCAACATAGGGTGTAACTACAAGCCTGTCTTATTCCCTTCTCAATCACTGTTTCCATTTCTATAACAGATGCCTAGTTTCTGTCCAAGTTGTAAGTAGCCTTTTGTTCCTTATATTTTACCTCGTTGGCTTCAGAATTTCGAAGAGTGTCTTCCAGCCAACACTCTCAAAACCTTTCTCTAAATCTACAAATAGTGTAAACATACATTTGTTTTTCCTTAACCTATCTTCTAGGAGAAGTCATAGGGTCAGTATTGCCTCGCGCATTTCAACATTCCTTCGGAACCCAAACTGACCTTCCCAGAGGTCGGCTCCTACCAGTTTTTCCACTCTTCTGTCAATAATTTGTATTATTATTTTGCAACCATGATTTATTAAACTGATAGTTTGGTAATATTCACATGCATCAGTACCTGCCTGCTTTGGAATTGGAATTATTACATTCTTCTTGAAGTCTGAGGCTATTTCACCTGCCTCATACATCTTCCCCACCAGTTGGAATACTTTTGTTAAGACAATCAGTAGATCTGGCAGTAAGTAGTCCACCCCAGGGGCCTCGTTTCTACTTAGGTCTTTTAGTCTTCCATCAAATTCTCCTCACAGTATCATATCTTCCACCTCATCTTCATCTACTTCCTTTTCCCTTTCTTAGTACTGTCCTCATGTTCATTTCCCTGTACATGCTACTTCCTCCTTTCGGCTTTTCTTATTTGCTTAGTACTGGTTTTTCCATCCAAGCACTTAAAACTCATATAGCTGCTTCTACTTTGTCCAAAGACCTCTAATTTTCCTACAGGCAGTGTTTACTGTTCCCTTGGTGAAATTTGCTTCTATATCCTTACATTTTTCCTATAGACCTTCCTGCTTAGCCGTTCTGCACTTCCTGTTGCACTCTCTTTTTTGACACTTGTATTCTCTTTCACCTGCTACATTTTTATACTTTCTTCTTTCATCAATTAAATTCAATGTATCCTGTGATAAATAAGGATTTCTGTTAGGCCGGGTCTTTTTGCCCATGTGAGCCTCTGCTGCCTCCACTACTTAATTTCTCCAAGCTACCCATTTTTCTTGCACTCTATTCCTTTCCCCTGTTCTAGTCACTCATTGCCTATCACTACCCCTGTAACTCTCCACAACAACCTCTTGTTCTATGAACTTACTCAGGCCCCATTTCCTTGATTTGCAACCTTTTTTTCAGTTTCTTCAATTTTGATCTACGGTTTAGAACCAATAAATTGTGGTCAGAGTGCACATCTGGCACTGGAAATGTCTTACAATTTAAAATCTGATTCTGAAATCTCTGTCTTATCATTATATAATCAATCTGAAACCAGCCAGTGTCTCCAGGTCTCTTCCATGTATATGATTTTCTTTCACAAGTCTTAAATGAAACAAGTTAAATTATGCTATGTACAAAATTCTATGAGGCAGCTTCCTCTTTCATTCCTTTCTCCCAGGGCATTTCATATGCGTCTTGGATACGATAATTAGTTCAGTATCCTGTTCACTGTAGGTTACCCACATTCCCAATTTCTCATTCATTACTCCTAGTTGATTTGCATTTACAATCATGTACTCATCCGACAAAAAGTCTTGGTCCCCCTGCCACCTTATTCACTAATTCTTCTATATCTAACTTCAACTAATCCATTTCCCTTTTTAGATTTTCTAACCCAACTGCTCGATTAAGAGAGACAACACTCCACACTCTGACACACAGAGTTCCTGTTTTATTTTTCCTGATGACGACATCCTTCTGATTCCGGAGGTCCGAATGGGGAACTATTTTACCTCCAGAATATTTTACCCAAGAGGATGCCATCATCTTCATTTAACCATACAGTAGAGCTGCACACCCTCGGCAAAAATAATGGCTGTAGTTTTCCCTTGCTTTCAACTGTGCACAGTACGAACACAAGGCCATGTTGGTTGATGTTACGAAGCCAAATTAGTCTATCATCCAGATTGTTGCCCTGCAACTACTGAAAAGGCTGCTGCCCTGCATCAGGAATCACATGCCTCTCAACAGATACCCCTACATTGTGGTTGCACCAATGGTACACGTACCTGTTCTCATTGAGGCATACAAATGTCCCCACCATGGCAATGTCTGTGGTTCATGGGAGGGGGGTGTACAGAGGGGGGAATTTTGTACCTACTCAATTAATTGCCTGTCCTTCCAGAGAGATCCTGCTTTTTCAGTGCTTTAAATAGTAACTTGAATCAACCATACCAAATACTTAAATTCTATGTCAATAAATGCTATTTATGCTTTCCTGTTTACTTCTAATCTACTTTCCAAAATTTTATGTAGTGCCAATATTGCTTCTTCCATTTCCTTCCCTGCTCTGAAGTCAAACCAATCACTGGCTAATTTCCCATCTATTTTCTTTTATCAGATCTAGAGTATGAAAAGAGTAATGGGAAAGTACATCCAAGGATCTGGCAGCAGTCTTCACTGACTTTAAGGAAGTCTATTATTTGGTCAACTGGAAAATATTGTTTGATATTTTGTTAGAATTTGGAGTGAACTTTCAGTGGAAATTATCAAGCAAATTCTACTACATGGGCTTTCAAAAGTAAAATTCATAGGACACCTCTCTGAAGAGTTTTTCCATTAAAACTGCGATCTGACTGGGTGATGGACTCTTCTCAAGTTTTCTTCAAAAGTGTGTAAGAGATGATCATCTAACAATGGGAAGATGAATTAGCTAGGAAAGTTTTAATGAACAAAGTCCACTCTGGAGGTTCAAAGAGCATTGGTAAGAGTCAATTGCCTTGTATCCTGTGATGATCTGGCGATCCAGTCACGAAACAGACAGCTGTTTAACAGTTACATAGATTGGAGTCAGAAGCAGAGAAAACTGATCTCCAAGTTTCTTTTCAGAAAACAAAGTATGTGGGTGAATGAGAAGTCTTTGTCCTTTTTTTATATATCTGTAATAAGGTAAATGTAGCTAATTATACACAAGCATACTGTTTACCTAACTTACACAAGTTTTCCACATAGTCCTCACACCAGTACAAACATTTATTCCATTGCAGTACTATATTTGAGATACTCCTGAGGTAGAATTCATCCAGTTGACTGTGGAACCCCCATCGGACTGCTGTCTTGGCTTCATCACCGCATTTAAATTGCTGTCCTACCAGGAACTTCTCCAGCTGACCAAAAACACGGAAATCACTAGTGAAGAGGTCTGGCCTGTATGGCAGGTGGTCCCACTTCTCCCAGTGATATGACAGAAGCTTCTTTGCAATTCTGAATGCTACATGTTATCTCACACTGTAATGGTGGATAATCACATTGTCCACATCGAGAATCCCTCGACACTTTGTTCCGATAGCATCCACAGATGTGACAGTATGGAACAGTAACTGTTGGCACTGATGGATGCACATAATGACATGAAAAGCAGCAGCAGTCCACGGTGATCAAAATATCGCCAGTAACAATGTGGTCCAGGAAACTCTCACCCTCCTCAGCATACATTTGCAAAATATTCAGTGAAGCAGTCATTTGCTTGCCATTCCTTATGTCATCCGACTGCTTTGACACCTATTGACATGAAAGCTTCTGGTATTCTATGGAACTGTGAATGATGTCGCAAATGCCAAGCTGCAGAAAAATGTTCTTGAGGTACACATGACAGTCCACTTTCACCATTGCGTGCACAATGGAAATGTTGTCAGTCAGCAACAATGTGGCCACCCTAAAAAACTTACTGATTGATAAAAAAAACACCTGAACAGCATATGATCACCCGATGATAGAGTAAAGTGAAATAAAAAATGTGGACAGCTTCAGATATATTGGTGAAACAGTGCAGACGAAATCTATAGGAAAAGAAGTGAACAACAGCAGGAAAGAGACTATGGAAGCTGCTTTTCGCAGGGCAGATGTTCAATACAAGACAAAGACAGTCTCAAGGAAAGCTAAACTCAGGCACTATAACACAGTGATTAAAACTCAAAGTCCACAAGCAAATGAATTCCTTAAAATGACAGGTAAAGATGGACTGAGAGAAGCAGTGAAGTTTGAGTGCAAGATCCTTTGAAAAATAATGTACTCGTGGTGTGAACTAAAGAACATCCTACAGAGGCCTGTTTATGAAACTATGGCTACTGCTTCCCAACATATTTATTCCTTAATTAAATTTGTCATTAAAAATAAACTAAGACAAAACAAATGGCCCACCACAAAGCAATTATCTGAATGGGGCAGAAATTTGTACATGTGATATACATGCACGGACAAACAAATCATTAAAATTTCAGAGAAATTGAATGATTTATTCAAGAGAAATGGTTTCAAAAATTGAGCATGTCAATAATGTGTTGGTCCACCTCTGACCTTTATGTGAGCAATTATTCAGCTTGGCAATGATCGACTGAGTTGTTGAATTCCTCCTGAGGAATACCGTGCAAAATTCTGTTCAATTGGTGTGTTAGACTGCCAAAATCCCAAGTTGTTGGAGGACCCATTCGATCATGCTCCAAATGTACTCAATTGGGAAGAGATCCAGCGATCTTGATGGCCAAGGTAGAGTTTAGCAAGCATGAAGGCAAGCAGCAGAAACTCTTGCTACATAGAGGCGGGTATTCTCTTGCTGAAATGTAAGCCCAGGATGGCTTGCCATTAAGGGTACCAAAAAGGGGTGTAGAACATCGTAGACATACCATTGTGATGAAAGGGTGCCATTGATGGCAATCAGAGGGGTCCTGATATGAAAAGAAATGGCACCTCGGACCATCATTTCTGGTTGTTGGGCCATATGGCGGGTGAGAGTCAGGTTGGTATCCACCACTGTCTGGGGCATCTCCAGACATCTTTGCTTGTCACTGGGGCTCAATTCAAAACGAGACTCACTGCTGAAGACAATTCTACTCCCATCAACAAGATTCCAAGCTGAATATATGTCTGGAGATGCCCCAATCAGTGGTGGTATATCAAACTCACTGTTGCCCACAATATGGCCTGTATGGTGGTCGACAGGTCTGGGGTGCCATTTCATTTCATAGCATCCACAGAACACTTACAGCACAGTGCTACCCTGATGATATTCTATGCCCAGTTTCGATGCCCTTCATGGCAATCCATCCTAAGCTTACATTCAGCAAGAGAATGCAGACAGCAAATGGCAAG
This sequence comes from Schistocerca cancellata, assembly GCF_023864275.1. NCBI lineage: Eukaryota > Metazoa > Arthropoda > Insecta > Orthoptera > Acrididae > Schistocerca > Schistocerca cancellata. The sequence continues at coordinate 384,396,874 of NC_064627.1, read as the reverse complement.
AGTTTCTACTGCTTGTCTTCGTGCTTGCCAAACCCTACCTTGGCCAGCAAGGTCACTGGATCTTCCCCCAATTTATACTGCTCCTCTGCATACAGTCAGAGTTTCTATTGCTTGTCTTGATACTTACCAAACCCTACCTAGGCCAGCAAGGTTACTGGATCTCTCCCCAATTGAGAACATTTGGAGCATTATGGGAAAGGCCCTCCAACCAGGTCGGGATTTTGATTATCAAATGCACCATTTGAACAGAATTTATCTCAGTACCTCCAAGAGGACATCCAATGACTCTTATACTAAGCTGAATAACTGCTCGCATAAAGCCCATGGATGGACCAACCATTACTGATTTGTTCAATTTGTGAAGCTCTTTCTCTTGAATAAATCATTCAATTGTTGTGAAATTGTAATAATTTGTATGTCCATACTTGTACTTCACATATACCGACTTCCATCCCATTCGGATAATTCTTCCTTGGTGTGGCATTTTTGTGTGTTAGAGTGTGTATTTATTTTTCAAACCAACAACTCCGTTCATGGAACCAATACTGGAATTAAGAATAATCTTCACAAAGATTTAAAGTCCTTACTTTGGTCCAGAAAGGTGTCCATTATTCAGGAATGTGCATTTTTAATAGCTTTCCAGAAGCCAAAAAAAGTTTAATTACTATTATAGATCAGTTTAAGAGGAGCCTAAAGGCATTATTGGTGGTTAATTACTAGTACTCCACTGATTAATGTCTTAGTAGAAGCAACTAACCTGTATACATTACTAATTTTATGAAATAATGCAAGTATTAGTACAATGTGACTACCATAAAATTCAGTGCAGTAATACAATCACTGTAAATAAATGTTGTAAAATGATGCATGGCTACAACGGCCTAAGACTTACCATATATAGCTCAGTGTATTTAACATTTGCATGTTTTGTCACCAATTATTTATTACCTTTTAAATGGAAGTATGTTTAAGATTTGAGTTTTAAGACTAAGATTTGGCAATCCAGTGCAAGCTGCTGGAGAAGGTGGCCATGTGAGTGTGAGGTTGAGTTTTCACTGTTTAAGTATATCTAAGATTTTTTGAAATATTCTACATCCACATGGATCATTTCACTTGGGATCTGTGGAATCCTCAACATTTTAGATTTTGCTAAAATTTGGAACAGTTATAGTGCGTGCTGAGACTAAGGAAAATAACAAATATATTTTTTTTTTATCTCAAACTGCTTCTGAAATACAACTATGCAAAGTTTCCAAAATCTCACAAAAAATGCATGAACTATTTTTTTTAAAATACTAATTGAAGTTTTGGTTTGTTTTTCATCCAAAAAGTACATAATTTAATATTTTCAAAATATTGTCATAAATACTTAGTACTGTTGTAAGTCAGATGTCAAAAAATAAATATGGAATGATGATGGGTTCAATGCAAAAAATTACCAACTTCTTTTCACTAACATCTCAGTTTAGACCAAACCTACCTTCAACAAATAGGAATGTAATTAAAATAGGCAGAAAGTAACAAGACAACTATCAGAAATATAAAAATATCATCATCTTAAAATAAAACCAACCACCATATTCTATAATTAAATTAGGTTGATCGCTTACTTTGATTTTATACAATTTATACCAATTGCCTATTAATTGGTAAAACAAAAATACTGAACATGGGACCTATAACTACAAATTTAAATAAGGTATGGAAAAAATTTAAGTACTGATAACAGTTCCGGACCATGATGCTTGGATCAGAACTATTAAAAAAAAAATTAAAAAAAAAATACATATATGATGCTTGTTTTTGAGTAATAGGAACTTGTATATAGCTAAATGTAGCACAATAGGTACTAACGATAATTTTTAGACAACTATCTGCAAAATATAAATTAAAACTAACCCAAGGAAAAATTAAGTTTTGAGTTGAAAGCAATTTCCCAAATAATTCTTGGATTTTTACATATTGCAATTGGGGTTGGCTTACATCACTTTCAACAACAGTTTGTGTTCTCCCAATTGGAGTAAACAGATTTACTTTTGTGAGAATGTGCACAACTGACACCCACAGAACATCCACAGAAACACAGAAAGGAGAACACAGAAAGGAGAATGACTTAGCTGGTCCACATCGATGAAGAAATTTTCATTTCATCAAGTTCATTTTTTTTTTAATGTAATGTACCCAAGCCACAAGTTTTTGTCATACACAGTGGTGACGTAGCCTGACATGTCTTCTTGTAACTTCAATTTGCTGCGTTAGTTTGATTATCCACACTTCTTCAAGCCGACTTTTTAAGAACATTTCTGAAGCAGCATAATAATCTTGAGTGGAATAGGTAAAATCTGTTTTTGTTATTTTATCTATAGCCCACTCAAACAGCTCTCCTAGGGTTTGGATCCGGTTGTGGTATGGCCATTGCAAACTTGCACAAGCTGCCAGTCTCTTAACGGAACTCACTACTCCTTCGAAGGCCCTTATCCATGGGCTATGGTTGGAAAGTGCCACTTGACTTTTATGTTGAAGTCTTCATCATGAAAGCACAGGTTCAGAAAGTTTGTCTTATTTTTGTATTGAGCAGCAGAAATAAAAACAGTAAAAGGTCAATCCATATGAAGTGGTCCAGTGATGGTTGCTTGACCATTTTTATCTATTTTAAATTTTTTTAAATGTGAGTGCCGAAGTTCAAAACAGTTTTTTTAAATAATTTATCTTGCACCTTTACTGGATTGTGGCCATTTTTATTTATAGGCGCACGACGATTTTTCAGTCTGGAGACATTAGCAAAAATTGGAATCTCTCTGCACTGGGTGAAAAATGTCCTCTTCAACATTGCCTATTACACAAAATACCCTAAATTAAAAAATAACCAGCCAAAATGACCTCCAAATATACAGCTGATACTGAAAATGCGTTTCCATCTACAAGTAAATTTAAGACTCCAGCTGTTAGTTTACCAACGCCACGCATTGGGACTATAACGCCAAAAGTAGGCCCAGATTCTCCTATAACAATTCTGCGACGTCCGAAACTGGGTGAAGTAGTTGTATCCATGAAGGGAAGTCCAGTGATGTAGAATGCTGCCAGAGAAGAAAAACCAACTCTAAACATACCAATGGCCAATGGAACAGTAATGTCCATCCTTCCTCAAAGAGGTCTACGAACTGCTCAGTTGCCCCAGCAAATGGATCCTGAAACTCAAGAAAACCTAAAAGTGATATGGGAAAATCTGAACGATCTTATTGGACATATAAGAAACTCCTAAACCTTGATTTGTCATTAAATGTGTTTTAAGAAAGGAGACAATGTGTGAAAGAAGGGATACTGTTTAATATTATTGTAATTTTAATATTTTATTTTGTTAACTTGGATATAAAGCGCATTTTGCGTGTTTTGAACATTAAACATAATCAGTAATACGCCGAATCAAAGATAACATCTTACTGCAGAACAAATCTATAAATACTTCACAAGTTTTCTGTATGATTACCAGATTACAGAGGTCAACTGACACCCACTGGTTCAAAGGAACTCTCAAATTTTCACCATGAATATCTCATAAAATTTTACATATTACAGTTTCTCCTGGGTAATAGTCGCCATTTCCCAACTGATGATGGGTTGCAAAGCACTTTTGCAATGCATTGTTTGTAATTGTTTAAAATGGCATTTGTTATTTTATTTAGTTTGGCATTTCTACCATTAATTTTATGTTTCAGTAATTTGTGCACAAATGTAGGAAGTGCATGCTACTCTGTCCAGCGAATACACAATGTTTTGGTCTCAACTGAGCGAATTTAGAGAAACCTATTTTTATGTTAAGAAACTTGTCTTTAAAATGTTTGTAAGCTTTTTTAATTTTACACAGAAAAGGTATTTTTGATATTCTTGTTTTACTTCCATTTGCTTTTGTAGCCATCACGTAATCTGTAATACCTGGAATTGCCCGTCTGACTTCATCGTTTTCATAAAATGAATGCACAGTTTTGACTGTTTCTACTGGTGAACATATCCCTGGTTTTCAGTTTGGACCTTCTATAAACTCTTTTTAATAGTTTTTTCTTTGATTGCCAGACAATATAATTAGGAGCATTAAATTCACACATTATCTTCCTGATACTCCTCGGGTAAACTTTTACGAATCATTGAGTGTTTTTTTCCCGCTACTTGTACAGTTGAAAAAATTAGTTTTGAGATTTTGGAGAATAGGTTCATCAGTATCAGTTTCTTTATCTGGCGAAATAGTTTCAGCAGGAACAAAATGTTTGTTTCATCGACAAGGAGATTTTGTTTCGCTTTTGATTTGGCATAGTTCTTAGATGTTATTTTTTCTTATCAACTGGGGACTCAAGAAGTTTTTAAAGTGATGTGTTAAGTGTTTGAACAAATACTGAATTTACAGAGTTAAGTCTAGGTCTTTGTCCAGGATGATTATCTCTAATGAAGAAGAATCTTATCTTCAGTATTTTTATCACTGATTGGCTCTGTATTTTTCTACCTGGTTACGTATTTCCTACATTTACCACAAATCATGGAGCCATTAGGTTATCTGTGGAAATAACTCAGGCTTCCACACTGTGACATTTCTCTGTTTTCCTCCGTCTCTAATAAAATTATTTCATGTCCTCAATGGATTAAAGCTCTTATAGCACTGTTATTTTCACACATTTCATACTGATATAAAAACCACTGAAATGCACTTCTTCAATTTATAGTTTTATTTGCAAATGAACTACCAAAAAATACCAGTGTCCAGTAAAACATATTAGATAAAAAATTGTTCAAATTAGGGGTAATAACTGCTTTACACTAATACATGGCGCGCTATAATGGCTTATGGAACACCAATGTAAAAAGTTTAATTATCCATCTTGGATCATCCCCTCAGCAAAGGCTCTACTCACTGAATGATTGTACAGATAGTAAGTGCATGGCTGGACACAGACTGTGCATTTTTCAATTTGTTCTTAGCCTGTGTGCACATAGAGGAACCAACTTCCTAGGCTTGCATACAGTGGTTCAAGTCTGTGGAAATGGAATGCACATTTTGATCTGCTTGGACCATAACTATTACAACTCTTATACTCTTTTTATTCAATATTTTTTTTAACCAGTTAATAGGATATTAGTTTCAATGGCATAAAATTAAAGGATGCAATCAACTTAAATTACTTACAGAATATCAATGGTAGGCAATGAAAACCATATAATTCCATTTTGTTAAATTTCACAGGAGAAGCAAAAATGATTTCTTAAAAAGTAGTATTAAGTTTACAAATAAAGTTGCTTCATGTGTAACTATATAGTAGAGGCCTAGGTATTTACAGATTAGACAAATCTCTTTGACAGCAGAGTTATTGATTTCTGGAATTATAAGGCTTTTACAGACAGACTGAGTTGTGGGATTTTAAGTGCACACCACTGACATGCTGATTGGCTTTGTTTTAAGATGACATTTTGATATTTTTAGTTACCTTTCTGTACGTCTGAATTAAATTCCTGTTTCGTCGAAATGGGACTATCACTGGAGGGGGGGGGAGTTAGGAATAATATTTTTAATACTGAGGCCATCACCATCCCATATTTATATTTTGATAATTTACAACAGTACTAAGGATTTATGGAAACATTTTGAAAATTTTAATTACATACTTTTTGGGAAAAGTTTCATCAAAATTTCAATTAGTAATTCGAAAAAAATTTTACTTTAGAACCCATGTTTTGTTTATCATTGGAAAGAGCATAAAAAATGGTGTAAAATAACACCTTCCCTAGTTCCCAGTTCTCTAGCTCAATTAGCATACCTCCTAGAACGAAGTCCATTCATGCTTCTTTGGACAGGTTTCGAAAATTTTACATAGCCATACTACAAATCGATTTGAAACTAAAAGAAAAATAAATAAATTTGGTATTTCTCAGCACCCACTATCAGGACACCAAATTTAGCAAAATCTGAAACGATAAGGTAAAGTGGGTGTGTTGATTTGACATAGAATAGTCCATTACAATATTTGTTTTTCTTTGTAAATACACTCCTGGAAATTGAAATAAAAACACCGTGAATTCATTGTCCCAGGAAGGGGAAACTTTATTGACACATTCCTGGGGTCAGATACATCACATGATCACACTGACAGAACCACAGGCACATAGACACAGGCAACAGAGCATGCACAATGTCTGCACTAGTACAGTGTATATCCATCTTTCGCAGCAATGCAGGCTGCTATTCTCCCATGGAGACGATCATAGAGATGCTGGATGTAGTCCTGTGGGACGGCTTGCCATGCCATTTCCACCTGGCGCCTCAGTTGGACCAGCGTTCGTGCTGGACGTGCAGACCGCGTGAGACGACTCTTCATCCAGTTCCAAACATGCTCAATGGGGGGACAGATCAGGAGATCTTGCTGGCCAGGGTAGTTGACTTACACCTTCTAGAGCACGTTGGGTGGCACGGGATACATGCGGACGTGCATTGTCCTGTTGGAACAGCAAGTTCCCTTGCCGGTCTAGGAATGGTAGAACGATGGGTTCGATGACGGTTTGGATGTACTGTGCACTATTCAGTGTCCCCTCGACGATCACCAGTGGTGTACAGCCAGTGTAGGAGATCGCTCCCCACACCATGATGCCGGGTGTTGGCCCTGTGTGCCTCGGTCGTATGCAGTCCTGATTGTGGCGCTCACCTGCACGGCGCCAAACACGCATACGACCATCATTGGCACCAAGGCAGAAGCGACTCTCATCGCTGAAGACGACACGTCTCCATTCGTCCCTCCATTCACGCCTGTCGCGACACCACTGGAGGCGGGCTGCACGATGTTGGGGCGTGAGCGGAAGACGGCCTAACGGTGTGCGGGACCGTAGCCCAGCTTCATGGAGACGGTTGCGAATGGTCCTCGCCGATACCCCAGGAGCAACAGTGTCCCTAATTTGCTGGGAAGTGGCGGTGCGGTCCCCTACGGCACTGCGTAGGATCCTACGGTCTTGGCGTGCATCCGTGCGTCGCTGCGGTCCGGTCCCAGGTCGACGGGCACGTGCACCTTCCGCCGAACACTGGCGACAACATCGATGTACTGTAGAGACCTCACGCCCCACGTGTTGAGCAATTCGGCGGTACGTCCATCCGGCCTCCCGCATGCTCACTATACGCCCTCGCTCAAAGTCCGTCAACTGCACATACGGTTCACGTCCACGCTGTCGCGGCATGCTACCAGTGTTAAAGACTGCGATGGAGCTCCGTATGCCACGGCAAACTGGCTGACACTGACGGCGGCGGTGCACAAATGCTGCGCAGCTAGCGCCATTCGACGGCCAACACCGCGGTTCCTGGTGTGTCCGCTGTGCCGTGCGTGTGATCATTGCTTGTACAGCCCTCTCGCAGTGTCCGGAGCAAGTATGGTGGGTCTGACACACCGGTGTCAATGTGTTCTTTTTTCCATTTCCAGGAGTGTATTTACTGTATCCTCCCGACACGTTCTACATCCTGTGAGATATCTCACTATGCATGTAATGGAACGGAAAGTGCATCTAATCTTATCATGATAAGTTATGCTGGCATAATGAATGGCTGATAAAGTCAATAAGGAAACGACTGAAGCGGATTTTTCGTGTACTGTACAACAGGTCTCATGTAGGCCTATTCGATAAATAGTCCAAGAAAGTAAACAAGGTCATCAAAAGAACTGTGTGCAATCAAGAAGGCATCACTAACTGATGATCTAAGTCCACGGCACAGGTCAACAACTTTAATGGTTGCAAAAGCAAAACGATCGCTGGGTACAGGAGGGAAGGCTGGCGAAAGAATCCAAAGCCTTTAGGCTGCATAAAGCTACCAAAAATTCTTTTTTTAAAGTAGCATAAATTGTGAAACATATCAGCAGAGCCTTTAAATAACAGTCCAGTAATGTGGTGTTGTGTTTCTCGTCAAACCGTACGCCGGTGATAAAAGCAAGTATATTCTCTTATACTGTTATAAACACTAGGAAGAATATAATCTATTATTCCAACAGTGTTATGACAGGAAGAAAAGGCTGCACTTACCACGACGAAAACTACTGTAGGAAAACCAATACTGTACTTCTCGCAAGTTTTGCGGCATATCTTCCAAATGGCACTCCATCCATTTCCTTCAATCAATAGCTGCAAGTAACTACCCCAAACTGAACGAATTCTAGGTCCGGGCAAACATTCTTTATCAATGCATAAAATTGTTTGGTATTCAATAAGACGCTCATTTAAAGTTTTTTCAAAAGTGTACACATCTGAAGCCATCGTCGTTCGTTATTCTCTCCGTTTTTGACGGTAGACTACTGGAAAAAGTCACGCAAATGAAAGTGTTTTTATTAAAATCTCTTGGCGTGTATACACAACGTCACAACATCAAACTTAATAGAAATGCCGCCCTTCTGTTGCCAACGTAATTTTCTAACTTCTGTCATATTTTACTTTCATGAAACGATATTTATTTAATTAAATTTTATTTGTACAGAAAAACCTTGAGATTATTCGCAACTAAAATAATACACTTAAAGTATATGTTTATTTTCGTATTTTTATAATGAAAACGCCTGTTTCTCACATAATCTCTCTGGTCATAACTGAGTATTTAGAAACACGAAGTTGTCGTGCCTGAAGCGTCGTTGTGAGGTTTTTACAACCATTGACATGTCGTTAATAATTTTTGGCAACAATAAATCGGCGAATTTATTATAATGATTTACGTTTGATTGTATATATAGATACTGTTGAAGATGAGCGATTATTTTGAAGACTTTGGTTGGTACTCAAAAAGACAAATCTCCGTTAAAGCACGTAACTTCCTCACAAGGCACTTAATAGACTAATAGAACATGAGAGAGATATTTAGTGTAGTTATTCATTACTTGTTGTGATTTACGGTTTGTTGTATCTCGGCGACTGATAAATTTAAATCCTTTTTCATGTGTTTTGATGCAAAATGAATACGTAGACATCACAAATGCATACTAAAACTATACGGTTATCATAAATGACGCTGCTATTCACCCAATTACATGTGCATTGTTGCATTTGCGTATTGAGAAAGTAAAATTTAGACGTATGTAGAATCATAGCGTTCCGAAAATTTCATTCCATTCGCTGTTTTAATGACTTGTTTCTTGGTAGTGCCATAGTCAAATACTACTTCATGCAACAATCCCTCAGTTGAATGAAGTAAAAGTAATGTTTTCATTCAAAAGAAGTACATTTTACATTAAAGTTGTTATTGTGGATACAGTCAATCCTTTATTGAATGGTATTACAATAATTTTTACATACGTACATACATTATTAAGACAGCCCTTTCGAATGGTTGTGTCAATACTGGATCTTTCTTTCTGCAGCACTGTGTGTGTGGTGTATTGAAACTTCGTGGCAGATAAAAACTTTGCCGAACTGGGACTCCACGCCTAAAGTCTTGCATTTCACGGACAAGGTTGCCTTGTAAGGCTATGTTCCTACTTTGAGCCCTGATCCAGCAGAAGTTTTAATCTGCCAGGAAATTTCTTGTGAGCAGTTGTTGCAGAGAACAAGGTTGTTTCATTGTAGGAATAAGTAGTTGAGTACAAATATGTAAATGGCCTGCATGTAACCATATGGACTTTGACATTCTTTAGTTGTAAACTCAAACTTTAGTGAAGTTGACACATTTCTGATCATAATGTTTATTGTGGACATCTGTGGAACATGGTACCAACTAAGAAATGCGATTAAGGTTGAGTTGCTACTCACCACACACAAAGAGAAGGTGTTGGATGGCACACAGGCACATTTAAATGGATGTTATTCAGCTATTGGACGAAGTCCTTGGGGGAAAAAAGGCCCCACACACAGTCAGACACACACAACTAACACACATGGTCACCAGCAGGCAGTGGGTACTCATTCAGTTGTACTAATGGTTTGATGTGTACAACCTGTTGGTAAATAAACTTGTTCAATGAAGTAATGATACCCAATTTTTTAAATATATTTCCTGCTACTTTCAGTTGGTATTCTGATGGAATTATTCTCCGATTTGGTATCTGCCTTAATGTTACATTTTCTGAAAAAGACCCCGTATCTAAAAATTGGGAGTAAATGTAGGAATAGTGTCTTGCTGAAGGCTTGCTGTTACATGCTGATGGAAGGGAAAAGCATTCTATAACATTATCTTTGGCAGTATTTTTATGTATTCATTCCGCATCAATTGACAGTTAATATTTATCATTAACAAAACTTTGCGTCTGCTGTGCAGTCTACAATGTAGTAACCCATATGTTATTACACCTTTCATTGTGACTACTGTGGTGCGGATCATGCAGTTTACATAATGTTCCATGTGGCTGGCCTAGGCCCTCACCAGAAGTCACTGACCACAGTCCAGGATCCCGATATGTTCGTGCGCTGGCCCCGACCAGTAGTCTCTTAACTGTCAACAGTCTGTACATATCAACAATAGTACCTGTCAGACTGTATGCATTAATATGTCTGTACTAGACATCTTACAATTTGTGTCTCTGTTTATACTCGTGTGTATCTGAAATGTATAATGTCACTCCATGGCCTAATCTGTTATGCTCTCCCTCTGTGATCTAATAAACTGTGGATTTCTCATAACCAAGTTCTCCATTGTGTTCCAAGTCACAACAAATAGATTTATTATTTATATTCAGTGTAACAGAACCACTTCTGTTAATTACTTGTCATCTTAATCCAATGATTAAAGATTCCTGTTAGCTGGTACATGAATAGCAATTGAATGAAGCTGTTGAGGAAGGAATTCACTCCTCTGCTTCTTTACACTTTACTATTAATTTTGATATGTGAAAATTAGATACAGGCACAAATTGTGGTTCGAAGTTAATTGCTACTTTTTCTGCCTTCAGAAATGGGGCTTATTGTCTGTTCCACCTTCAGTCCATCTCTTTGTTCTGGTTCTTTCCTTATCTTTACACCTGTAGTTCAAACTACCTGTCCCAACCTGTTCTTTGCATCCTTTGTGTTATGTTACAAGCACTTTCTGTGTATTTATTTATTTATTGGCACTTTTAGCATTTATTTCTGCCCTAATTCACACCTTATATTATCACTGTGTTCTTGGTTGAAGTGTGGTATTGGACTCCCCCCCCCCCCCCCCCCCCCCCCACACACACACAGCAGAATCTTGATTGCAGCAACAGACTGATTTGCAGCACATCCCAGGTTCTAGGTTGCGTTGAAATATGACAATTTTGTTGTGAGATGGTGAAGGTAACGAATGTGGAAGCCAAATAAAGGTTGTGGTAACAAAATGACCAGTATTGCAGCCTAGTGTTTACATCAGCATCATTTTGAAAAATGCAAGTGGGTGGTCCAATAAGTAACTTTTACAGACTTCTCTGTATCTTAGTTTGTAGCATTTAACTCCCTGTCTAAACTTCATTTCCACAGCTTCAGTTGTCATTGTACCATTCACCATGTAACATTTGTTCTTGCTCCAGGAGTCACCAGTGGGTATGCATGTATTGTGTACTGTGATAAACTGTATTTCGTATTATAAATTGTCTGGTGCAAACTGTTTATTTTGTGATCAGAACAACACTGTACTGTTGGGACCAACCAATGAGTCGTTAAGATACTGATCTCATATTCAAGAGGGCGGAGTTTGTTTTTTCTGGTCTTCTTGCTTTAGGTTTTCCAAAATTGTTTGAGGTAAAGTGGAAATACGGAAGTGTCCGATCCCGCCCGTCTGCTTTGACCCATGATGTCACAAATATGACGGAAACGACCATAAACCACGATTCCAATATGGCACATATAAAGTCGGTACGTACACTATGAGGACGAAAATACATCGAAAAACAAACACGCACACTTTCCACAAAAAGCCTAATTACACTAACGGGACAAGCGCGGGAAATGGGGTGTTTTTGGGTGGGGGCAAACTAAATATAAACAAATTTAGACACCCACTCCCATACAAAACCACACAAAATGGCGAAAAAAACCGACATCACAAAACTCCCCAAATACCACTAAACACAATATCATTTGGAATCGGACACTGCCCTTGACCTATATAGCTCAACAGCAGCTCCTGATCCCATAAATTAGGATCAAACACTTCCCTTGGCCTATATAGCTCAAAAACATCTCCCGATACCAATATCAACATACACAACCACACATTGGGATCGAACACTTCCATTGACCTGCACACTGTTAATTTCATCCGTCATATTCATTCCTGAACAAAAACAACAACCGATTAATTTTACTAAAATTACCACACGGTGTACAGTGAACAACACTAAATTAACCTTCACACAAAATCGTTAACTCACTGAAACAAATTCCACTACAAACACAGCCGACACTCGAACCGTTCTGGATAATGAGCAAAAGCAAACTGAGTCCATTACACCACACAAATGAAAACCCTGAACATACCACCAGAGAACACAACAAACCACAACACGAAGACATCTACAAACACGCCACACTCACAAACCAAACTCTGCGCCGTCATGACGTCACACACTACAACACCTTTACGTCACGGGTCAAAGCCGACGCGTGGGATCGGATGCTTCTGTCGACCCGGTAAAGGGCAACGCAGCTCCCTCAGCAAGGACACAGCCAGCCGCTTATCCTGTCATAGAAACCTACTTTTAAATTTTTTTTGTGTGTGTGTGTGTGTGTGTGTGTGTGTGTGTGTGTTTTGAGGTGTCGGTTTTCATAGTATTAGGGTGACAAATCCTATCTCTGAATCAATAAATAAATAAGATATAATCTTGCTGCTCTGCAATATACATCATAGAACACCAGGAGAGTATTCTTCTGTGCCTTCTTCTTAACTGTTCTAATTACATTTCACACTAGACCTGAAATCTTTTAATTTTGCAGAGTATATTTCGTCCTCTTTACTTGCTACTGCACATCCTGCATATATCCATTTTTTGGTAATATTGCTGATGTGTATATTGAAAAGAGTTGGAGACTGGCTGCCTAGACATATCAAATGCCTATTGAAAACTTTTTCTATCTCTATAAAGGCAAGACACATTTCTTTGTGATACTCATTCATCTGATTCTGTATTAATACAGTTGTCAAATGTTATTCTGACCTGTCTGAATCCTTATTGTTCATCAATTGATGAGTAGGTATGGTATGATTCTGCCATTTATTATTGTTGCATGCTGTGTTGTGCAAGCTTATTCCATGGAGATTCTCACATTGCTCTAGTTTTCCTCTTTTATGTATGGGTACTACAGATGACTATGACCGTGTGTCATTGCCAACATTCATTCATTAAAAATGCAGTATTCCAAATTGAGAATAACATCTGCCATATTTTAATAGTTCAACATTTATATAAAGTTACTGGCACGCACGGAGTTCAGGCAGGTTCCGATTCTTCCATAATCAGTGTCTGATTTGGCTTCTCTTTGTTTTCAATTCATTGATTTCGAATGTCTGATTTGGCTTCTCTTTGTTTTCAATTCATTGATTTCATTGTTTTGTATGCTATATTTTTGCTACCAAGCAGACGAGTCTGTGTCATTTTTACAAATCTGTCCCAATATTTTACATGAATTTTCCTTTAATTTGTCATTGTTCTTTGCTGTATATACAAGTTTCGTTTTCTCTGTTCACTCTGAAGGCAGTTTCGGTAGGCACTTCTTTCATGATCTATTTCTGTTTCTTCTTGTGTCCACATTTTGAGTGTTTTCTTGTTCCAGTGGCTTTCAAGGCTCTCATCTCTGCTTTTTTTTTTTAATCTCATTCCATTCATCATCAGAATGTTCTCATGAATCTGTTCTTCACAGGGTGAATTTAAGCGAATTTGCTGAAGTGCTCTTATGCCCTTGTTGCTGCAGGTATTCTTTAGAAAGTACTTCTTTATTTCTTTTCTGTGGTATTACTTACTCCACCATGTTAGTGTATTAATCGTTTTGTTTTTTTTTTTTTTTCTTTTTTTTCCCTAATGATTATGTCGGCACCACATACTATAGTGTCTGTTATGCTTGCTGCTAACTTTTTATTTATGTGCTTGCAGCTTGACTGAGATGAGGGATTGTGTTTGATGGAATGGAATGTGGTATCAAAGAATTGCCGTAAGAAAAAATCCCATCAGATATAATTCAGAGAAGCTGATATTGTAGGGTAGGATCCAGATGGCATAGTTGTAAAGTAGTCATTGAAGTAAAGCATATTGCATGCAGCAGCTTGTTCTGTCACTTAGTGGTCAGCTTTATCGTGGCCACAGTTTGACTATGGTGGCACATTTGGGTGAACAATAGGTTGGAGCCTATGCTCACATGAAAGGTGGTGCAGAAGCTACAGCAGCCGGCCAGAGTGGCCGAGTGGTTCTAGGTGCTACAGTCTGGAACTGCGTGACCGCTACGGTCGCAGGTTCGAATCCTGCCTTGGGCATGGATGTGTGTGATGTCCTTAGGTTAGTTAGATTTAAGTAGTTCTACGTTCTAGGGGACTGATGACCTCAGAATTTTAGTCCCATAGTGCTCAGAGCCAGAAGCTACATCAGAGATGGCACATGAGATGACTGCTTTCACAGATGGCCTGCTTTTGCTGGGGTAGGAGAATATGGGATAATTCCTGCACCTGGATCTTTCACTGGTATATGATCCACGTGGCAAAGGGTTGGGGTTTAGGTTTGGCATGAACTTGAACTAGGATATTTCAAAGATTGGGTGGGCAGTAGAATGTCAGTTTGGGAGAAGAGGAAGAATTGTGGAAATGATGTCCCACATTTCAGGATACAAAGAGAGATTACCACAAGTATTACAAAATGTCTGGTTATGTTGTTCTATAGTTCAATTCTTTTATCTTGGCGGTTCGTGCATGCCCGCCCAGACGCGGGAGATTGCTGTGTTGCCAGTTGTATGCGTCAAGAGAAGCAGCTTACATTTAGGGGGGAGCACGCAGTTTATGAAGTAAAGCCACCACGGCCGCATTAACCCTTTCGCTGCTACAGAGACGTGCTCCTCGCATTCCGCGATGTGCGCGATTTTGTCATCACTGCACTGCTCGCATGTGCAGACACATTGTGTTCCGACTGCTTTGACACACTTTATCATTCGATTTCATAAAAACTATTTGGCCCAAAAATTTGATTTTTACACATCTTCTTGACTGATACCTTCCCCCCATAAATGACTTAATTTTGTTTCGATATTCATCGCAGTTATTGTGCAGCATTAAATGTAGTAAACCATTGCACGAAATTTTGAAGAGTCCATAGCGTGTACTTTCCATATGGTCGATTTTAGTTGCCACTAGAAATTTCAAAAAATTGCATTCAAACGAATAAAATTCATGAAGTAAGACATTTCGATATTGTTTTTAATTCAGAAAATATTAAGCACCGAACAAGGTTTGAACTCAGAACCTTTTGCTTAGCAGCCATACACTTTAACCATTACACTAATGCAGCTTGTCATTCAATGTGTCTCCCGGAGGACTTTAAAATATCATGCAAAATACCGACAAACACTGTTGGTATGACTATGAATTACTCACGTTTCGTCGAAGTACAATAGGAAATAACAATTACCGCTGTTCTTTATTGCAAAAAAGCGGTTAGTGAGAATGATACAAACACCTTTCCTTGCTATCGCTTGAATTAGGAAGCTTATTGCTTGTTTTGTTTTATTAATTAATAGAATATGAAGCAATTGGTATAAAGAATGCTTCTTCCAAACTTTCTATAAAAGAAAGTCTGCTATCAAGACATTGCTTTTGTTCAATTACTTTATTTATGTCTGAACGTTTCTAAAACTGAAGACACTCGTCCGTGCTCTGCACTGCAGTTGAGCTCTGGCAACGTCATTCTCTGTTCATTGGTTGACTGTGTTTTGTGACGTCAGATGCGCAGAACGAACCTAAACTCGACCGCCGTCATAAATGATGCGCACTTTAGTGTGGGATGATATTTGGTAATTAGGGAGGGTAAGCTTTCACACTTGTTCCCTGGGGATGGTTGGAGAATTAGGGGCATATGTGAATATAGCATGGGAGATGTGTCTGTGAACTGTGGTTGGAGGGTGGTTTTGTCTGTAAAGACCTCAGTAAAACTTTCAGCATACTGAGCAAGCAGTTGCTCTTTCGTACAAATATTCCATCCGCAGGTAGCTCCATAAAAACCTGTCTATATCAAGCTCACCAGCTGTCAAAATTACAACTAATTTGACAGTTGCCACTAAAAAGTTTCTCCCAAACAATGTGCTCGCAACCCCCTTCCCCTGACCCCCCACTGCTTCTATGAATAGCTCTTTCGCCTCACCTTCCCAGCCATCAGTCTGTTTGCCTTCCATTCCCCCTCACTTTCTGCACAATCCCTCATCTCAGTCGGGCTGCAGTGCTGTAACAATGTAGTGAGTCAATGTGTGAGTCTTGTTATCTTCTCACATATAGTGATGTATATTTTTCTTCACTAAAAAATATTTTGTTAGTTTCAATGAATGAAAGGTGATAAATTATTGTAAGTCATTTCTATCATTCATCACATTTTCACCATATGCAGTCAGGCTGCTCTGGTTTGATCTCTGGTGTCAAATATGTCAATAATGCATAGATAGAAAAATTTATCTCAGTCAGTATTTTGATCTTAGTAAATAAAGGATGGAGTGTTCCATTGGACCAACGTCACACTTTATGTAGCATCTTTTTCTGGATCAGCAGGACATTACTGGGGTGATATAAGTGATCCCATAGCAACAGCCCGTAACGTGGTGTTTCTAATTTATTTTGGAATCAGTATATATTCCAAGCTGTTACAAATTTTGCTTTTGCGTCTTTAGCTGGTCACAGCTGCAGATATCAATTTTTTCTTAACTGCACAGCACTTTGTCAGATGAGAACAAGTTCAGTCTGTGATGGCTGGTGCATTCCTGATATAGATCAATCTGTGGTAAAACTTTGTAGAATTCGTGGATTGTTGGTGGGTTTATATTTTCTGGTGTTTTTTTTTTGGGGGTGGGGGGGGTTTGCGTCTATTTGTAGAGGTTTGGGGGGATTTACACAATTCAGTAATTTGTTAACTATGTCTCCTAATATTTCTGTATTTCCTCTGTTGCAGTGGGCTATCTTATTATTTTTATCTTTTAGCTTCTTTGTTGTTGTCTGATAAATATTTTGTAGTAAACTCCTGAGTTTGTTCCTAGCTATTTGTTTCTGTCATTAAAATATATCAGTTTGGTATTGCTTTTTAACTGTCTGTATTATTTTTTTATGATATATTTCTTTGATATGTTAGATCCAAGTGGATTGTGGATTCTTCTGTGTGTCCCCCCTCCCAAATACAGAACATGAACATATTGCTGAAACTTAATTGTACACTGCATTAATATTAAACTATCACTATACTGCTTTGTGGAAACCTACCGGACTACCACTGGCACTGGCCTATGTCTCTAACACCAGCTGCTATGGGGAGACGTGGCAACCAAGCGACAGTGCACAATGACTGTGCAGGCACATTCAGTGCCACCTGCTACATGCATCTATGTAGGAGATTGCCACCTGGTGCTTGCCCCCATTCAGCTCTGGCTCCACACCCAATTCACTCCGTAATTGAACTGTTTGTCACTGTCTTGCCACGTGGCTCCCTGAACATTTTACTTCTTTGTTAAACCTGGTACCTGTGATCATAGAATTTTTAGTGATGATGGTGTGTTTTTATGTTGTGAGTTACAGCATAATTGGCAATGGTAACTGGACATTTTTCATCTTCATGTCGTAACCATGAACCCTGCACCCCAGGCTACCTTACTGGGTGTGTATTTGGAACTTGGACTGCCACAGTCTCTGCAACAGCAGCTAAAGGGACAGAAACATCAGAAGGCCTTGTTGCTGACATTGCTCTCCCAGCAGTTGGCTGCGAATCTGCTGCCATTTCCACATACGACAAGTCGGCAGAGGAGTGGGAGGCATACGAGAAATGCATCTTACAGCATTTCGCCGCATTCTAGGTAATGGATCCAGCTGTCATCAGATCTGTTTTCCAGTCATGGATCTCACCTAGTATGTACCAGGTTTTGTGCAAACTGGCCCCTCTCATGGAACCGGTGCACCTCATCTTTGCTGAAAATTATACTCTGTTATTTACGTACTTTCACTATTACTGCTATGCCGTTGCATCCTCTGTGATTTTTTTATCAGTGTCATAAACAATCAGACCAATCATACTGCACACAGGTGGCTGAACTGCAGGAGCTAAGTAGGAAATGCCATTTCGCTACCCCTGTACATAAGGAATCATATGCTGCAGTATTGATTTGGGACGCAATTATCATGGGGGCCCTGGATAAAGAATTTTACTAGAAAGCTCTATCATCTGAAGACACTTCTGTTGAGGGCGTTTTAAAATTAGTACAATCCTTCTAAGTTTTGCGGGCTGTCAGTTAGTTTCTGGGGGTGAGGTGATGGCCATTGCTTGAGACCTGCAAGAGAGATCCAACCTAGCCAAAGTAGCAAATGTGTCAACAATAGGAAACAAACACCGCTGCCCTCCAGCTCAGTCTAGTAAACAAGGAAAACAGTCTCGACCCTCCCCCCTGTCACCCCACCCCCCCACACCACCACCATTGGTTACTCCTTCTGTGTGCGGAATGATTTCAGAAACACGCCGGAGACAACTGCCCTGAAAGGTGGGCACAATGCAAGGCATTGGGAAGGAAGGACATCTCGCATCAGTATGTTGTGCTCAGGATAAATGACACATACCTCGCCACAAACACCTGGAATCCTCAAACCCGGGATTGCCCCTTCAGAAACTTTTCATCACACTCACTTTCTGCAACAAACAAGTTTGGTTATAGGTTGACACAGGCACATTCCTGAAATCTACAGCTCTCTGCTAGGGGGGGGGGGGGGGGGGGGGGGCGTATAACTAGCAAAACTTTCTACTTAAAGAACAAATCATGATTGTGGCATTGTACAAACAGACTGTGCACCACCTCATCTTCCTTGTGGTTCACAACATGGATGCATAGAATCTTTTTGACCTCCACACTTTTTCAGCTTTCAGGTTTGTTGTCAAGGACCTGTCAAACTGGTTTTGGAACAAATACTGTTTCAAGAATTGGATGACATCAGTGAGGAGTACTCTGATATCTTCTCTGGAGTTATTGGCAAAGCAAGAAACTTCGTGGCACCTGTCACTTTAAAGAGGTCAGCATGCCCCCAATTCTTCTGTACATGACCCATGTCCCTTGCATTGCAGGATTTCATAAGAAAATGAGCTACACAGGTTGACAGCCTTGGACACCATTGAACTCATGCCTTGAGAGATTGGGCGATATCATTAGTAGCTGATGAACTTTTCTCTGCACTCACAGGATGACAACACTTTCCAAAAATCAGCCTCTCTGAAGCTTGTTACAACTCAACATGCCACATGAGTTGTTTAGGTTCAGATGTTTAGTTTTTAGAGTGGTCACTGCCCCAGCCATTTCTCAAAGATTTCTTGAACAACTGATGGAGAGTGTCCCATGGTGCATAAATTACCTTGATGAAATTGTGGTGACAGGCCGCACAAGGCAGAACACATAGGAAACTTGCAGCTGCTGTTTGACATTGTCCAGTCTGCCCACATCATCAGCGTTGATATGCAGCAAGATTTTGGAGCATATATTGTATTTGAACATTATTAATTACCAAAAAGAGAACAATCTATCGACTCACAGCCAACATGGATTTATAAAACATCATTCTTGTGAAATATAACTAGCTCTTTACTCACATGAAGTGTTGAGTGCTATTGTCAAGGGATTTCAAATTGGTTCTGTGTTTCTATATTTTCAGAAGGCTTTTGACACTATCTCACAAGTGACGTGTAATCAAATTGCATGCTTATGGAATATTATCTCAGTTATGTGACTGGATTCGTGATTTATTATCAAATAGGGCAAAGTTAATAGTAATTGATGGAAAGTCGTCAAGTGAAGTAGAAGTGATTTCTGGCATTCCACCAGGTAGTGCCATAGGCCCTCTGCTGTTCCTTATGTATATAACCATTTTAGGAGACAAGCTGAGCAGCTATCTTAGGTGATTTGGCAGATGATGCTGTTGTTTATCGTCTAGTAAAGTCATTAGGAAATCAAAACAAATTGCAAAATGATATCTGTATGGTGCAAAAATTGGCAAATTACCCTAAACAATGAGAAGTGTGAGATCATCCACATCAGTGCTAAAGGGAATCCGTTAAACTTCAGTTACCTGATAAATTGATCAAATCTAAAGGCCATAAATTCAGTTAAATACCTAAAACTTAAAATTGTGAACGACTTAAATTGGAAAGTACACACAGAAAATTTTGTGGGGAAGGTGAACCAAAGACTGCAATTTATTGGCAGAACACTTAGAAGACACAACAGATCTACTAAAGAGACTGCCTACACTTCACTTGTTCGACCTCTTTTGGAGGACTGCTGCGCTGTGTGGGATCCTAAATGAAACACATCGAGAAAGTTCCAAGAAGAGCAGCATGTTTTGTATTATCAAGAAATAGGGAAGAGAGTGTCACGGACATTACATAGGATTTGGCGCAGACGTCATTAAAAAAGGCATTTCTCATTGCAGCAGGATTTTCTCATGAAATTTCAGCCCCAACTTTCTCCTCCGAATGCGAAAATACTTTGTTGCCGCCAACGTACATGTGGAAAAATGATCCTCATAATAAAATAAGTGAAATCACAGCTCGCATGGAAAGATATAGGCATTTGATTTTGTCGTGTGCTGTTTGAGAGTGGAATATTGGAGAATTATTGTGGAGGTGATTCGATGAACCCTCTGACAGGCACTTGAGTGTGATTTGCAGAGTATCCACGTAGATGTAGATGAACTCCTTCATGGCCATCAGTTCTGCATGCTTGACCTCATGTTGCCATGGCCTTTGGGGCTCTACATGGTGCCTTCTCCTCATTTAAGGTCTGGCACCTGCTTGTGGGCACAGGGATGCGAACACCAGCCAAGTGGATTCCAATGGTCATCTGAAAGCAGTGGGTCACCGTGTGTTCACTTTGGCTACAGGAGACTACAGCGTTGCACCATCAAAATCAGCTTTGCCTGCGGCAGCAGCCTGCTGTCCCCTCCTCCGAACCTTCTGGTGGTCACCCACTATGACATTCCCACTGACCTACCTTTCTCCTGCACTGCGCCCTCTGCTCCCTCCTATTCTGTTCATGGGCAGTTCCTACCTACAGGCTCACAGCCGTGTGACACCCACAGCCCCACTCTCATCTTCATTTAAAGGCTGGGGAAGATGAAAAGGTTATCTGCAGATGACCAGCCTGCGGTACCGGCAACCCCCCCCCCCCCCCCCCAATACTCTTCCCATCTGTGCAGGGGCCCAAAGATGACATTGTAGGGCCATGCTTCATGCAGCAGAGATGCAGCAATGCCAATCGTGCTGCCCAGAGAGGATTTTCTGGGCATATACTCCTTTCCATGCCGAACAAGACGTGGTGAAGCAGGAGAAGCTTTCCGGTGTCCCTGATAATTTCAGCCTGATTCCAGGCATTGCCCGAGATGCCTGGCCAGACATAGGTTGCTGTGCCTAGATGCATCTCCCTGCTCCCCAGTGGACGAAGGCGTGTTGTGAACCACTGGACTACCACTTACTTGGGGGGGGGCGGGGGGTACTGGCCAATATCTCTGACAGCGGCTGCCGAGAGGGGACACAGTGACTGAGTGACATCACACGGTGGCAGCACAGGCGTATTGAGTGCCACCTGCCACACGCTTCTATGTAGGTGGCTGCCACCCTGCACTCACCCTCGTTCAGCTCTGGCTTCGCATGCAGTTCTATTTATTATCGAACTGTTTGTAACTGTCTTGCAACATGGTACCCCGAACATAGTACTTGTTGTCAAACCATGTACCTGTGGTCAGAGGAGGTACTTGTTATAGCAGTGATGGTGTGTTTTTATGTTGTGAGTTACAACATGCATAATGTTATCTGTGATTATGTGAGTGGTATGTGACCTAGTAAATTAGGAAAAAGCTCCTCTGAAAAAGACGTTGCTTCTTTCTCAGTTATATTAAACAAGTGATATTGTAGTTAATATTTGCTTGATTATATTGGTTGTTCTGAGAAGAAAATCATTACATAGATCTGTTGATGTAGAGTCCTGTTTATGTTACATTATTACATGTCAAGCAGCTACTGCTTGCACTATGGAACTAACAGATCTTTTCAGTCTTTGAAGCTAGAAATTCAAATAATTTGTAGAAGGACCAGCCAATGAGGTTTGTTTTGATTTTCTTTTGGATTGGTTAGCATTAAGAATTTCTTGACTTATCTTAGGTGGGAGCTTGGAGAAGTCCACTGCAACTGACTCCATTCTGAACCGTAGACAAGTAGGCAAAGTCTTTATGAAAGTCGTTTTTGTATCTTGTATGTTAATGTGCAACTCACAGTTTTGCTGAAATTTATTTTTGTCATCAGCAACACGTATTACTAAGGATTAAATATACGGGAAAGTGAGTGTGAGACTTTTAAGATCTTTAAAGATGCCTCTATGAGATGAGCTCGGTTACTGTTCAGCTTTTTTGGTAGTCAAGCAGTAAAGTTTATTTTATCTGTGATGAGAAAAAATTTCTTTTGTTTACTACAGCCATTACTTCCTTTTTTACTGACAAAGTTCTTCCACTAGTGGAATAATACATGACTGTTCATAGCATCTGACAGTATGGTATATTAATATTGAGAGGGAACAACTTCAGTTGGTGGCATACTTGTATTGATGGATATTTAAGTGAGGAAATAGGTGAAAAAGTTGCTTTGTGGATGATGTTGATTACAATTCCTTCATCCTACCACCACATTCAATGCTTGCACCAAATGAAGTCACATAACACTACACAAACTCTTGTATTCTTTGTGACAAGGAGAGCACAGGCCAGATGAATATGATAATTACTATGCCTGATGTCATTCAAATTCTGCAATAAGGTGAGGTGTGTTTAATCATATTTTATTTGTATTGGGTTGGTGCATAAGTTCATAGCCTTTTTCCATATGTTTAATAAAGACACATAATAAAGGCTGTAGTCATCAATAATATATTCTCCTTGACTATTTACAACTGTCTGCCAATTTGCGACTATAGGTATTATGTGGTTTTGATGTAGAGAACCCTATGAGCCATGTTTGAAGTGCCTTTTCATCTGGAAAGTAAGTTTCTTGAAGGCCCTTCGATAGAGAATGGAAAAAGTAAAAAATCAGGGGCACAAGGTCTGGTAAATAAGGTGAGTGTGGAATAACTTCCCAACCCAACTACTATATAGTGTTTTATGTCAGTCTAGCAAAATGCAGGTGGGTGTTATCATGGAGTAGCATCACTTCATGCAGTCTTCCGGGTCGTAATTCTTGGAGTGCATCTGCAAGACGTCTCAGTTGTTAGAATAATTGTCAGCAGTGATGGTTACACTTCGAGGAAGCAATTTGTTGTATGCCACACCACTGTTCCACCAGATGCATAACATTATATTTTGTGGATGCATGCAGGTCTTTGTATGGGGAGTTGCTGCTTTGGGCTCAACCATTCATTTCTTTTCCTTACGCTGGCGTAAAGGCAACATTTCTCTCACCAGTAACAGTACAGGATAGGAATGGTCAGTGTTGTTCACAAGCCAGTTGATGACGAACAAGCAGAGGTGCACGTATGGCCACCCACTGCATTTTGGAGTACCCACTGCAGGCAAATGTGCATGACAGTGAAATGATCACAGTTCATCACATCTGAAAGTTCTCAAGTACACTGACATGGATGGTTGTGAGGTAATGTGTTTGAACGATCTTCATCAAACCCTAAGGTCTCCCTGAATGTGGAAACTTACTAATGTCAAAACGATCCTCCTTAAAATTAGAAAACTATTTTCTTGCCGTGCTTTGTCCAGTGGCATTATGCCCGTACACAGTGTAAGTGTTTTTGGCTGCCTCCACTGCTGTCAACATGGTATTGAACTGAAGCAGAAGAATATGTCAGAAATGTTCTGATTTCTCTGCACCCAGAATACGAGCATGCAAAACAAAAATGCTACGAACATATGCTCCAACCTAATAATTTCAGTATTGATAACTGAGCAGAGGCAGAAGTGTCACATGTTCATACAGCAAAAAGAGATGTTGTAGGTGTGCTTGCATAATTTGAGAAGCTCAGTATCTCATGAAACTTCCATAAATTCCTGTTTGCTAATGTTCTTATGGCATGGTCATGTTCCGCACAATGTGCATCTATTTGCTTTACACATATTCTTACTGCCCACTTCTGTTGAGTAAATGATTTATGTAATTTGGGTGAACTGCGCTAGAAGAGGATTCGTTAAAAATAGTGAATGAAAATATGCAAAGGAAGCCAGTATAATTGTTAATTAGTTACTTTTTCCATAGATAATATTCACAATAAACATTATGATGGAGGGACAAACACACACACACACACACACACACACACACACACACACACACACACATTGGCCAATAATAGACCACTTACTTAGAACCTCAGACAGAGATATAATCGTTTTTTCTTCTTATCTTCCCAGAACTTTCACACATTGGTTGATGACCTGCCTCTGTTTATTTAAAATCAACCACTTGGGTTGTGAATTTTGTTATTAGACGGGATATTTTGCAGTATTGATTAGGAGCCTGAAATGTTCTCTGTCCTGTATGGTGTCTTCTCTGACGTAAGTTTTCTCAAGTGCTTTCTTGTTTCTTCCAGTCATCTAGTGGTGTCTTTTAATTTGGAAATGAAATTAAAAGTTTTCTTCATTAGCATATTGTCATTCATTGTGTAAATATGACCATAAAACTTAAGTCTCCTCTTTGTCATTGAGTCTACATCTACATCTACATGATTACTCTGCAATTCACATTTAAGTGCTTGGCAGAGGGTCCATCGAACCACAATCATATTATCTCCCTACCATTCCACTCCCGAACAGCGCACGGGAAAAACTAACACCTAAACCTTTCTGTTCGAGCTCTGATTTCTCTTATTTTATTTTGATGATCATTCCTACCTATGTAGGTTGGGCTCAAAAAAATATTTTCGCATTTGGAAGAGAAAGTTGGTGACTGAAATTTCGTAAATAGATCTCGCAGCGATGAAAAATGTCTTTGCTTTAATGGCTTCCATCCCAACTCGCGTATCATATCTGCCACACTCTCTCCCCTATTATGTGATAATACAAAACGAGCTGCCCTTTTTTGCACCCTTTCGATGTCCTCCGTCAATCCCACCTGGTAAGGATCCCACACCGCGGAGCAATATTCTAACAGAAGACGAACAAGTGTATTGTAAGCTGTCTCTTTAGTGGACTTGTTGTGTTTTCTAAGTGTCCTGCCAATGAAACGCAACCTTTGGCTCATCTTCCCCACAATATTATCTATGTGGTCTTTCCAACTGAAGTTGTTCATAATTTTAACACCCAGGTACTTAGTTGAATTGACAGCCTTGAGAATTGTACTATTTATCGAGTAATCGAATTCCAACGGACTTCTTTTGGAACTCATGTGGATCACCTCACACTTTTCGTTATTTAGCGTCAACTGCCACCTGCCACACCATACAGCAATCTTTTCTAAATCACTTTGGATGACCTTACTAGACGGTAAATTACAGCATCATCTGCAAACAACCTAAGAGAACTGCTGAGATTGTCACCCAGGTCATTTATATAGATTAGGAGCAGCGGAGGTCCCAGGACGCTTCCCTGGGGAACACCTGATATCACTTCAGTCTTACTCGATGATTTGCCGTCTATTACTATGAACTGCGACCTTCCTCCATGATTTGCCGTCTATTACTATGAACTGCGACCTTCCTGACAGGAAATCAGGAATCCAGTCGCACAACTGAGACGATACCCCATAGGCCCGCAGCTTGATTAGAAGTCGCTTGTGAGGAACGGTGTCAAAAGCTTTCCGGAAATCTAGAAATACGGAATCAACTTGAGATCCCCTGTCGATAGCAGCCATTACTTCGTGCGAATAAAGAGCTAGCTGCGTTGCACAAGAACGATGTTTTCTGAAAACATGCTGATTACGTATCAATAGATCGTTCCCTTCGAGGTGATTCATAATGTTTGAATACAGTATATGCTCCAAAACCCTACTGCAAACCGACGTCAATGATATAGGTCTGTAGTTCGATGGATTACTCCTACTACCCTTCTTAAACGCTGGTGCGACCTGCGCAATTTTCCAATCTGTAGGTACAGATCTATCGGTGAGCGAGCGATTGTATATGATTGCTAAGTAGGGAGCTATTGTATCAGCGTAATCTGAAAGGAACCTAATCGATATACAATCTGGACCTGAAGACTTGCCCGTATCAAGCGATTTGAGTTGCTTTGCAACCCCTAAGGCATCTACTTCTAAGAAACTCATGCTAGCAGCTGTTCGTGTTTCAAATTCAGGAATATTCCATTCATCTTCCCTGGTGAAGGAATTTCGGAAAACTGCGTTCAATAACTCCGCTTTAGCGGCACAGTCCTCGGTAACAGTACCATCAGCACTGTGCAGCGAAGGTATTGACTGTGTCTTGCCGCTTGTGTACTTTACATACGACCAGAATTTCTTCGGATTTTCTACCAAATTTCGAGACAATGTTTCGTTGTGGAACCTATTAAAGGCATCTCGCATTGAAGTCCGTGCCAAATTTCGCACGTCTGTAAATTTTAGCCATTCTTCGGGATTTCGCGTTCTTCTGAACTCGCATGTTTTTTCCGTTGCCTCTGCAACAGTGTTCGGACCTGTTTTGTGTACCATGTGGGATCAGTTCCATCTCTTACCAACTTATGAGGTATGAATCTCTCAATTGCTGTTGCTACTATATCTTTGAATTTGAGCCACATCTCGTCTACATTGCATAGTCAGTTTGGAAGGAATGGAGATTGTCTCTTAGGAAGGCTTCTAGTGACACTTTATCCGCTTTTTTAAAATAAAATTATTTTGCGTTTGTTTCTGGTGGATTTGGAAGAAACAGTATTGAGCCTAGCTACAACGACCTTGTGATCACTAATCCCTGTATCAGTCATGATGCTCTCTATTAGCTCTGGATTGTTTGTGCCTAAGAGGTCAAGTGTGTTTTCGCAACCATTTACAATTCGCGTTGGTTAGTGGACTAACTGCTCGAAATAATTTCCGGAGAAAGCATTTAGGACAATCTCGGAAGATGTTATCTGCCTACCACCCGTTTTGAACAAGTATTTTTGCCAACATAACGAGGGAAGGTTGAAGTCCCCAGCAACTATAACCATATGAGTGGGGTATTTATTTGTTAGGAGACTCAAATTTTCTCTGAGCTGTTAAGCAACTACACTCCTGGAAATGGAAAAAAGAACACATTGACACCGGTGTGTCAGACCCACCATACTTGCTCCGGACACTGCAAGAGGGCTGTACAAGCAATGATCACACGCACGGCACAGCGGACACACCAGGAACCGCGGTGTTGGCCGTCGAATGGTGCTAGCTGCGCAGCATTTGTGCACCGCCGCCGTCAGTGTCAGCCAGTTTGCCGTGGCATACGGAGCTCCATCGCAGTCTTTAACACTGGTAGCATGCCGCGACAGCGTGGACGTGAACCGTATGTGCAGTTGACGGACTTTGAGCGAGGGCGTATAGTGAGCATGCGGGAGGCCGGATGGACGTACCGCCGAATTGCTCAACACGTGGGGCGTGAGGTCTCCACAGTACATCGATGTTGTCGCCAGTGTTCGGCGGAAGGTGCACGTGCCCGTCGACCTGGGACCGGACCGCAGCGACGCACGGATGCACGCCAAGACCGTAGGATCCTACGCAGTGCCGTAGGGGACCGCACCGCCACTTCCCAGCAAATTAGGGACACTGTTGCTCCTGGGGTATCGGCGAGGACCATTCGCAACCGTCTCCATGAAGCTGGGCTACGGTCCCGCACACCGTTAGGCCATCTTCCGCTCACGCCCCAACATCGTGCAGCCCGCCTCCAGTGGTGTCGCGACAGGCGTGAATGGAGGGACGAATGGAGACGTGTTGTCTTCAGCGATGAGAGTCGCTTCTGCCTTGGTGCCAATGATGGTCGTATGCGTGTTTGGCGCCGTGCAGGTGAGCGCCACAATCAGGACTGCATACGACCGAGGCACACAGGGCCAACACTCGGCATCATGGTGTGGGGAGCGATCTCCTACACTGGCCGTACACCACTGGTGATCGTCGAGGGGACACTGAATAGTGCACGGTACATCCAAACCGTCATCGAACCCATCGTTCTACCATTCCTAGACCGGCAAGGGAACTTGCTGTTCCAACAGGACAATGCACATCCGCATGTATCCCGTGCCACCCAACGTGCTTTAGAAGGTGTAAGTCAACTACCCTAGCCAGCAAGATCTCCAGATCTGTCCCCCATTGAGCATGTTTGGGACTGGATGAAGAGTCGTCTCACGCGGTCTGCACGTCCAGCACGAACGCTGGTCCAACTGAGGCGTCAGGTGGAAATGGCACGGCAAGCCGTTCCACAGGACTACATCCAGCATCTCTACGATCGTCTCCATGGGAGAATAGCAGCCTGCATTGCTGCGAAAGGTGGATATACACTGTACTAGTGCCGACATTGTGCATGCTCTGTTGCCTGTGTCTATGTGCCTGTGGCTCTGTCAGTGTGATCATGTGATGTATCTGACCTCAGGAATGTGTCAATAAAGTTTCCCCTTCCTGGGTCAATGAATTCACGGTGTTCTTATTTCAATTTCCAGGAGTGTATATCATTGGAGTCTGGGGGTTGGTAGAAGGAGCCAATTATTAACTTAGTTTGGCTGTTAAGTATAACCTCCACCTATACCAATTTGCACGGAGTATCTACTTCGACTTCACTACAAGATAAACCACTACTGACAGACACAAACACTCCACCACCAATTCTGCCTAATCTGTCTTTCTTGAACACCGTCTGAGACTTCGTGAAAACTGGGGCAACCACAGCAGCAGACCAATCTGGGGACAGACGGGATGAGGTTGACATCCCCGTGATGCCCAAGTCCGGCTCCCCACAGTGGTGCCCATTGGCAACAGCCTCAAGCTGCACGACCGAAGTCAGCGCCGCCTGCAGCTGTGAGCGAAGGGATGCCAACTCAGCCCTCATCCAAACACAGCAATCACAGTCCCTGTCCATTCTAATCAATGTTGAACAACAGTTACTGAAACACGAGTCCGTGCCTAGATAACGCAAGGGAAACGCGCAAAGAATGTATGAACTAACCTGTAAAAATGCCTAACGACTGTGCTACAATCTGCCTGAATTTATGATTTCAGTAACTAAAACTCGAAATTACACCTCCTATATGAAACTCACATGCAATTTAAGTAAGAATCTACGAAGTAAACACAGAAAAGAAGCTGTATACATATCTTTCTGCGCTGTCGATGTGCACCAACCGGGAGCACAAGCCACACTGGTTTCTGAGAGCCTACTAGACAGACAAGTGCCACTGACATATCAAAACAAAACAAACACCTAACGACTGCGCTACAATCTGCCTGAATTTATGATTGCAGTAACTAAAACTTGAAATTACACCTCCTATATGAAACTCACATGCAATTTAAGTAAGAATCTACTAAGTAAACACAGAAAAGAAGCTATATACGTATCTTTCTGCGCTGTCGATGTGCACCAACTGGGAGTCTGTGGTTGTTTGTGTGTTTATGTATATATCTTCATTTCTTCTCTTCATCCATTTGTTATCTTAGTTCTTTTGTGGTCCTAAAATTTTACTGAGTATTTTTCTTTCTTTCTCTTCCAGTTCTTCTTGTTCACCCATTCTGTCCTGTTTTAGGCATTCAGATCTGTAAAATTAATTTAATTACTGTTGTGTAGTGTTTGATTTTTGCCTAGAATGATGCTGATGAACATTTTTTATATTGTACTTGGTTGAGTTTTTATTCTAGTTCCATTTTCTTCAATCCTTTTTTTACTTGTGGTGTTACCTGACCCGTTTGATTCTATCAATTCTCCCATATGGTTAAACTCAACAACTCCTTTGACATTTCCTTGTTGTGTTTGTATATGTTTTTCTCTTTTGTGTGTATGTTCAAATTATTCCATTTTCTCAAATAATATTTGTAATCTGGTACTAGCTGCAATTTTTTGAAGAGTTTCTATCATTATCTTTGCATCTGTTTAGCCCTTTGAAATTATTGCAATATCGTCAACAGAAGCAAGACATTTCACCTCAGATCTTTCCCGCGTCCAGCCATCCTGATTTAGGTTTTCCGTGATTTCCCTAAATCACTCAAGGCAAATGCTGGGATGGTTCCTTTGAAAGGGCACGACCGACTTCCTTCCCCATCCTTCCCTAATCCGATGAGACCGATGACCTCGCTGTTTGGTCTCTTCCCCCAAAACAACCAACCAACCATCAGATCTTTCTCTTCCTTATCCTAGATGGATTCCTTCAGTGGTTTCTCTTGTAGTTCTTTATCCCACTCTCTCATGACCTTGTCTGAGACCAGACTGAGGAGAATCAGTGAGAGCTCATTGCCCTGGTGAACACAGGTGTTGGTTCTGAAGGGATCAGAAACTTCTCCTAGACATTTAACTTCTGAAGTTGTGTGCGTGAGTGTCTATTTGACTAACTGCCTGGTGGTTTTGTCGATACCTGCTTCTTCCAGTGCTAGGGATAGTCTGTCTGTCTGTCTGTCTCTGCAGAATCATAGGTGTTTTTGAAATCAGTGAATGTAATGACTATGTTAATTTTTCACGTTGTTCTGATCCTGAGTATAGTTTTCAAGTTAAAAATTTTCTCTGGGCATGATCTGTTTTTTTCTGAACCTGTCTGGTACTTGCCAATTGTGTGTTCTGCTTGATCTTCTGTCTTATTCAGTAGAGCTGAGGATTTAATTTTGTCGGTGGCTGGAAGCAGAGATATGCCATGGTAATTGTTGGTGTCTGTCCTGTCACTGTTCTTCTTTAGTGAATGGATTATGGCTTATTTCCAGCCATCCACTACTCTTCCTTTCTTCCAGCCAACTTTAATAACTTCATAAATGGTTTCAGCTGCCTGCTTTCCCTCCCAGTTACCACATCTCAGCTAATATCCTATCTTCACTGGCACAGTGTTGTTTTTCAGCTGGTCAATGTATTGCTCAGTTTGATGCAGTAACAGAGTTTCTAAATGTGTGTTTTCCTTTTGAGGCGTTCTGAAAATTAGTAGTTGTGTTGGTTTGACCGAGTTTAGATGATTTTTGAAGTACAAAGTCATCTGTGTCGTTGGTAATCAGTTTGTCTATTGAATCTTCGAAGTGAAGGCTCATCGGCTTGTACCCTGTTATTTCTTCTTTGAAAACTTTGAAGAAGACCCAAGTGGTGTTCTGTCTGAAATTTGTATTAATTTCCTCCAATCATTTTTTGTCATTATACAATTCCTGTGCATGAATAATTTTTGATGATTGTGTTCCAGTCTCCTTCCACTTTGCTGGAGTTCCATTTTTTCCAATCTCTTAGACTATACTGTATCACTTTGTCACATATCTTATTCCATCACTTATGTTGCCTTCTTCTTTGTGGTTGTTCTAGTTCTTTCACCATTTCTATCATTGTTTCTCTGATTTAATCCCAATTTCCCATCTTTTTTATGTGAAGCTTTTTAACGAATTTGTTCCAGTTGCTTGGACTTCTTAAATTTTGGGGTTTGGTTTTTTAGGTTGCAATTTGGCTTTGATTTCTGTTAAAAAGTGGTCTGAATCTATACCTATTCCTCTTCTGACCCATATATTGATGATTTCTCTAGATTTCATGTTATTATTTCCACATGATCCAGTTGATGTGAGCCTAAGTGTATATTAGGAGACCAGGTCTTGTTTCTTCTTGGTGATTTTCTGAAAAAAGTTGACATTAGTTTTAAGTCGCAATGCCTGCAGAAGTTGATGAGCCTATGTCTATTCTTATCAGCGCATTTGTGTGCAGGAAAATTTCCTACTATTGCCTTGTATTTCCCTTCTCTGTCAATCTGTGCATTAAAGCCTCCTACGGGTAGTTTATGTTTTGCTTTGGTATTTATGATGCCTCATTTTTTAATGCTTCCCAAAATTGTTTGATTTTTTCCGGATTTTATCTGTTGTCATTTTTGGTAGGTGCATGTGCATTTATGATGGTATAGTCCTAGTTTGCTGATCTAAATGAGAGAAGTGATACTCACTTTGATGGGGATGCAAAATTTGATGTGGATTCTGTTGAGTTCCATTTGAACATGAAAGCTGTTCCAAGCATAGCGACTTTCTGTGTATTCTCTATGGCTGGTTTTCCTTTATAAATCCTATATCCTTCTGATTCAAATGTGTTGTCACCACCTTATGTGGTTTCCTGATGTGCTAGTATTAGCTATGTTTCATGTGTTTAACAGATCTGTCAGTTGCTTTTAAGTTTCCCAGTCTATAGTAAAGTGTTGATGTTAACATTTCCAGCAGATGTTTTTTCTTGGGCCGTATGTGAAAAGTTAGAAGCCCTGACTCTCCCATACATGATGTTCTAGGCTCTCCAGAATCCAATGGCCTTGTTGCATCACTCTCTCCAGTGATGAAGGATTTTTACCTCCTGGAGTACTTTTCCATTCAGTGTTCACCGTCATGTTTACTAGACTTTGTGTGTGTGTGTGTGTGTGTGTGTGTGTGTGTGTGTGTGTGTGTGTGTGTGTGTGTGAGTGAGAGAGAGAGAGAGAGAGAGAGACTGTAGAATAGTTTCCTAACGCCAAAACAAGAAAAAAAAAAGTGTAGTAAACAAGGGCTCTAAACTGCTTACGTTAAAAGATTTGAGCACTTGTTTTTCTTTGATACTATGAAACACAATTATTCTACTACAAGCTATTTGCTTTTCATATTTTGGGAGGAGATAGTGTGGACCAAAACAAGGTAAAATGTCTAGTAACCATGGGGTGTAAAATGCATACTTTAAGAGCTATGAGAACTTATTCAATAATGGAGATGTGTCTCTTGTAGCAAAGATGAACAAATGTTCATAGCACTTAAACAGTGTGCCACAAGTTCTAGAAATCAGGGAATATCAAGGAATTTCAAATCTATCAGGGAAATAAAAAAAAGACACTGGAAAACGTCTCATATCTGTTTCAGTAGATGAAATGGCTTGTTCACCAAGATGTCATGCATCGTTGCTGGCTGGGTGTAGCTGAGTATGCACGTCGCTTCCCTACTTTCTCATTCTTACTGCTTCTCCTGTTCCTAACACTCCCCTCAGCTTGCAGTCAGTGCTGCCATCACTTCTTGCCACCAGCGTAACAGCTGCCGATGAGAGGCAGGGAGGCGTGAGGACTGGTTTCTGGTTTGTTTGGATCTGATTCTCAGAGATTGTTGATGCAGTGGCCGGAGATGGCGGTCATGTGTGTATGAGATATGAGATTTCCCCCCCCCCCTCCCCCCGCCAATGAAGACTATGGACAAAAATTTTGTTGTGAAACTGTGAGTATCTTTTCTGCATGCCTGTCTGTGGCTCAGCAATCATCTTTACGGTGAGTTGCTATCTGTCCTCATTAGTATTGATTCTCAGAGTATTTGCATAAGTTATTTGTTGCATGGATTGATCACTGCAGACTCATTTCATCAACATGGTATCTGTGACACATGAATAGCTGGCCACATGAGTAGACTTCCATGACAGGCCAAAGCCACAGGCCATTTCTGCGGGTGTCTCTTAACGGATCGGGCCTGCCGATCTGAACCCTGTCGTTTCCCACTAATGTGCAGGCTTGCCCATTGGATCTAGTCACTCCGATCTGCCCACAGGCAGGATCTGTCTGCGTGTGGCATAAAGCGGCAGATTTTTTAGTTTACCCAGGACTGTGCTGCTCCTTGGCAGGTCAGAGGGCACGGGCGATGGATTTCAGGAATTGCTACTGTCTCACTACAAGTACATTGTACAGAACAACGTTTTATAGACTACTTTGAAAGTAGTTTATATATTAGAAAGTACAGATGATAAAAAGAAGAAAATTGTGGCAGCCACTGGCGGTTTGTATGCTGTGTACTCATATATTTCTCAAAAGAAAAATCACACAATACCTGAAAGATAATAGACATAACACAGTGGGGAACAATTGACAATAACTAATGTAATAGAACCAACATTTTATTGTTGGTCACATGTAGTGTTGGTGTACACAGCTTTTCCCGGCCTTATACACTTCTTTCAAGAGGCCTGCATTTTTATGAGGTTATTTGTGATATCAGCAAAGGTATTTTAAATCTGTCTTGCGACTCCAAGGAAATGCATTTTGTGTCACCAAATGTGTTTCACTTTATTGAAATAAAATAACAACAGTGATCTTTAATGAAACACATATACCCTTTGACTTGCTTTGTCCATTTAAAAATAGGTCTTACAGAAAATGTTGATACTTAAGTTTTTTGCTCACATGGGGGGGATACAAAAGTCCTTACATTTTTTTGTCAACTTATGTCTTTACTTACCCATGAGATCTCAAAATTTGTCAGGGAAAAATGTTAAAACTTTTTTCTTGTTTTGGTCAGTACTTCCACCTCCCAAAATGTGGAAAGCAAAGACCTTGCAGTAGATTAGATATGTTTCATACTATTAAAGATGAAAAAGTGCTTGTACCTCTTAGGTTATGAATTTAGAACCCATATTTACTAGACTTTTTTACTTATTTCTGTATGTGGAACGTGTCTTTAAAGTCTGTTGTTGTTTTTTGGACACACTGTATGTGGTTAAATGCTACTATGTACAAGTTTTTTTTCTA
The DNA here is from genome assembly GCF_023864275.1 of Schistocerca cancellata. NCBI lineage: Eukaryota > Metazoa > Arthropoda > Insecta > Orthoptera > Acrididae > Schistocerca > Schistocerca cancellata. The sequence continues at coordinate 384,362,112 of NC_064627.1, read as the reverse complement.
TAAAAATGGTTAGCTCTAATGAAGAATTCCTCTGTTATGTAGAAGTAGTGTGTAGCTGCATATTTGACCCCTTTCTGTGTCAATGTTAGATTCATTAAAGGATAATGTAGACAATTTTTGCTTCTAGCATTGCACTTGTGAATATCTCTGTTACTCTCAAACACAGATAGGTTTTTGATAACCATTTTTATTAGGAAATAAATCTGCTGTGAGATTGTGGTTAGTATTTCCACTACTTAAAGAGATTATTGCAAGATAAATGTGTGAACCTCTCACACAATTCTAATTCCTTTCTTTTGTGCAGTGCATACATTTTACCTAAGCGAGAAATTACATAAAATGTTATCTCTTAAGATGTCAGTGAATGAAAATCCTCCTAGAACAGAAGTCAGTAAAAGTTGACAATTATCCTTATGGCAAAAGTAGCTGAATCTAGACATTCTAGCAGATCTACTGTGTAGTTTTTCCAGTTAAGTTTTCAACACTAAGAACACCTAATAACTTTCTATCACCGGAGCGAGGTGACGCAGTGGTTAGCACAATGGACTCACAGTTGGGAGGGTGGCGGTTCTGAACCACATCCGACCATCCTGATTTAGGTTTTACATGATTTTCCTAAATTTATTCAGGCAAATGCTGGGATGGTTCCTTTGAAAGGGCACTGCTGACTTCCTACTCCATCCTTCCCTAATCTGATGGGACCAACAACCTCACTGTTTGGTCCCCTCCCTCAAGCAAACCCTCGTTCAGGGTCTGGGATAGTTTTGACAGTACTGGACTGAATGAATTCTGTTTTTTGAAGTTTAAAGCTTATCCATTGGTGCTAAATCAGTCGGTAACTTTCTCAGAAACATTATTTACTTTTTTTCTGTTGATCTTCTTTGCTTGGCTTCACAACAATGCTTGTGTCCTTTGCAAACAGGGCTAATCTGCCCCCTGATTCACATAAAATGGCATATCATTAATATAAAGCAAGAACAGAAGCGAGCCAGTGATTGAAAGCTGTGGGACTCTTATCGCAATTTCTCCCCCTGCAGATGATGTGACAATCCTCTTTGTATTACTTGATCAGCATAGGGTAACTTTCTGCAGTCAGTTTCTTAAATAAAAGAAAGCTAAACCAGGCACAAGCTGAACTATGTATTCTGTAAAAGCTTAATATCTGTAGTGGAATATCATACATAACTTTCAGCAATGGCAGTAGGAACCAGAACAAGAAAGAAGTCCATTAAATATGGGCTTTAAAATGCATTCCTTACAACTTATGAGGGCTTGTTTACTAGAAGAGGTGTGTTTCACAGTAGCGAAGATGAGCAAGTGCTCATAGCTCTTAAGATATGCATTTCAGAGCCCACATTTACTAGACATTTTTTCTTGTTTTGGTTCGTACTACCACCTGTGAAAGTTGTTTACCCTACAACCTTAGCAACAACATCACTGGTACATGTATTCCACTGTCAGAGGTATCAGAACCATATTCCTTGGTCATTTACCTCAAATTGACATGTTTACCCTTCTCCATCATCTCTGAAAGTTTGTAACATCACCATGGAATCACTACACATCTAAGGGAAAAACATGAAGAACTGCTTTTCTTTATTAATTTAGCTGTATGTTGACTCAATTTAAACTCTTTATTCACTGAACCACAAGGAATTTGACACACAGTGTTCCGTTTAGTATCTACTTCTGGTGCTAGCAGCTATGTCTTGCTTGTTTGAAAATGCATAAGATGAATTTTTGTGAGATTCAGATTGATGTGCGATCTAGCTGTAGGCCTTTTCAGCTAACATCTTAGTTTTGTGTTATATGGATGAGTTTGAATTCTTGATGAGCTTGCCTATTTCATCAGCAAACATTGCAGTTTTTGTACTGTGTTTTGAAGTCGTTGGAAGGTAATTTATGTAGGTGAAGAACTAGAGAAGACCCAGTACCAATCCATTATGGTACCCACAAGTTATATTCCACCATTCTGATGCTAGTTTCATTAACCCTCTGCTTTCTGTTATGAGTGCAAGACTCGATTTGTGAAGACAGATGCCATTAATGCCATAAAATTTTCGTTTCTCAAGTAGAATTTTGTGGTCCTCATTGTCAGGCTATTGCAATATTGTAGAATTCCTTTATTAGCTCTGCAGGAATTCATTCTTGAGTCTTGTATTTTGTCCCCAGGGACAGTTGTGTACAAAAACCAAACTAGCAGGTATTTAACAACCTCTGCATCTACATCTGTATGCTGCGAACCACCATGAAGTGCATGGCAGAGGGTACGTTGTATTGCACCAGTTACATTGTGTTTCTTCCCACAAGAGGATAATTGTTTGAATGCCTCTGTGCCTGCAGTTATTATTCTAAGCTTAGCCTCATGATCACTATGTGAGCGATACGTAGGGGTTGTAGTGTATTCCTAGAGTCACCATTTAAAGCCAGTTCTTGAAGCTTTGTTAATAGACTTTCTCAGGATAGTTTACGTCTATCTTCAGGAATCTTCCAGTTTGTTTCTTTCAGTACCTCTGTGACACTTTGCCACAGACCAAACAAACCTGTGGCTATTCATGCTGGTCTTCTCTGTATATGTTCAATAACCCCTGTTAGTCCTATTTAGTTAGGGGTCCCAAATACTTGAGCAATATTCTAGAACTGGTCCCACAAGAGATTTGTAAATAATTTCCTTTGTAGACTGATTGCACTTTCCCAGTATTCTGCCAATAAACCAAAGTTTACCACCTGCTTTACTCACAACTGAGCCTATGTGATCATTCCATTTCATATCTCTACAGTCTTACACCCAGGTATTTGTAAGAGTTGGCCAATTCCAAGATACTCACTGATTTACAGTCATAAGATACTACATCTTTTCGTTTTGCAAAGTGCATAGTTTAATGGTTGTGAACATTTAAAGCAAGTTGCCAATCTTTCCACCACTTTGAAATCTTATCAAGATCTGACTGAATATTTATACAGCTTCTTTCAGACAGTACTTCATCACGCATAACTTCATCATCTGCAAAAAGGCTGATGTAACTATTAATATTGTGTGAAAGGTCATTAATACACAATATGAACAGCAAGGGTCCCAACACAGTTCCCTGGGGAACAGCTGAAGCTACATATGATGATAACACTCCTACCAAGGTAACATGATACATTCTCCCTACTAAAATATCTGAAGTCCACTCACAAATTGCACTGAAACAACATATGATCGTACTTCTGACAATAAGTGTAGGTGTGGTTCTGGTCAAAAGCTTTTTGAAAATAAATTCTACTACCCTTCTTGTAGACTGGTGTGACTTGTGCTTTTTTCCAGGAACTGGGCACAGTTTTTTTGTTTGAGGTATCTACAATAGATTATAGGTAGAAATGAGGCTAACTCAACTGCAAATTCGGTACAGAATCTGAGGAGGATTCCAACTGACCTTGGAGCTTTATTCAGTTCAATGATTTCAGCTCTTTTTTTTAACACCACTGACACGAATACTTATTTTGTTTATATTTTCAGCAGCATGAGGATTAAATTGGATCAATTCTCCTGCGTTTTCCTTTGTGAAGGAACATTTGAAAACAGAGGTAAGCATTTCAGCTTTTGTTTTACTACTCTCAATTTCAGTTCCTGTCTCATTCGCAAGCAACTGGACACTAACTTTGCTGCCACTAACGGCCTTTACTTATGACCAGAATTTCTTTGGGCTTTGTGAAAGATCATTTGACAATATTCTGCTACGATAGTCATTGAAGGCTTCATGCATTGCTCTCTTGGTAACCAAACCTGTTTCATTTGAGATCTGTCTATCTATAGCCCTATGCTTTGTTTTACACCTAGTATGCAGTAATATGTGTTTCTGTAGAAATTTCTGTACAATGACTGTACACCGGAAGGTTCCCTCCCATTATTATTTTAAACTCGAGCCATAGTTCCTCTACATGCTCCTGCCCTGTGCTGAGTGTTTCAAGTTCCTCAGTGAGATATGACACTACTGATTTTTTATTTAGTTTGTTGAACATAGTATATCTTTCTGCTTGTTTTAGTTGTACTTTGGTAATCATTGTTGCCACAATCACATCAGGGTCATTCCATGTCAGTTCAACCAAGGGCTCCAGCATGAGCTCAGATTTGACTGAAATTCAGTACACTAATTCTACCATGTGTGGAACACTCGTGTACAAAGTATTAGTCTCCCCTGCCAATGAGTTCCAGAATTATGACTTGTGAAAGAAGGTGGCGTGACCCGGAAATTGCAACCCACATCTGGCAATCTATCTTCAGACCCAACTTAAGGTCTTAATAACTTTGGAACTATTCCACACAGTCCAGTGAAATTTTTACAACCCAGTAACATCCATTTAGAGAACACACTCCATGAATCAAAACACCAACAAGATATTTCTGAGGGAAAATAAAAAATTCCAAAATGTGATTAAAAAAAATGTAATATGTTAAAAGGTACATATTGTAAGTGCCCCCTATGCCAAATATAATTCACTCAAAACGGGTATAATTTTTTTTGTGGTAAGCTTAATGTAGTCTAACCACACACACAACTGATCTTGTCCATATCAGTCACAAAAACTGAGTTACATGCACACAAAAATACAAAAATTTGAAAAATTACATGAAAAACCTGGATTTTCTAAGTGTGGTAGCACAAAAAGGACAAGTGGAATCCAAGCCAAATTTCACACACTGCATAAGTAGACCATAATGAAATATATCTCAAAATTTCAGCATGTTATTTGCAATGGAAGTTAACAGATGTATTTGGTGATGTGGCTATTGTTCTACAACACAATTTTGTAAAAACATATCATTAACTGTTCTGCCTCTTCTTATCCTCTCCCACAACTGTTTAATCACTAAGCAACAACATATAGACAGATTAACACAACCTATCATTAATGTTTCGTGCACACTTTAGCTACTGTACTCTGTACATTGAGTGGTAAATTGTACTGTCTTCCTGACACTGTGGTAGGAACTGGAACTGCCTTAAGAATATGTTCAAAAGGTATCCAACACCTGTCTGCCAAACGTGGCCAATGAAATGATCTTGCTGGTCCTGCTGGTGCCATGAAGTTCAAATACATCACCTTCTGCTTCACAGCACTCTGCAACACATCCTAAGTACCACTTGTCATCATAAACAACAATAACATAGCAACCTGGTTGTATGTTGCTGCTTTTGCTTCTGAACCCTGAGTCTGACACATTGTGATGACACATGCTGTGCATGAACCTATAGTTATAACCGGACAGTCTATTCATCTGCACATTGTCGGAGTCGGCCAGAGAGAAGTGATGATGGCTCCTTGTGCCTGCAACAGTTTTAACGTGTTCTAGTCTGTTGTTTAGCAACTCTTCGACTGATTGCACCTCATCTTTCGAAACATAGAATGATTGTATGCCAAAGATATTTTTGTGTACCCAGGACAATAATTGAAGAGGTGTTAGAATGTGACCTTCTGTAAGGTGCTGCAGACTAGCTCGTGATGCCATGCACTTAATGATAGCACCAATACCATCACATACATTTTTACCATGACTTGCGAAAAAATTCCATTCTGCGTGAATCTGAAAGTCATGGTAATGCATGCATAAATTTTTGAGATTTTTACAGTTTTTGTACTGACTAGCTGCCCCATCACTGAAGTATTTCGCAAAATGTATGTGAGGCAGCTTGTTTTTCACATATACCATGACCGTGCGAATGTGGGCATGAACTGCAATGGCATCATGAATTAAACAGTCACTAAAAACGCACAGGTACATGATAGACACAGCACCTGATTCACATCTATACTAAATCGCAAATATCTGGAGAGTTGCTTGACTGTTGTCCCAATGATATCATTGGATGGCATCTTGAACTATAAATGCATAATTTTTCAGAAAAGTCTAGTATTACTATAATTTCATCTTGTTTCAAATTATCCTTACAAAACTGGAGATACGTTGATTGTGCTGTTGCTGTGAAGCTGTGTGTGGTCAGTTTGTTCGTTTTTTGACAACACATTTCAACAAAATCTTCCACTGTACTTTGCTGTGTTTCAAGACTTGTGCGATCCATGTGTGTCCATTGTTTATAAGAAACAAGTTCATCGTCATCCATAAGGAGTTCACCATACAGTTTTTTATTCATGTGTTTTGCAAGATTTGCCTTACCAGGACACTTTTCACACCTGTGTATCATGCACTGGTAGGAACTGATGTCACACACTAGCAGCTTCATTGCACCTTTGTAATCCAGACCAGAATCCTTTATAGCAGCAAACATCAGCTTAGCATTTTGATGGGTCTTATATACACAAACATTGTGTGTGCCCCTTGCACTTACAGGCACAACCCATTTTGGTCGAAGATTGAAAAAAATGATAAACCTACTTTGGTATTGGGATACTATTCCTTGAATTCTACATATAGTTCTGATATGTTCCATAGCAACAGTCATTTTTGCATCTGTACACATACATTTCCCATTTTCACCATTACATAGTTTTTTTTTCCAGGCATTATTCGGCTGTAGTCATTATTTTCATAAAACTCCGACACTAGCACCTTTATTTCTGAACTCAATTGCTTACCGTGAGCCTGCTGAAGTTGTGGAAGCACTCCTTGGGTTGCTTTTATTTTGCTAGCTTGTTTTACCATGTATGTAGAAACATTGAATTCCTTTGCAGTGTAGTCAATAGACCAGCTGGAAGGTGCAAGGGTAAGAATAGCTACTTTTTTCTGACGTGTGTATATGGCACATTTTTCTTTCAAATCATGTACAATTTTGTCCAAATCAGAGCATTTCAGGCATGATTTCTGTTCCTTTGGAGCATATAGTTCTTCCTCTTCCACCATTAGTGTATCAGCTATTTTGTCACCAGAATGAGATTTTCACTCTGCAGCGGAGTGTGTGCTGATATGAAACTTCCTGGCAGATTAAAACTGTGTGCCGGACCGAGACTCGAACTCGGGACCTATGCCATATCCTTTCTTTCAGGAGTCCTAGTCCTGCATGGTTTGCAGGAGAGCTTCTGTAAAGTTTGTAAGGTAGGAGGCGAGGTACTGGCGGAAGTAAGCTGTGAGGACCGGGCGTGAGTCGTGCTTGGGTAGCTGAGTTGGTAGAGCACTTGCCCGTGAAAGGCCAAGGTCCCAAGTTCGAGTCTCGGTCTGGCACACAGTTAATCTGCCAGGAAGTTTCAGCTATTTTGTGTTTTAATTCCATTTGAGCTTCTTGTAGTTTTCTTCTACCATAGCTGGGCCTGTCTCTTTTCCCAACTTTGTGTGTTTTCATGGGAGACAAACCAAGCGTGATGGCTGGGTGTTGTGTGCTGTCCTTAGGTTAGTTAGGTTTAAGTAGTTCTAAGTTCTAGGGGACTGATGACCGTAGCAGTTAAGTCCCATAGTGCTCAGAGTCATTTTGACAAACCAAGAGCAGTCACTGAAATATTTCATTGCTCATCCACTGTGCTTGTAGGTGGCTGATACTCTTTGCCACTGTCATGTAAATTATCAGAATATTCTTCATTTTTTAGCAGTGTAACACACCTGGAACATAACTTTTGTCCTTTTGTTTCATGTCAAGTCCCATGCACTGATTCACTTTCAATACCGATTTTATATCAATTTCTCTGAGGCTACACTTCACTGCCTTCTTATGAATCCGAAATGGATCAAAACAACTTCTTTGTGGAAAAGAACACTTATCCAGAAACACTTTCATATGATGATAACAAACACTAAAGTTTCCTGGAACTGTACTTCTTGTGCCCACAGGGTGATACCCTACAGTACAAAGTGAATGCCACATTTTGTTCCATATGTTGTTTTATGACATTCAGATGCTTGTGCTCTACCAATACTGCAACTTGTTTGAAACAAAGCACCACTAGTACACTCTTCTGCCTCCATACTGACTTTCTACTACAGTACTGACCAGTCTGAGCTAGAATCTTAAAAACATGAGTAATCTGTAATTGTTGCTTGTTTCCTTTGTTTTTCCTGCCTAACAATGACTCATTCTATCCCTGAAAACTACCATTGTTAAACTTTCTGTTGGCTAATGGTTCCCAACAATTGCTGCAGCTTTATCTGAAACAAGCTGTCTGCATCATCACTATTACTTGCTAAATCATGTTAAAAGAAACGTAACCAAATACATATCTGTCAACTTTTATTGTACACAAATGCCTTGCAATAACAAGTTGAAATTTTGCCACATATTATATTATGGTCTACTTAAGCAGTGTTTGCGATTTGGCTTGGATATCACTTATCCGTTTTGTGCTGCCACACTTAGAAAATCCATGTTTTTCAGGTAATTATTCAAATTTTTATACTTTCGTGTGCATGTAACTCTGTTTGTGTGACTGATATGGGCAAGATGAGTTCTGTGTGTGTTTAGGTCACATTAAACTTACAAAAAAAAACAAAAAAGAAATGCCCTTTTTGAGTGAATTATATTTGGCATAGAGGGCACCTACAATAAGTACCTTTTAACGTATTATATTTTTTGAATCACATTTTGGAATTTTTTATTTTCCCTCAGAAATATCTTGTTGGTGTTTTGATTCATAGTGTGTGTTCTCTACGTGGATGTTACTGGGTTGTAAAAATTTCACTGGACTGTGTGGAATAGTTCCAAAGTTATTAACACCTGAAGTTGGGTCTGAAGATAGAGTGCCAGATGCAGGTTGCAATTTCTGGGTCATGCCACCTTCTTTCACAAGCCATAATTCTGGAACTAATTGGCAGGGGAACTTAAAAATTTTGTACATGAGTGTTCCTCACTTGGTAGCATTGGTTGGTATGCTAAATTTCAGCCAAATCTGAGACTATCAGCTGGAACATTTTCTCAAATTGGTTGAATTGACATGGAATGACCCATCATGGTCACTGATACCAATTTGGATGTGGACATCCTCAAAGAGGTCAAGTCTGTCTGCTGTCATTAGATATAGTTTGTTTCTATCATGAGTGGCAGTTCCTAACTATCTGTTAGAGGTAGTTTTTAGAGAAGACATTTAGTAATGTTTCAGAGGATGTCTTATCATGGTCTCCAGTAACAAAACTGTAATTTTCCCATTGTTGGATGAGTAATGTCTCCACCAGTGATTACAGTATGATTGGGGAACTTACATACAAGTGAACTGAGGTTTTCTCCAAAGTTTTCAGTTAGATCAGGAGATGAATCTGGTGGATGATAGAAGAAACCAATTATCATTTTATGTCCTCCCCCATACTGAGTCTTGCCCAAACAATCTCACATGCAGCTTCAATTTCCATCTCGGTAGATTTGAGTTTTTTGTCTACTGCCGCAAATATACAACCTCCATTTCCTATTTGCCTGTACTTTTGATATATACTCAAATTTTGCCCAAGTAACTCACTGCTATCAGTTTCATGTCTCAACCCACTTTTTGTACATAGTATTAAATGATCTTCACTGCTTTTCAGGAACAGTTCAAACTCTAGCACTTTCTTGTGAATGCTTCTCCAGTTAACCATGCTCAGGTAAATGTGTAAGTATTCTACCATAGGTGACATTCTCAGGGAATTTAGAAAAAAAACAGGAAGCAGAGCTACTGATCTATAACTAGAGTTGGTTTGCTTATTTTGTATTGGTATGTGGTACTACAGGACATTGAACTCTATCGGGGAATATATATGTTACAATGTCAAGTTTAACACAAATATTGCAGAACGACACAACACATATAAGTCACAGAGTAAGTTGACAAGCAAGACGTGTACACGTTAGCATTCGAATAAGCACTGAGTCCCAGTGTAGAGGCCGCTGATCGGCTGGCCGCTTAGATGGCGCAGCTGCTGCATGGCTGGCAGACAGCGCCGCACGTAGAGGACGCGCGTAATTGCGCGGCGGTGCTTTGAATGATCGGCGAGTCACAACACTTTTCCCCCCTTTGAAACTGTTGCACTGGTCTTGATGGAGGTGTCCTGGAGATGTCTAACGTCCATAGGCGTTGTTTGACTCGCCGTAAAGTCTCGAGGAGGAGGCTTCCCGTACGGATGGAAGTGTCCCCGATGATAACGGGTCGAGATGACAGGAGACTTAGGGGTCGAATCTGCTGCGGCCCCATGCACCAATCTGCCCGTTGCGGCAAGTCCAGTTGATATGACAGGAGACATGGGCGATGTGTCGGCGTCCGTTGGAGGAGGAGGCGAGTAGATTTGCTCTGACAGAGGATGGTCATCCTGTTCCTGCATGGGCACGTCTCCTGGTGGCGTCCGTTCTTGTGCTGGCATCGCGATGACGGTGAGAGGGCTGCGTTGTGAGTATTGAGAGATGCCAAGATCCCGAGTGTCAGGTAGAGCCAAAGGTGGTGTAGCGGCATTTGGAACAGGCGTTTCTGGCACACGAGGCCAAAGCTGACGCACTCCAACCCACGTGTCCGTCTGGATTTCATACAGGCGTCTGCCACGGTGTCTTAAGGTGTGGCCCGGGCTCCATTTTGGCCGCCTGCCATATCCCCGTACCCAGACGAGGTCGGCGGCGGTGAACCGGCCAAGTGAAGGCACCCGCGGCCGTGAGGTGGAAGGCCGCAGAAGATGAAGTAGCGTGCGGGGCTGTCGGCCATGTAAGAGCTCAGCCGGGCTGTGGTCGCCCATGGGGGTGAAACGGTAAGATGCCAGAAACTGGAGAAGCGCATCATCAGCAGCAGAAGAAGTCAGAAGTTTCCGCATCTGAGCCTTAAATGCACGGACCAGTCGTTCAGCCTCACCGTTGGATTGTGGATGGAACGGCGGGGCCGTGACATGCGTAATGCTGTGACGAGCACAAAAATCCGCAAATTCGGAAGAGGCAAATTGCGGACCATTATCAGTAACAAGAGTAGAGGGGAGGCCTTCCAAAGAAAAAATGCGGGCGAGAGCACTGGTGGTTGCCGCGGTGGTAGGCGACGTGCAATGGACAATGAAAGGAAAGTTAGAGTAGGCGTCAATTACAAGGAGCCAATAAGTACCTAAAAAGGGTCCCGCAAAGTCAGCATGAATGAATGCGCTCCCAGGGCTTCTCAGGCGGAGGCCACGGTGACAAAGATGACTTCGGGGCAGTGGCCTGTGACGCACAAGGGCCGCAGGCAGCGACCATTTGTGCTATTTCAGAGTCGATGCCAGGCCAGTACACATGATGGCGCACCAGAGATTTTGTGCGAGACACACCCCAGTGCCCTTGGTGAAGGAGGCGCAAGACCGAAGCACGCAAAGATGCAGGGACCACAACACGCGGCGAAGCATTGTCAGTGGAAAGGAGGATAACACCATCCCTAGCCGTGAGGCGGTAGCACAAAGCGTAGTAGTTCTGCAACGGGTCAGAAGTCTTAGCGGACGGGCGATCTGGCCAACCCTTCTGAATACAGCATAAAACCCGGGAGAGGGTAGGGTCAGAACCCGTAGCAGCCGCCAGCCTGTCCCCAGTGATGGGGAACCCGTCCACAACCCGCTGCTCGGCAACATCCAGGTGGAAACACAAAAGTTCGTCCCTATCGAATGCCTGATCAGGCCCCATGGGAAGGAGAGACAGAGCATCAGCATTTGCATGTTGAGCCGTTGGCCGGAAATGAATCTCATAATTGAAACGAGACAAGTAAAGAGCCCAACACTGGAGGCGGTGTGCAGCCTTGTCGGGAAGTGACGTTGATGGATGAAACAAGGAAACAAGTGGTTTGTGATCCGTAACAAGATGAAATTTTGAGCCATAGAGAAAAACACCAAACTTATGAAGAGCATAAATAATGGCCAAAGCTTCTTTCTCAATTTGAGAATACTTTTGTTGGGCATCTGTGAGCGTTTTGGAGGCATAAGCAATGGGTTGTTCCGAACCGTCAGAAAAACAGTGCTCAAGGACTGCACCGACCCCGTATTGAGAGGCGTCTGTGGCAAGAACAAGATGTTGGCCAGGTCGATAAGTAGCCAGGCACGGGGCCTGTTTCAGCATAGTCTTCAATTTCTGGAAAGCCGCTTCGCATGACGCGGACCAGTGAAAAGGCACGTTTTTATGCAACAGGCGATGCAATGGCTGAGCCACCGAAGCCGCAGATGGTAAAAACTTGTGATAGTATGCTATTTTCCCCAAGAAGGCCTGCAGTTCCTTAACAGATATAGGGCGAGGAAGGGCATCGATCGCAGCAACAGTTTGCTGAAGCAGACGAATACCATCCCAAGAGAGTTGAAACCCCAAGTACGTGATAGATGCCTGAAAAAATTGTGATTTCTGAAGATTACACTTAAGACCGGCAGTCTGTAATACATGAAAAAGTGTGCGGAGATTTTGAAGATGTTCTTCAGTGGTGGAGCCAGTGACAACAATGTCGTCCATGTAATTGATACACCCAGGGACAGGGAGCAATAATTGTTCCAAGAATCGCTGAAAGGGAGCAGGGGCGCTAGCAACCCCGAATGGCAAGCGTTGGTATTGATAGAGGCCGAAAGGCGTGTTAAGGACCAGAAACTGCTGGGAAGCAGCGTCGAGAGAAAGTTGATGATAAGCTTCTGACAGGTCAATTTTAGAAAAATACTGGCCTCCAGCAAGTTTAGTGAACAGTTCTTCAGGACAGAGCATAGGGTAAGTGTCGATGAGGCATTGAGCATTTACAGTGGCTTTGAAATCTCCACAGAGACGAATATCACCATTTGGCTTAGCAACGACGACAGGAGAGGACCACTCACTGGAAGTGACAGGAAGCAAGACCCCTGAAGTAGTGAGACGATCCAACTCCCGTTTTACCCGATCACGAAGGGCCACAGGAATGGGCTGAGCCTGAAAAAACTTAGACCGAGCAGTCGGTTTGAGCGTGATATGAGCTTCAAAGTCGTTTGCATGGCCTAACCCAGGAGAAAAAAGGGACGAAAATGTCGTCGACAAGGAATCCAGTTGAGCATAAGGAATAACATCAGAGACAATATTGACAGAGTCATCTATGGAGAACCCAAAAACGCGAAAGGCATCGAAACCAAAAAGATTTTCTGCGTTGCTCTGGTCGACCACAAATATGGGAACATGCGAACGATGGATTTGTAAGATACCTCAGCATTAAACTGTCCCAAGAGAGAAATCTTCTGTTTGTTGTACGTCCGTAATTGCCGAGTGACAGGTGACAGGAGTGGAGAACCCAACTGAAGATACGTCTGAGAATTAATTATAGTGGCAGCAGAACCGGTATCCACTTGCATGCGAACATCTTGACCAAGGATTTGGACAGTGAGGAATAACTTCCCTGAAAGGGAAGAAGTGCAATTGACAGGCAACACAGAATCAGAATCAGCGTCATGTTCATAAACATCATGTATGCGGTCGGATTTGCAAATGGAAGACACGTGACCTTTCTTTTTGCAGTTGTGACACACAGCCCAACGTTGGGGACAATCCTCGCGTGAATGTTTCGTAAAACACCGCGGACATGAAGGAAGTTGCCGGGGGTTTTGCTGCAGTTTCTTAGCGGGTTGTTTACGGCTAGGCCGATGCTGCGCGTGGGAGCGCACTGCGACCACGTCGGCCGGCGGGGACGCACCGCACGCGTCGTCAACAGCGCACAGAGGTTGTATTTCCCTGACATCACCCCACGCCTCTATTTGCGCCCCAGCGGCGTGAGAAATTTCTAAAGACTGCGCAATGGAGAGAACTTCATCTAGAGTCGGATTCGCCAACTGAAGGGCACGTTGCCGAACTTCTTTGTCGGGCGCCGACCGGATAATAGCATCCCGTACCATGGAATTGGCATAGGATTCTTTGTGAACGTCAGTAACAAATTGACACTTTCGACTGAGGCCATGAAGTTCAGCAGCCCAAGTGCGATAGGATTGATGTGGCTGTTTTTGACAACGATAAAAGGCAACACAAGAGGCTACCACATGCGTTTGCTTTTGAAAATAGACAGACAGAAGTGAGCACATTTCAGCAAAGGACAAAGACGCAGGATCCTTCAAAGGAGCCAATTGCGACAACAACCGATACATTTGAGGTGAAATCCAGGAAAGGAACAGAGACTTACATGGTTGTTCGTCCGCGACATGAAATGCCAAGAAGTGCTGTCGAAGACGTTTTTCATAATCAGACCAGTCTTCCGCCGTCTCGTCGTAAGGAGGAAAAGGAGGTATAGCCAACGACGAGAAACACCCCGCATTTGACGCCGCGATGAAATCGCGAATCGCCGCTTTTAGAAGCGTTTGCTGTTCAAGGAGATTTTGCAATAGTTGCTCGACAGTAGCCATGGAACCCTGTGGGTCAATGGTGAAAAGGAAAAATCCACTACCTCGTCGCCAATTGTTATAACGTCAAGTTTAACACATATATTGCAGAACAACACAACACATATAAGTCACAGAGTAAGTTGACAAGCAAGACATGTTTACACGTTAGCATTTGAATAAGCCCTGAGTCCCAGTCTAGCGGCCGCTGCTCGGCTGGCCACTTAGGTGGTGCAGCTGCTGCATGACTGGCAGACAGCGCCGCACGTAGAGGACGCGCGTAATTGCGCAGCGGCGCTTTGAATGATCGGCGAGTCACAACAATATAATAAGGTAGCTGAAGGGTAATCTTACAAAGTGAACACAAGATTTTAATATTCTACTATAAATGCCATCGTAGACAGCAGGATTATTACTTTTGTAATTTTCTTGTATTTTACATTTTTGAAACTAATGCCCCTTGGTGGTAGATGAAGTACCTGCAGAAGTAAACTTAATACATCTGTATTTGGTTGTTTATTGGCTGCTGCACTATTTGCTGCTTACATTAACCACATTGCTGCATTGGAAATGTTACTTAACATATTATGTGAAAATGTTAATAAAATACACGTCACTTGGTTTACCAAGAAATTTGTCAGTGGAATAGTTTTGGTGCTATTTTTGTTTCTTTGTTGTTTAGTAATATTAAGAATTGTTTTCACCTTGTTCTTTGAGTGTTTTATTTTTTGAGGGTAGTATGTATGTTTCACTTTCTCAATAACAGACTAGACGATTTTACAGTTTGTTAGTTCTTGAATACAGCTTGTCCTCTGAATTAGATAGAGCTCTCTTTTCATAGCACAAGATACTTCTATCCCATGAGTTATCCATTCTTTGTTCCTGCTTTAGTTCAACATTGTCCTTGTTTGTTTTAGGGGAAACCAAGACTCAACGTACTGGAAGAATATGTTAAAGAGTTTTATTTTCTATCTTCATTTTATGCCTTTCTCATTAGTATCCTTTTTGTAATTTCTCTCTAAAGACTGTGAATGAGTTATTGTTTATGATTCCATGTTACGTTTTGTATATGATCTGAACTTAATTGGTCAGCATGTCTTGTTGTTAACACTTAACTATCATCGTCAGATAAACCAGTGACTTATCATTATTACTATCAAAATCATTGGCTGTAGCATGCTCTATTAACAAACTGTGAGTCTTTTAATTGCTATAGAAAATTTTACTGTGGCAAGTAATGTTGTGTGTTATTCAATTCCTTTTCACTGTAATAGAAGTGAAGAGATTGAAGAATGTTTGAAAAATGATCAAACAAAATCAAATCACATTACGTTACAGTACTAGGTAATTTTAATGAAGAAATAGAAATGAAGTTGAAAATCAACATATAATTCTTCAATTTCACTGTAAACAGAGAAAGAAAGGAGTGAATGACACTGAAAATGAGAATATTGTGTTCTAACAGTCAATAAAGATATTTTGCATAGTTTATGTGTTAAACTATGTCCAGATCTTTAGTGATTGTTAGCTAGTAAAGTACACGTCACAACATGTCCTCATAATTGTTTACATATTCAACTCAAAATTACTTTCAAACTATAACTTCTACATTAGACTCAACAAAATTACTTCCACATTTGAACTTCTATATTAGACTCAACTCTTTATTGCTGACCCTGTATGTGGGAATGAGTGGCTCAGTGGCTGCATGCCGAACTAGAGATCCAGGCAAAAGTCTGTCATTCAGTCCCTGATTGACCCTATGATTTTTCTGTTGCGTATCACTTTTTCACCTCTGAGAGTGCCTTGTGTACATTAAAATAACAAATTGCACTGTGGTTCAGTATCAATGTTAAACTTTAGCCCCCCTTATAACTGTTTGTGTAACTCAGTTTGAAGACTGGAGGCAGGTGAGGGCATACCACCGTGTATAAGACCTTTTCTAGTAAAGCACTGGGGTGTTGAAACCATCCTTTAGATTGATTATACCAGGTGAGTCAAAAAGAACTTTACAACTTGTGGTATCGAACAACCTCAATTTTACGTTTGTTTCTGTCGGCAGTGTGGAATAAGAAATAGCTTAAGAAAGTGAAGTGTAAATAATGCGATACAGGAAATATTGCAGAATGCCAAAAACTGCCAAGTGAAAATGTAAAAATGAAGCCTTTCGACACCAACCGCTGCTAGTGAGCAGGGAAGGAGCAGAATATGTAAGGAAACACCAATAACCATGGAAAATGCTTTATAAATAAAAGCGAAACACATCTAGTGTAATTCCTTTTAATTATGTTGCAGTCATCTCAAGACGGATAACCTATAACAACAGGACCTCAACTAAGATTCATTCAGTGCACCAGTACCTCATTCCACCTCCAGGACTCACCGCAATGCTCAGTTAAAATGGCTGTGGTCTCTGGTGCAAGGTGTACTTGCTGTGTTTGGGTTTGATGAAAGAAACTCTGCAATTACTGTTTCATTAAAGACAGGGTGTATGATTCTTCCCTATCAAACAATTTAGCTGATCTGAAAAATCAAATATACACTGCCACAAGTTAATGCCTGATTTGCTGCAATGTGTGTAGGAAGAAATTGATTACTGCATCACAAATGGTAGTCACATTGAATCAAAATGACACTTGACACTTTTCTGTGAAACTTATCAGGTTGATTGCTAGAAAGTGACACATCTGTAAGTTATCTCAATGAATTTTTATGTTATTCCAAAGTTGTGAAGTCCTTATGTGCATATACGTTTATGTGGGCACAACTATATCAAGTGCCTGCCAATCATTTTCTTGAATATGCTTTCCAGCATTTCCATGCCACACGGATGTGATGCAAGTTCTCACAAAGTATTACATCCCAATGAAGGTTTATATTTTCCCAAGGGCACGTTATAATTAGCTGAAACTTGATATTTATACCGTTGACAGTTCACTTGACATTTCGTATATATCCTCGATGGTGTTTACCATTCAATCTCGGAGTGTCAGAAACTTGCACTTCGTTTGATAATGTGACTTTATACTACACAGAAGTAGAAGTAGCTTCAGGCATGCCACAGGTAACTGTGTTGGGACCATTGTTGTTAATGTTGAATGTTAAAGATGTGGCAGATAATATTAATAGTAATTTCAGATTTTTGCAGATGGTGCAGTTATCTATAATGAAGTACTACCTGAAAAATGCTTCATGAATATCCAGTCAGATCTTGATAAGATGTCAAAGTGGTGCAAAGACTGACAACCTATTTTAAATGTTCATAAATGTAAAATATTGCATATCACCCCCTCCCTCCAAAACGAGAACAGAAATGTAGTATCCTGCGAAAGACAGGTGGCAAACTTCAGTTACTGGCAGAGTACGGGAAATGAATCAGCTCGCAAAGGAGACTGCTTACAAGTCATTTGTGCATCCGATCTTAGAATACTGTTCAAGCTTGTAGGACGCATATCAGATAAACAAGGGGATATGAAATGTGTACAAAGAATGGTGGCACAAATGGTTTACAGTTGGGATAGTGTCACAGCAATGTTTAAAAACCTGAACTGGCAGACCCTTGAAGTCAATAGATCCCATAAAAGCTTACTGTACAGAGTTTCATGAACCAGTATTAAGTGAAGAATTCAGAGGTATTGTTCAGCACCCTACATATCACTCTTATAGTAATCATGAGGGCAAAATTAAAGCAATTATAGAACAAAGAGATGCATTTAAGCAGTCATTTTTCACACACTTCATGTGTGGTTGGGAAGGGAAGAAATGCTAAAATACGATGCTGTATCTTGATGTATTACTCTGCTAAGACTATGAATTTCTCAATTCAAGTCCTGAAATTAACATAATATGTCTCTTATATCCGTCTTACACCACCCACCGTTGTCTGTCATCACCCTTCATTACTCTGTAATATCTTGAAACCATATGACATTCCCAGACCATCGTCCCTATTCCAAAGTCCCTTCCGACAACTGCAATCCTTCATGCTCTAAGAGTTGTCCTTTGCATACACCCACTACCATTTACTCCATTCTCATACTGGAAAACCTACAGCAACAAAGGCAGAGCAACATGTGAGAAACCATTTACATTGTTTACCAACTTACATGTGTTCACTGTGTGACTTTTTACATAGTAATGACTGCTACCAAACTGGCTGAGTGCTTGAAGATTCACTGAAAAATTGACAGTAATGGGAATGCCCAGTACCCTAGTTTCTGAGCATTCTGTATAGCATGACTCAAGGAACGTAAGTGCTTACTACACCACACAAGTGGTTGGCTCCTTCCTCCCAGCAGTAGTTTCCCTGAAGTTGGTAGCATGCTATCTAACATATTCTCTCGTCCCAGCCACCAATCTAGACATAATTTCTGTTAGCATCTTCTCCCCACTCTCTCACCTCCACCCTGTTTATTTATACTTTTCCCTTTGTAAGATGTCCTTATTCTCTCTCCCCCTCCTTTTTTCTCCACCCTTTCCTCTCTCTATTCTTTTCCTTTTTTTATTTATTTTTGTATTGACCAACTTGGACCACAAAACAACTTCAATTCCTCTTCTTTCCTTGTTGTTGTTTCCTGTTTTTCCTGTACTCTTTCATTTTCTGCCCTGTTGTCTTTTCCTTTCTGCTGCCCCTGTTGTTCACAATTCCTTATTTCTTCTGCATTGAAAGCCTTCCAAATTTAGTATTTTAGGCTTAAAAAGGTTTCTGGTTGTTATTTCTGATTATTTATGTAGTTTGTTTCTAGTTATTTCTTTACTTCTATAATCCATGCTATTGTCAGTTTCTTCTTCCAAAAATACAGGAATATTTGTTTCATTATCCTGTTTTTGTCCATTCAGTAGATGTGTCCAAAATAGATTAATCTTCTTTTAGCCATTACTTGTAATATTTTCTCTATATTTTTGTAGATCTCCTCATTACTTCTCATTTTCCAGTTTGTATTGCACCCATTATTTTTCTAATAATGTCTTTCGAGAACCTCTATTCTGTTCTGTTTATAGTTCATTGTTAGGCATTCACATCCATGTAAACATTCTGGTCGTACCACTGTGGTGCAGTGTTTTAGTTTTGTTTTTCTATATCCACATTTCTTGTAGTAAATATTCATTATCAAACCATATGTTTTCTTCATTTTGTTAACTCTTAGATCTGCTGCAAGTTTATCTAGTCCATTCTGTTGTATAATTTCTCCATGACACTGAAATTTATTTGCTTGCTTTGTTTTACCTATTTGTATTTTTACAAATTTTGGTGCATTTTTATATTTTTCATTAATTTTGTTTTTGCATCTGAATTTTTGAGATTAGTTCTATTTGCTATTTCTTCCAGAAGATTTATTTGAATAACTGTAGGTCAGAATTTCTGAAAGAATTGCTAAGTCATCTGCTAAAGCCAGGCAGTTTACCTTCCTTGAGCTAACAAGATGGTGTGGTGGGTAGCGCAATGGTATTGCATTCAGGAAGATGGCGCTTCAAACCCGCACCCGGCCATCCAGATTTAGATTTTCAACATTTTCCCTAAATCACTCCAGGTGAATGCCGGAATGGTTCCTTTGAAAGGGCATGGCCGGTGGGGAACCATCCTGGACACAATCCGAACCTGTGCTCCATCACTAATGAGATTGATGTCGATGGGACATTGACCCCAATCTTCCTTCCTAGAATTATTGGTTCAATTTTGTGATATTTTAGCTCCAAATCCTTACAATTTTTTTAAGTACACAGTTAGACAGTAAACGTGATAAGCCATCCCTTTTTCTAACACAAGGTTTTGTTTCAAGTGGCTGAGATACTTCTCCTGTAGATTTCACTTAAATATTGCATTTGTTACAGTTTCATGAATTATGTTTGCTAATTTTGCTCCAACACCAAATTCTCTAATGATTTTGTCTATTGTTTCTCTGGCTACTGAATCAAACGCTGTCTTGAAATCAGTAAATGGTACTATTACAGATTTTCTGGTTGACATTCTATGGCAAATTATTGACTCTAAGTAAAAAATCTGTTCTTTGTGGGAACTTCACTTTCAGAAACCATCTTGGTATCCTTCCAGTTGTTTGTCTGAAGTATGTGCAACTGTATCCAGGGGAATTTTTGATAATAGTTTGTATGCTGCTCCTCTGTCATTGTTTATCTCCCTTTTTATGTAACAGGTGGATTAATGCTATTTCCCATTCTTCTGGTATCGTTTCAGTTTTTGGTTCTGACCATTTCAATAATTCTCCTGTAATGAAGTCTTCATCACTTAATTTGTTGTTTCTGAGTGACTTGGTGGCTTCATGAATTTCTTGCTGTGTTGGTGGGTAATCTTCCTCAGATTTTGTAGTAATGCTGGAAATACAGTTTAACTGTTGACACTAGATTGTTTAAGGGCCTGTCAAAAAATTTGATATTACAGTATTTCACAATTTTCTTCGTTATTTAATACTCTTTTGCTGTTCCATCTTTGAAACGAGTACTTGGTGCTTGAAGCCATTTAAGTACATCTTTAAAAGTCTGGTAAAAATTTCTAGTATTATTTTTCATAAAATTTTCTTGTATTTCCAAAATCTGAGATTTTTCAGAGGCACTTTTGATTTTCTGGATTATTCTCGATGTTTTTCTTTTCTTTGTCATCTGAATCATTCTGAATGTTTTTCTCTTTTCAACATATCCATTTTCTCCATTTATGAGGTTTAATTCTTCATCCTCTTGACAAGGAATCTCATCCAAATGGCCAGAAGAATCTACTCGAGTTCCAGAAAAATAATAAGTGGCATTGTGTACAGGAGATCGGTGAGTGACAGCTATGTGCAGAGAATAAATGGCAATATTAAAGAACAGTGCAATAAACTAGGAGTCGTTTTCATTGATCCCAACAAATTCCTAAGTGCAAAGTGCCTTCCCAAAGATGGTCTATATCTGAATAGGTTAGGGTCAAAAATATTTGGTAAGATGTTCATAGATACTTTCCAGGTCATAAAAAATAAGGGAAACTGATAAGTAGTGATGGGGATGAAAAAACTTGTGTAGCATCAAGAAAGACAAAACTAAACCATTATCTGGCAAGAAATGTGCTAAAGCCCATAACTAATAGTCAAAGTAGGTATGTTATCCACTGGAATATATAAAGGTTTAAACACTGATGTTTCTAACAAAAAAAAGCTCCAAAATAAATGAATTGGAAATCATTTTGTCAGAATGTGCAAATATTAGAGTTGTTTGTTTAAATGAGCACTGGGGGGGGGGGGGGGAGACAATTAAAATTCTAAACAAAATAGGGAACTTCAGATTAGCAAGTAGCTTTTTCAGAAGAAACAAGTCACGTGGAGGCTTATGTTTACTTCTACATAGTGATATAAATTATGATGCCAGAAACTGTTTTAATTATTTAAATGAAGAATGTGTGTTTGAGAGCTGTTTTTTAGAAATAGTGGACTCACTAGCAAATGTTATAATAATCTCAATATACAGAATTCCATGGACATCAACAACAGAACTATTCTTATCTAAGCTTCAAATTATGCTAGAAGACCTTTGTAGAGAAAAAAGAAGAAAATTGTAATAGCTGCTGCTTTTAATATTGATTTCACATGTGATAGTAGCCACACTTCAAGATTCACTGACTTAGTAAAGAAATATGCTTCCAAATTGAATTTCTTTGAATCTACCAGAGACAATGGGCACTCAGCAATATGTATTGACAATGTTCTCACTGATTATGTGTATGAAGATGTGTATAAATTTTGTCTAGATCTAGGTATTTCAGATCATTGTGCATTGTTCATTGAGCTGCCACTGACAGACAGGAACATTTCACATATTAGAACCCACATGAGCAGGAACTTGCTAACATTGAGTGAGAAGCTAAAATAGAAAAGATGGCCTTCTGATAATTGTAACTCAAGTGACGAAAACTTTGAGAAATTCCTAAATAGTTTTCTTGGTGTCTTTAATGAAACATTTCCATCTAGATGCTGCAGCAATACAATAACAAATGAAGTAAAGTGGATTACCCAGGGCATCAAAATTTCCAGTGTAAGGAAAAGGCAACTGCACAGAGAACTAAAATGTAATAAAGATATTGATTTCATTAAATATGTGAGACTCTATAAAACTACATTTAAAAGAGTTGTCAGAGCAGCAAACAACTGGCAAATAACAGGCTGATTTTAAATCATAAAAATAATACAAAGGCTGTGTGGTAAGTCATTAAATCTGAGTTAGGTGTTAAAGCCTGTAACCAAGAAATTTCAAAAATTGACGTTGAAGGAAATACAATTTTAAATCCAACTCAAATACCAGAGTAATTTAATGAATTTTGTATAAATGTAGCAAAGTCTGATGTAGATGTAACAGATTATCACAACAAAGTAAATCCCTTTCTCCTAGGTGAAAACTCTGAAAACTTTACAAAATTGTTAAAAGTTTCTGTGGAGGATGTAGAAAATGCTGTTCTAACATAAGGAACAAAAATCTGCAGTTTGGGATGGAATACCCACCAATGTTATTAAAGTGGTACACAATAGAATTGCAAACCCACTAGCTCAAATAATAAATCAGTGTTTTGAGGAGGGCTGTTTCCCAGAGGTACTGAAATATGCTGAAGTCAAACCACTTTTCAAGAAGGGATCAAGAGAGATCATGGGAAATTATCATCCTATCTTCATTCTCCCAGTCCTATCTAAAATATATGAAAAACTTGCTGTTGCACAAATCTAAAACTTCATTGCAAAATATTCTGTTATTCTAAACAGTCAGTTTGGCTTTCAGGAGGGGAAAAACACCATAGATGCAGCAAACAGTTTCATTGAGAAAATAAGTACATCATTAGACAAGAGAAATAAGGTGGCACGAATTTTCTGCGACCTCACAAAGGCGTTTGATTCTGTAAACCATGCGTTCCTTGTTTACAAACTTGAAAAGTATGGCATTAGGGGCAGTGCCCTACAGTTGCTTAAATCCTACTTATCCAATAGAAAGCAAAGAGTTAGCATTTCTTCAAATGGCGCATATTATTTTTCTGACTGGGGGGGAGGGAGGGGGGGGGGGGACTAAACTCTTGGGGTGTTCCACAAGGCTCCATATTAGGCCCAGTCCTATTTCTCTTTTATGTTAATGACTTACCATTAAATATCAGCTCCTCATCAGTTCTGTTCTGTCTTAGTTGAAGATCAGGATTCGGAAAAAAAATCCCAAATCTGTGATCAGTTCCCTCAGTACCTTAGAAACTTGGTTTCAGCTAAATGGGCTGAATCTAAACATATCTAAGACTCACATTCTAGTAACACTGTTCACGTTACGTCGCACTTCACTTAGCGTAGACCGGGACTGTGTCCTAGGAGTGCCCGATGTTGACTGACTGCGCACGGCCTTTCCTGCCGGAGTTGTTGTTGTTGTTCTTGTTGTTACTCCGGCAGAGGTCGCGTCTGAATTCTCGCGTGCCCTCTGGTGGACGGGACTCTACTGGCGGCAACTACCGTCCGTGACGCGCCGTGCCAATGTGCGCCTCCCGCGATCTTTCTGGTGGCTACTACACTCCTCCTTCGGGGGGTGAAGCCACTGTGATCCACTGCGTCGGAAGGTGGAGCGTCGGGCAGGAGCATCCATTGGATGGCCGGAGTCGAGGGGATCTGCCAACCCTCGAGCTGGAACCTTCGAATACGGCTGGAAGTGACCCACACGAAGAGGCCCCCGTTGTCCCACAACCGGAGCCCGGGACAGCACGGGCGACAAGCTGTCGAAGTCTGGATCCTGTTCCACCGCAGGAGGAGCAAGACCCAGTGGCGGGGACGAAGGGAAAGGGACGACCACAGGGGAACTAGCCCCCTGCGAAACCGGGCCGGCTAGGGGGGCCGGCTCTCGCTGGGGCATCTCGAATGACGGCGATGCCGGTGCTGGAGCCACTGGAGGCTGCCAAGGCTGAGAACCATCGCAGTGTGGCAGAGTCACAGCGGGGAGAGGAGGTAACGTCCCCTGTGAAACCAATACAGGTGCCGGCAATGGGGAAGCCGGTGTCCGAGAGGTCGGAGGGTGGGTGCCCGAACGTGGACGGAGCTGATTTTGGTGACGACGTACCACCCGGTCCCCCGCCTGCAAGGTATAGAGCCAGCGGCCACGGCAGTGCAGGACCACCGCCGGTATCCAATGTGGATTGCGACCAAACCCACGGGCCCAGACTGACATACCCAGTGGAAAGCCAGGTACTCCGTTTTGTGAAGACTGGCGAGGACCAGGCTGGAGGAGGTGCAGCAGAGTCCTAGGTTGACGCCCATGGAGGAGCTCTGCGGGGCTGCGGTCTCCCATTGGTGTGGTTCGGTATGCCGTCAAGAAAAACGTCAATGCTTCCTCTGCAGGAAATTCGTGCACATACTTTTTCATGTGCGTCTTAAAGGTGCGCACCATGTGCTCAGCTTCCCCATTCGATTGTGGATGGAAGGGGGAGAGCAAACGTGCCGAATACCGAAGTGCCTACAAAAATCCTGGAAGGTCTGCGAAAGAAACTGTGGTCCATTGTCCGAGACCAGGGTGATTGGCAGACCTTCCACAGAAAAGATTTTTGCTAGTGCCTGGATTGCAACTTCTGAAGTGGTTGAGGAGCAGCGAACCACATATGGGAATCGGGAATAAGCATCAATGACAATGAGCCAAAAGCCATTGAGAAACGGGCCCGCAAAATCGATGTGAACACGTTCCCACGCCTGGGTTGCCGGCGGCCATGAAGAGAACGCTGCCCTGGGAGATGCTTGTTGGCTCGCACACTGGGAACAGGCGGCCACCAAGTGCTCAATTTCTCTGTCAATACCGGGCCAGTACACATGTCTGCGAGCCAAGGTTTTAGTACGGCAAACACCCCAGTGCCCCGCATGTAATAACTTGAGGACCTCCCTTCGTAAACTTGCAGGAACAACCACACGAGGATCTGTATCATCGGTAGCCAGAAGGAGAACTCCTTCCAAGACCGAGAGATGGTCTCGTAGAAGAAAATAATTACGAAGAGGGTCCGAGGCCCGGCCCGGAGGGCGGGACGACCACCCCTGCTGAATGAGGCGAACTACTTGCCGGAGAACCGGGTCAGCCGCCGTTTCCCTGGCGACATGAGAACTAGTGATCGGGATCCATCAACCGCTTGGCGGGACGCCACATCCAAATGAAAACACATAATCTCCTCTCGATCAAATGTAGGGTCCGGGCCCACCGGAAGACGGGAAAGAGTGTCGGCGTTGGCATGCTGGCCTGTAGGGCGAAAACGAATGTCATAATGGTACTTAGAGAGGAACAAGGCCCAGCGCTGTAGTCTGTGGGCCGCCCTAGACGGAATCTGAGAGGCGGGGCCAAATAACGATATTAACGGCTTATGGTCAGTGATTAACTGAAACTTCGTGCCATACAAGAAAGGGTGAAACTTGGTAACAGCGTAGACAATGGCCAAAGCCTCTTTTTCCACCTGGGAGTAATGGGCCTGCGCGGGACTAAGCGTTTTCGACGCAAACGCCAGTGGTTGCTCGGAACCATCTGCATTGCGATGGCCCAGGACCGCCCCCACCCCATACTGCGAAGCATCCGTAGCCAGGACCAACGGCTTATGGGGATCAAAAGTAGCCAAACAAGGGGCTGACGTGAGGAGGCCCTTCAACGAGGTGAATGCTCGCTCGCATGCAGGCGACCAATCAAAAGGAACACCCTTGTGCAGAAGGCAGTACAGGGGGTGGGCTATAGTGGAAGCCCTGGGAATGAACCGGTGGTAATAGGCTATCTTGCCTAAAAAAGCTTGTAACTCCTTCAGCGAAGTGGGCTGAGAAAGATTGACGATACCTTGGACCAAACTTCCTAGTGGCTGGATGCCGTGCCGAGATATGGTGTAGCCCACATACTCAATGGACGGTTGGAAGAAGGTTGACTTATGCAGGTTGCAACGCAAGCCCACAGACCTGAATTTGAGAAAGAGGGTGCGAAGGTTGTGCAAGTGGTCCGTCGTGCTGCAGCCCGTGACAATGATGTCATCCAGGTAATTAATACAATGAGGGATTGTCGACGTGACATGCTCAAGATAACGCTGGAATATCGCCGGGGCACTGGATATCCCAAAAGCTAACCGCTGGTATTGCTAAAGGCCAAACGGGGTGTTAACGACTGCCAGCCGTTTGGAGTCCTCATCAAGTGGTATCTGATGATAAGCCTCTGACAGATCTATTTTCGAAAAATAGTGGCCTCCCGCCACGGCGGAGAACAATTCATCAGCACGAGGCAAAGGATAGGTGTCCACCACCAATTGGGAATTAATGGTGGCCTTAAAATCGCCACAAAGACGTAATTTTCCCGAGGGCTTCTTGACAATAACGAGGGGCGAAGCCCACTCACTGGAAGAAATGGGAAGAACGACCCCTAGGGCTGTCAGCCGGTCGAGCTCTTCCTTTACCTGAGGGCGGAGAGCCAAGGGGATCTGCCTCGCGCGTAGAAAACGCGGGCGAGCAGACGCCTTCAACGTTAAGTGAGCTTCAAAATCTGAAACACGCCCCAGGCCCTCCTCAAAAATATCTGGAAAGTCTGAGATCAAAGATTCGAATGAGTGATAGGGAACGTCTTCGGAGACCAACTGTATGGTGTCAGCGATAGAAAAACCGAAAGCTTGAAAGGCATCCAGGCCAAAAAGGTTAGCGGAGCTCGCATCACTGACAACAATAAAAGTAATAGGCCGAGTGACTGATTTGTAAGTCACGTCGGTAGTGAATTGACCCAGGAGGGGAATGAACTGTTTACCATAACCGCGTAGACGCCGGTAAACTGGCGCCAACGAGGGCGATCCAAGGTCGGAATACGTTTGTGCATTCAACAACGAAACTGCCGCGCCCGTATCTACCTGCAGTTGTAACCGGCGCGACCGAACCGACACCTCGATAAAGAGTTTGCGTGCCGATGCGTCGGGAGCCTGGCCCGATGAAACTTCCTGGATGTCAACGTCCATGTCCTCTGTACTTGCTTCCTTCGATTCCTTTGAGGCTGAGCGGCAAACTTTAGCAATGTGACCGTTTTTATGACATTTGCGACAAACGACCCAACGCTGGGGGCACTTTGACCGATCGTGATGTATATAGCACGACGCACAGGACGGCAACAGGGGCCGGTGGCCAGAATTCTGTTTACGCGCCGCGCGGGAGCAGCCATAACAGCCGGATTGTACCGCTCGCACGTCGTCCACCCCGGACACAGTGGAGGCGGCCGCGCCGCCCTGAACCTCCGCGACGTCGCACCACGCCTCCAGCTGTTGACCTGCTGCGTGAGAGACTTCATACGATTGAGCAATGGACAGGACTTCCTCGAGGGAAGGGTCTTCTAACTGCAGGGCCCGTTGCCGGACCTCCCGATCAGGGGCCGAACGAACAATGACGTCGCGGACCATAACATGGGCATACGACTCCCACAACTGCTCTGTGACAAAATGACACTTGCGACTAAGACCGTGCAGGGTAGCGGCCCACGCCCGGTAAGACTGATGGGGCTGTTTCTTGCATTGATAGAACTCGACCCTAGCCGCCACAACATGCGTGCGGCGGCGATAATATGAAGACAGCAATGAACACAATGCGTCAAACGACAAGGATGAGGGTTCCTGCAACGGCGCTAGCTGCCGCAAAACTTGATACAGCGAGGGAGATATCCACGACAAGAAGAGAGCACGACATACCTCCGCATCGGCAACATGAAACGCCTGGAAATGCTGCCGAAGGCGATGTTCATATGCGTCCCAATCCTCCGCCGTCTCGTCATACGGGGGAAAGGGAGGAGGAAACTGCGCCGGAGCAGACGGCGTGGAGAGCAACGCCGGAAGCACTTGTTTCATGGTGGCCATGAGCTCCGTCTGCTGCGCAACCAAAACCCGCACCAAATCCTCCATGCCGTGGAGAAACTGTGAAACCGGAACAACGACGCAACACGCGAAAGAACGACCCTACTCGTCGCCAATTGTGTAGTAACACTGTTCACGTTACGTCGCACTTCACTTAGCGTAGACCTGGACTGTGTCCTAGGCATGCCCGATGTTGACTGACTGCGCACGGCCTGTCCTGCCGGAGTTGTTGTTGTTGTTCTTGTTACTCTGGCAGAGGTCGCATCCGAATTCTCGCGTGCCCTCTGGTGGACGGGACTCTACTGGCGGCAACTACCGTCCGTGATGCGCCGTGCCAATGTGCGCCTCCCGCGATCTTTCTGGTGGCTACTACACACATGACACACAAACTGCCTATTGGCTTCTGTCTCGGGTTCTTCGGCTGACGTTCATCTAATTGGAAGATCCCGAGACAGAAGCCAATAGGCAGTTTGTCAACAAGTGGCCACGAAAGCCTTAACAATTTTGTATCACATGATGCAGTTCAAAACCAAACAGTCAAAATGTAAGCAGATTAAGACTGTACACAACAACCAAGGTATAGAAGAAGTTGACTCAGTCAAATTTGTAGGTTTAAATGTAGATAAAAATTTGAGCTGGCAGGTACATGTTGAACACCTGGCAAACAAACAGAGCAGCTTTGCATTTGCAATGCAAATATTATCAACTGCAACTGACATGGACACATCCATTATTAGGTATAGTATTGTTTTTTTGGGTAACTCGCCAAACACAGTGTCGATACTAAAAATACAGAAAAAAATAATTCGAAATATATGCACTGCATATCACAAAGAACCATGTCGACCATTATTTAGAAAACTTAAAATATTAACTCTGCCATCTTTATACGTATATGACATTATTCTATTTTTGTACACCAGACATGAATTATTTGAGGGAAACCATTTTGTTCATTTTCCCACCCACCGCCTCAAACTGTATGCCCAGAGACCTCAATACATGGGAATGAAAATTTGTAATAAATTAAAAGGGAACAAGTTGATGCAGATGAATTTAGATTCAATTAGATGCAGATGAATTTAGGTTCACTTAAAAGAAAGCTATATGAGGTACTGACACTGAAGTGTTACTCAGTGGATGAATTCATGTGGGACAAACTGGAAATTTGAGCTGGATACAATGTGTTGCACATTCCAAGAAATATCCTGATAGTGTTATTATTTATTATACTGCTATTATTTATTAATGTAAAAATCATTGTAGCTGTGTTATAAATTTTTGACATGTCTCCTGTATGCAAACCAAATGGATTGCAGATGTATGTCATGAATGAATAAAACACTATTCATAACACAATTCACAAAATTCCTTAAGCTTTTTCTGCTGCTTTAGGAATTTGGACCTGGGGTTAATGCTGTTACTGTCTTTTGGCATCTTAATTTCTTCTGTAATTTTTCTATATTTTCTGTTGTAATATTAGCTGTTATAGAGTTGTATCTGATTACTTTCTTGGTTGTATTTTTTGTTTTAGGTGGGAGAAATTATAATTTAATAATTGAAAGATAATGATTTCAATCAAATTCACCATTTCTGATTAACTCAACATTCATAATTTCCATGATATTCTTTTTAGATATGACTGTGTGTTAGAGTTGAATTCTACTAGGTTTGAACTTGTAGACATCCAAGTTTTGGCTTTTCTTGGTAGATTGTGAAAATGTGTGGACATCAGCTTTAACTGGAACATTTTCAGTCTTTCATCATTTCTGTTTGTTCTTAAGTGTCCTGTTTATTCGCCTACAATATTCTTAAATTTCTTTTCCTTCTAAACTTGCAAACTGAAGTCACCAGAGAGTATTTTAGTGTTTTTTTAGGTTTGTTTGAGATTTCTAAAAGGTTGCAATATTGATCTACTTTCTCCCTTTCATCTACCTTCTGATAGCATCATTCATAGATACATGGTGATTTTTAATGGTATAGCTTTTATTTTTGCACTTTATCATTAATGTGGACATTATTTCTAGTTTTGATGTAAATTCTGTTGTACTGTCTATGATTTTTTTGTTTACGGAAAATGCTGTTTCAAACAGTGACATGTTTTGCATTAGTCTCACTGCTGGTTCCCTTTATAAATTCTGTAATGTTGTGTATCAACTACATTCTCATGTAAGAATCTTGTTTATTTACATTAACTATCAGCTGGGTCAGTTGAACCGAGGGTTTTTTTTCTCTCTTTTCCTTTTGTTTTCTTATTTTTCATTTTTGTCTTCATCTTTGCCTTCCTTTGTTTAGTTATTTCTCCTTTCCAGCTTCCCTCATGGTTCATAATGACACTGTTAATTCCACTTCCCATTTCTTGACCTCTCAGTCTACCTTTACGTCTCACTCTGTCCTTCTGCGATATCTGGGCAGAAGCTGACACAGTGCTTACCGGTGTACTACCTTTGAACTGCTACTCTTCCTGGTGTCATCCCCTTCATCTTCGTCAGATCTCCACTTATTCTCATTACAGGTATGTCCATTTCTGACTGACCTGTCCCTTCTTACCAACCTATCCGTCATTCTTTCCTGATCAAGGAACTAATGGGTATTTACGGTAGTTGACTTTATCAACTGAAACATTGTTCACAAGCTGTTACTTTCATTAGATTTGCTTGTAGGGTTTTGAGGTAATTTTTCTAACATGATGCTCTTGTCATATTTGGACCTTGTTTTAGTGTAAAAGATAATAAGCAAAGGATTAGGTTCTACCTTTGAACATATTTGTAATGGGTGTATATCTGAGAACCAAGCTATAACCCTAAGTTTAATGCCACAGAACATAACTTGAAATTCAGTCTAGAATGTAGAGCACAACTCACCCACTTTCCTTGTCAACTCTTATCTTCTTCTTCTTCTTCTTCTTCTTCTGTCCATACAAATTCTTAATACCCTAGATATTATTCTGAAATATTAGCTTCTGTCATAACATTTTTAACTAATTCAGTTGTTGTTGTTTTAAGAGTGTCTGTCGGCAGTTTCAGAGGCAGTAATATGAAGTTCTTTTTTCAGAAGTTTCCTTCCACATACTTACAAATTACTTTTCTCCAAAGTACTGTACTTTTACTAATACACTGCTCCACAAAACTTAAGGACGAGATAAATGAAGTAACACAACATATTTTACAATTCAGCAGAACTGAATGAAAGTACCGGAGCAAGTTAAGAGAGGTCTCCCAGTCATGCACAAGAAGCTGAACATCACATGATGTGAGGTCAGCGTGACTAAAGCGTTAACTTAGAATGACAAAGTGTGAAGAGTGTAGCCCAGGAGGTAGTATCACTCACAGCATTGTTTCACATGCATGGGGAGAGTTCTGAATCGCAGGCATTGCTGCCCAAAGGAGAGGAGGTTGTTAGTCATGATCAGCTACAGCAGCAGATTACTGCTGCATAGTGCAACGGGTAAGTAGTGACCAACATCAATCAGCAGGTGCAACTGCAACCATGTGCAACAAGACTCAAAGGCACGCAATGTCGCACTCCACAGTGTCACAGCAACTACATGGGAGTGGTGTCTCTGCCCAACGATCAGTACATTGTATTCTGTTGATAGCAGAATATTGGTGGCACTGTTTGTGATGGTGCCAGGAGCATAGGGACTGGACCAGTGAGGAGTGTGGTCGCATGTTCTTCTTGGATGAGAGCAGACTCAGTCTGAGTTATGATTCAGGACATACCCTCATATGGTGAGAAGTAGGAGCACGTAGTGCACTCGTGAACATTGTTGAACTTGATCGTTTTGGTGGTCCATGCATTCTCTTGTGGGGAGGCATGATGTTGCGTGGATGTACAGGCATCTAAATTTTCCACTTCTGGGATTGGAATGACTCCTTATGCTCTCCCTTAAAACCCGCATCCTTTCATCTTTCCCTCTCCTTCCCTCTTTCCTGATGAAGCAACCTTGGGTTGCGAAAGCTTGAAATTTGTGTGTGTGTTTGTGTGTTTTTTATTGTGTCTATCTACCAGCGCTTTCTCGTTTGGTAAGTCACAGCATCTTTGTTTTTATATATATTTTTCCCATGTGGAATGTTTCTTTCTGTTATATTCATATCTTTTTAGATATGTTTTCTTGCTATTTGCAGTCTACATTTTATCTCCTCTCTGCTTCTGCCATTGTCAGTTAACGTGCTGCCCAAACAGCAAAATCTGTTCTGCTACTTTCAGTGCCTTATTTCGCCTCTAATTCCCTCCTTGTTGTCCCCTTTTATTCATCCACACCCCATACCCCATTACGCTTGTTTCACTTTTGATGATGATTATCTTCCAAACTGCTTTCCACGTATTGTCCATTCCATTCAGCTGATCTCCAAGCCCTTTGCAATCTCTTGACAGATTTACAATGATGTAAATAAATCATTTGTTTCTTCTCTATGCGCCTTGATCCGTTTCTGAAATTATCCTATCAATTTCCTAACTTCTCCTTAGTTTGCTGTAATGCTCACTCATTGCAAAGGTTGAATAGCATGACCAAGTGCAACCTTGTCTCATTTCCTCCCTCCCTTTCACATTCATTGACTTGTAACTGCAGTCTGGTTTTTTTACAAGTTTTTCTTTTTGTCTCTGACAACTTGAGTATTCCAACACGTGTATTCCAGTCAAAACTGTAAAGAGCTTTCTATAAATTTACAGTGCTACAAATGTAGGTTTACCTATTTTTATCATCTAAAATAAATCTTAGTGTAGGTATTGCCCTTCGTGTTCCTTTGTTACCCCAGGTCAACATCTACCAGTCCTTCAATTCTTTTGTAAATAATTCATGTTAGTATTTTACAGCGAAGACGTCTTCTAAAGGTTCAATGAAACACCTGACAGTTGCTGCATTTTTTGGTATTGGGATTATTACATTCTTCTACATATACATCTACATATATACTCCGCTAGCCACCAAGCAGTGTGTGGCGGAGGGCACAATTCGCACCAAAGTCATATTCCGCTCTCCCCCCCCCCCCCCCCCTGTTCCACTCGTGGATCTTCTTACATATAAATGTATTCTACTAAACTATATTCAACTTATCTGTTCCTCTTTTCAAATTTTCTTGTCTACGTACCTGATTAAGGGCTCTTAACACTCCAAGTTGTCAGTTTTATTTTTCCTGGTAACATCATCTTCCTGGGCAGTCCCACACAGAGGTATGAATGGTGGAGTTTTTTACCTCTGGAATACTTTCCATTAGAGTATGCAATGAGCGTTTAATGAGCTTTGTGTTCTGGGGAAATACAATGATCGTTGTTTTTCTTACTTTCAGCCTTGCCACTGTATCAACATAGAATGTCTTTGTTGGCTATATTGCAAGGCCAGTCACTGATCTGAATTGTTGGCCCTGCAACTACTGAAAAGCCTGCTGTCCCCTTGCAGGAGCCTTTCTGGAGTGATGGACTGCATATGTAACTGAATACACTGTATGTATATGAAGAACAGAATTTTAGTAACGTACTTGGAATATTGCTTCATACCGTATGTCATCCACCATGGTGTAGAAGTTATAGTTGGTTGCTGGTGACATGCAGGTCACCAGTTTGATTCGTGCCTCCTACAATGATTTATGTTTAGCTTGTTTGATTCATGGAAGGTTCTGGCACTTAACTTGCATATCGACTCCTTTAATTTGCTAGAACATGTCGTGTTTGATTAAGTAAGAGCACACACTGCTGAGACAGGAAGTTCAGCTCTGTCAGTACATTTGTGTGTGCTCATCGAACATACTCTAAATGTGAGGTGTTAGTTCTTGTTCATGACCTTGCTCTTGTGATTGGTACTCAATTCTAGAGTCTATGTGACATAGTTTGGTGGAGAGGTGAGGTATCTCATTGTCATGGCTTAAATAAGGCAACTCATAAACTGTTACCTTATCAGGCAGGAACATGAGTACTAACAGTACATCCTAGTCTGCACTGTCAAGGCACTATTGTATACAAATATGACAGTGAGTCAAATCCTCACTAGATATCCAGCAATGTGTTTGTGTGACAATAAAATGGCTGAAGGAATTTGTCCATGTTGTTAACTGCAGCAGGCAGGATAGAATGATATGTCTTACCAAAGCATACTTTTACTTTGACTTGAAAGCCCAGTAGTTGTTTCAGAACAGTGAGGAAAAATTCCGAGCTGGGAAATTAAGAAAACGTTGGGCAACAGGCAGTAACTGTTCCTCACAGTCATAGGACAACTGAGGAACAGAGCCCAATACAATGAGGGAAGATACAGTTTTATATACCGAGTGTTTTGACACCATGTTAGATAGTGAACCCAGATGTGATGGAATATGACAATGTATGACACCTCATGATTGGCATGACAGAGGATGTGTAACAAGAGTTCCATTTGAATGCAGCATTGTTTATTCAATAAGTTTTTCAGTTGTTGGCACTTACCTCTACAAGGGAAATCAAGATTGAGGAATTGAAGTGGAAAGGTTATGCTTATGCCATGACTGACAGACAACATTCTAGATTCTCAACTTGCTACCTCACCAATTTAATTCCTGTTCAGAAAAATAGACATTTCAAGA
This sequence comes from Schistocerca cancellata, assembly GCF_023864275.1. NCBI lineage: Eukaryota > Metazoa > Arthropoda > Insecta > Orthoptera > Acrididae > Schistocerca > Schistocerca cancellata. The sequence continues at coordinate 384,327,542 of NC_064627.1, read as the reverse complement.
ATGAAGGATAGTGTGCTCGCATGTTTCTATTGTGGAAAATGTATGCAATGCTTGTTATAAAGGAAGAAGAAGCTGTTATATGTCAAATTATGGGGCAGTTGTATGCATGCCATGTGACAGAAGGTGACTATAGCTGACCTGAGGGATAAAGCCCACTGCTGTACTTTGGCAGTGGCGACTCTCCAATATGCTGCATTCATTCACCATCAGCACACAGAGGTTGGGGTGTCATGATGAGTGTCATTGAATACTTGTTATTGCCAGCTGAAGAAGATTATTCCATATTTCAAAGATCGTTGTGCTGAAGATTGAAGCTGGGAAGTACGTCGGTTTTACTGCAACCTGTGTTGTAACAATAATTGTCAATAACAGAACACAGTCCTTCGAATTAACTGTTTTACAAGAATGCAGCTATGATGTTATCCGTGGATGAGACCTCTTGCAGGCAACACAAGCAGTCATAGACTGCTTAAGATTGATAATGCTAGTGCTACAAGTTTGTGTAACAATGATTATTTTGGGTGTTTTTCAACCATGGAGGACATCTTATGTTACTGGTATCACATTGATAAGTTATAGTCAGTAGTGTGGATTCTCAGTTTAATTGTGGAACTGTAGTCAAATGCAAAAAGGTAGTCAGTCTTGCAAAAGAAATCTGTATGCCAGTGACAGTCATCACTATCACAACTGAAGAAAGGGAGCTGTCGGTCACTAGATGGTATGGACAGCTGCAACTTATTCCTAAAGGGTATGTGCATAGTCACAGCTGAACCATTCTAGGAAGGTCAGCTCAGTGCAGTTGATGGAGAACCATGCGACACTGCCATTACCAACCAAACACTGGAGTACTCTACTACCCAGTTGTCAATAGGTTGACTGAGTAACAGTGTTGGAGAGTGTTAGCTATTCTTTGTCAGTTATTCAGTGCATTCAAGTCTGGAGTCTTGATAAAGCAGACCAGGCAATCCAATGTGAAACACCATGTCGACAATGGGGATCATCCCCCCTCAATTCAGTACTCGTATCCCCCCTGCGGGTCCGGGGATTAGAATAGGCCCGAGGTATTCCTGCCTGTCGTAAGAGGCGACTAAAAGGAGTCCATCCCCCTCACGGGGGTAGTTAGCGCCTGTGTCCGGAGACAGACGGTTTCACGACCTATAATTGTGGTCTTTTTGGTTTTTCACTTCTCGTTTCTTCCTTCCTTTTGTTGGTTCCTTTCTTTGCTCTTCTCCACTCACTGTCTTCCTTACTCTTTCCCTTGACTTCTCCTTGCCTTCTCATTGCCTTCTGTCTCCTTGCCTTCTCATTGCCTTCTTCTCCTTGCCTTCTCATTGCCTTCTTCTCATTGCCTTCTTCTCCTTGCCTTCTTCTCCTTGCCTTCTCTGGTCTCCGCCTCGGCGTTTGAGACAGTCTGTCCTCTTTCTCCCTCTCTCTCTTCTTTTTCCTCTTCTTCCTTCCTCCCTGTGCGTGCCTGAAGGCCGACCCACGCGTTCGCACGCGTAGCCGGTGACGGGGTAACACGTAAGTCCCCGCCCTGGGTAGACATGTAAGGCACGCGCGTACCCCCTGGTAAAGGCCAGGCCCGGGGAGGGGTGATTGCCTGAGCTGATACCTTCTGACCATGCCGATTGGTCCCTCCGTCTGTTTCTCGGGAGGTGTGACCTGAGGTGTAAACATTCACCTAAGGCGGGAGTGCCCTGTGAGAGGGTCCCCACAAGGAAGGAGCGCGCCATCGGAGACGCTGGCAATCATGGGGGATTCCTCCACAATGGATTCTACTCCATCTCTTTCGACTTCTGCCCAAAAACGTAAACGTGACCAGCCACCAGTGACAAAAGTACTACCGCCTGCCCCACAGTTCCTCGTCGTTTCTCGATCTGAGGACGGAAAGGATTTTTCCTCTGTCAACCCTTTCGTTATCCAGAAGGGCGTAGATGCCATAGCCGGATCTGTCAAATCTTGTACCAGGTTGCGTAACGGTACCTTATTACTAGAAACTGAGAGTGCCTTTCAGGCACAAAAACTGCTTTGGGCCACACTCCTGTACACGTTCCCTGTCCGGGTGGAGGCCCACCGAACTTTGAATTCGTCTCGTGGTGTAGTCTATACTAGCTCCCTCGACGGATTGACTGACGAGGAGATTCAATCTTTCCTCGCTGAGCAGGGTGTGACGGCTGTCCATAGGGTCATGAAAAAGGTCAACAATGACCTTCTACCGACCCGGACTCTTTTCTTGACCTTCGATAGTGTTAAGCTGCCATCGCGCATCAAGGCGGGCTACGAGGTTATTTCTGTTCGCCCTTATGTCCCGACACCTACGCGCTGCTACCAGTGTCAGCGTTTCAATCACACTCGACAGTCTTGTTCCAATGCGGCTAAATGTGTCACTTGTGGCAGGGATGCCCATGAGGGTGACTGTCCACCTCCGTCTCCTCGTTGTGTTAACTGTCAGGGTTACCATGCCGCATCCTCCCGCGACTGTCCTGTCTATAAGGAAGAACGCTGTATCCAAGAAATTCGGGTCAAAGAGATAGTGTCCACCTCGGCTGCTCGCAAGCTATTGGCTAGTAGGAAGCCCGCGCTGCTCCCAGCGGAGAAATACAGTACTGTCCTCGCCTCTCCTCGGACTACCAGGGAGGTAGCAACCCAGACATGCGATTTGACCTTCAGCACCACGGTCGTCCGTTCGGCCAGTGCTAAGATCGCGCGGTCGACGTCTCCTCTTCCTCCCATCACCCCACAGACACCAGCCCCTTCATCAGCTTCTGCTAAGACGAAGACCCTGAAGTCAGATGCACGGGCCTTCAAGAAGGAACCACCCCGTGCAGACTTCCTACGTACCTCGACCTCCCAGCCTTCGACCGGTACTTCCACCAAACGTCCTTCCAAAAAGGCTCATAGGAAGCACAGTTCTCCTTCTCCGCCACGGCGCATTTCTTCTCCTGCGCCACCCAGCGGTTGCCGCCCCAGGCCGTCATCCGTTTCGCCTGGCCGCGCCGCTGGTAGCCGTACGTCTGGCCGTTCACCGGCGGAGGAAGCTCCCCCTCCCGGCCATCCTCCCGAGATGGCCGATGAACCTATAGACCAAATGGACGATGACTGTCCGCCTACTGATAGCGGCGGCAGTGCTCGCTCGAAACCAGGCCCTCAGCGGCCTTCAAGGTGACCCTTCTTTCATCTTCCTTTTCTTACGATGGCACTTATTCACTGGAATATTCGCAGCATTTGCTCCAACTGAGAGGACTTGAAGTTGCTGCTCCGCTTGCACCGTCCGCTCGTCGTAGCCCTCCAGGAAACGAAGCTACGCCCATGCGATCAAATTGCCTTGGCACACTACACCTCTGTGCGTTTTGACCTGCCCCCAGTGGTAGGTATCCCAGCTCATGGAGGGGTTATGTTGCTGGTCCGGGATGATATTTACTACGATCCCATCACGTTGCACACCAGCCTGCAGGCAGTTGCCATCCGCATTACTCTCCCCACTTTTACGTTTTCCTTTTGTACCGTTTACACTCCATCGTCATCTGCCGTTACCAGGGCAGACATGATGCAACTTATTGCTCAGCTACCTGCACCATTTTTGTTAACTGGAGACTTCAATGCCCACCATCCCCTTTGGGGCTCTCCAGCATCCTGCCCGAGGGGCTCCTTGTTAGCAGACCTTTTCAACCAGCTCAATCTTGTCTGCCTCAATACTGGAGCCCCTACTTTTCTTTCGGACACATCTCACACCTATTCCCATTTAGACCTCTCTATATGTACTCCCCAACTTGCACGCCGGTTTGAGTGGTATGCACTTTCTGATACATATTCGAGCGACCGCTTCCTGTGTGTTATCCATCTCCTGCAGCATACCCCCTCTCCGTGCTGCTCTAGTTGGAACATCTCCAAGGCAGACTGGGGGCTCTTCTCTTCCAGGGCGACCTTTCAGGATCAAACCTTCACAAGCTGCGATCGTCAGGTCGCACACCTTACGGAAGTCATTCTCGCTGCTGCTGAATATTCCATCCCTCACCCTACTTCTTCTCCACGTCGCGTACCGGTCCCCTGGTGGAACGCAGCATGTAGAGACGCTTTACGTGCTCGTCGACGTGCTTTACGCACATTTAAACGCCACCCTACAGTGGCGAATTGTATCAATTATAAACGATTATGTGCTCAGTGTCGTCGTATTATCAAAGAAAGCAAGAAAGCCAGCTGGGCTGCTTTCACAAGCACCTTCAACAGTTTTACTCCTTCTTCTGTTGTCTGGGGTAGCCTGCGCCAGCTATCTGGCACTAAGGTCCACTCACCAGTTTCTGGCTTGAAGGTCGCGAATGAAGTCCTTGTGGCCCCTGAGGCTGTCTCCAATGCCTTCGGCCGCTTTTTCGCAGAGGTTTCGAGCTCCGCTCATTACCACCCTGCCTTCCTCCCCCGCAAACAGGCAGAGGAGGCTAGGCCACCTAACTTCCGCTCCTCGAATTGTGAAAGTTATAATGCCCAATTCACCATGCGGGAACTCGAAAATGCACTTGGCCGATCACGGTCCTCCGCTCCAGGGCCTGATTCTATTCATATTCAGATGCTGAAGAACCTTTCTCCTGCGGGTAAAGGTTTTCTTCTTCGTACATACAATCGCATCTGGATTGAGGGACATGTTCCCGCCTGCTGGCGCAAGTCTATTGTTGTCCCGATTCCTAAGCCGGGGAAGGACAAGCACTTGCCTTCCAGTTATCAACCTATCTCGCTTACCAGCTGTGTCTGTAAAGTGATGGAGCGAATGGTTAACTCTCGATTGGTTTGGCTGCTCGAGTCTCGACGCCTACTTACCAATGTACAATGTGGATTTCGTAGGCGCCGCTCTGCTGTTGACCATTTGGTTACCTTATTGACCTTCATTATGAATAACTTCTTGCGGAACCGCCCGACCGCGGCTGTGTTCTTTGATTTGGAGAAGGCTTACGACACCTGTTGGAGGGCGGGCATTCTCCGCACCATGCATACATGGGGCCTTTGCGGTCGCCTCCCTCTCTTTATTCGTTCCTTTTTAATGGATCGACAGTTCAGGGTACGTGTGGGTTCTGTCCTGTCAGACACCTTTCGCCAGGAGAATGGGGTGCCACAGGGCTCAGTTTTGAGCGTCGCTCTCTTCGCCATCGCGATCAATCCAATAATGGATTGCCTCCCAGCTGATGTATCAGGCTCCCTTTTCATGGACGATTTTACCATCTATTGCAGCGCGCAGTGTACACGTGTCCTGGAGCGCTGTCTTCAGCGTTCTCTTGACCGTCTTTACTCTTGGAGTGTCGAAAATGGCTTCCGTTTTTCTGCCGAGAAGACGGTCTGTATTAACTTCTGGCGCTACACAGAGTTTCTCCCACCGTCCTTACGACTCGGTCCCGTTGCTCTCCCAATCGTGGAGACAACCAAATTTTTAGGCCTTACATTTGACAGGAAACTTAGCTGGTCTCCACATGTGTCATATTTGGCCGCCCGTTGTACCCGTTCCTTAAATGTCCTCCGTGTTCTCAGTGGTATGTCGTGGGGAGCGGATCGAACTGTCCTACTTCGTCTATATCGGTCGATCGTCCGCTCCAAGCTGGATTATGGGAGCTTTGTATACTCCTCTGCACGGCCATCCATCTTATGCCGCCTCAACTCCATACAACATCAGGGTTTACGACTTGCGATCGGAGCATTTTATACTAGTCCCGTAGAGAGTCTTCATGCTGACGCTGGCGAATTGCCACTCACCTACCGGCGCGATATACTGCTTTGTCGGTATGCCTGTCGCCTACTGTCAATGCCCGACCATCCGTCTTATCGTTCCTTTTTTGACGACTCTCTCGACCGTCAATACGGGTTGTATGTCTCTGCCCTGCTATCCCCTGGAGTTCGCTTTCGTCGCCTCCTTCAACACCTTAATTTTTCGCTCCCTGCAACCTTTCGAGTGGGCGAGAGCCACACGCCACCTTGGCTCCAGGCTCAGGTCCGCGTTCACCTTGACCTCAGCTCGCTCCCAAAAGAGGTTACCCCCGGTTCGGTCTACCACTCCCGTTTTTTGGAACTTCGTTCGAAGTTCATCAACATGACTTTCATTTATACAGATGGCTCTAAGACCAATGACGGGGTCGGGTGTTCCTTTATTGTCGGGGCACAAAGTTTCAAATACCGGCTCCATGGCCATTGTTCGGTCTTCACAGCTGAGCACTTTGCCCTCTACCAGGCTGTTCTTTACATCTGCCGCCACCGACATTCTGCTTATGTCATCTGCTCCGACTCCCTGAGCGCCATCCAGAGCCTCAGTGATCCGTACCCGGTTCACCCTTTCGTACACCGGATCCAACGCTCTCTTCAGCAGCTGGTGGACGTCGGTTCTCCGGTTAGCTTTATGTGGGTTCCTGGCCATGTCGGTATCCCTGGGAACGAAGCTGCAGATGCCGCGGCCAAGGCTGCGGTCCTCCAGCCTCGGACAGCTTCTTGTTGTGTCCCTTCGTCCGATTTTAGCAGGGTCATTTGTCGGCGCATTTTATCACTGTGGCATGCCGATTGGGCTGCACTTATAGACAACAAGCTTCGGGCCTTAAAACCTCTTCCTGTGGCTTGGACGTCCTCCTCACGCCCTTCTCAGCGGGAGGAGGTAGTTTTGGCCCGGTTAAGAATTGGACACTGCCGGTTCAGCCATCGCCATCTGCTGACGGCTGCGCCGGCGCCGTTCTGCACATGTGGGCACTTGCTGACGGTTCGACACATTTTAATGTCCTGTCCTGATTTTAACACACTGCATCTAGATCTTAACCTGCCAAGTACTTTCGATGCCATTTTAGCGGATGACCCACGAGCAGTTGCTCGTGTTCTTCGTTTTATCAATTTGACAAACCTCTCTAAGGACATTTGATGCTGTTTTTTAATCCTATGCCTGTCAGTCTCTTTTATCGTGTTTTCCCTTTTAGTTGTTGTTGTCAACTTGTGCATCGCGGTGCATTCTTAGAGTAGTCAGGGCGCTAATGACCATTGAAGTTGTGCGCCCTAAAAAAAAAAAAAAATCAGCACTCGTATTCAATGTCTCCTGCTGATCAACTTATTTCCTTCGCATCCCGTCCGATAAGTGTCCCCTGACCTGGGGTTCTGGGTGACATTCCCGAACTTACTCCATTGTCCTAAATCTCTCCAATCCTTTCCCTTCAGCTCTCTGCCTTCCCCTTCAACCTTTCTGCTGTAGGAAGGAGCCATTAGCTCTGAAAGTTTGCATACATAAAACTTTTTTTTATGTGTGTGTCCTCTTGCCACTGCTTGGTGAGTAGATTTTTTTTATCTATCCGATTGTATTATATTGTCAAATATGGATTATTTTTGTTGTAAAGTTATCTGGACACATGTAACATGTCTAGGTGAACTCAAGTTAATTATTGGCCATCCCATTCCACCGTGACAGTTTTAGAATCATTCAAAGGAAGCCCATGATCAGTAGTGCAGAAATACCCAGATCATGCAATATTAGTTGGAGGTATGTTAACCTACCAGATATAGGCTGTGACGTCTGTGGATTCATTGAACGTGGTATGGACAGGTAACCTTGTGAAGAACTTTTGAACACATTTTCCAGAAACTATCTTGAGCAGCTAGTCCAGCAGTCCACATGCAATGGAAATATTTTACACCTTCTAGCTTTAAACAGGTCTGATCTTATCAGTGGTGTAAACATGGAGATCATCATGTCTTCATAGTGACAGTGGTTACTAAAGTTAATAAATCCACCAAGCAGATAATTGAATGTTAGCATCCCACTTAGTTCCAGTATGATGAATGTAGAGGAATTATGGGCAAAGCTTAATCACATTGTAAGTTGCCCCTGAAGAAAGATGTGCCAAGGAAGTGGATTAAGGATGGAAAAGACCCACCATCGCTTAATAACAAAATACAGAAATTCCTGAGGAAGCACATACTGCTGCACTCTCGGTTCCAAACAGAATTCGCAAATTATGATAGCCAAAAATTCATAAAAAGATTGGTGCCTGAAGCATACGACTACTACCACCATAATACCTTAGCAAAAGATTTTGCCGAGAACGCAAGAAATTCTGTTTCTGCAAAACATTTGCTAAGTGAGTTGTAAGCTTTTACTCGTTGACTAGTCGAGAGTGGCAGTAGAAGATAGCAAAATGATAGCCAAAGTTTTAAATCTTGCATTTAAGAAATAATTCACCCAGAATTTTGCTAAGTTTGATGGAATCAGAAGCAGATATTTTTGACCAGGTTTCTATAGATCTATCAGGCATTATGTAAGACACTGTAGAGAGTATGAACAATGGAAGTATATGCCTCAGTTACTGTGAGGACATCTGCTACCAATTCCTCCTTTAATACTCCATTTCACTGTATTGGAATTTTGCTTATGGGGAGATTTCTCAAGTTGACAAATGGAAATAAAAGGATAGTAATGTACAGTGATGACCTCACCTGCTACGCAGGTAACAAAGCTGTACTGACTGCTGGAGCTCTGGAAATTGACAGTATTTTTTTGTTGAAGACATAATTATCAATCTTGGAGTAGCATGTGTAATGATCTTTGATCATGGAGAAGTGTTTTAATTGAGGCTAGTGTTAGAAGTCATTCTGCAATGCAACATCTTTCACAGGATGATAACTGGAACCTGCAGATGAGTGGCATCACAGAATGTTTTAATAAGACGTTTTCAGACATTTCCTTGGTGTGTGTTCATCTTGAACTAGGAGACTGGAATGCAGTACTGCCTGTAGTGACATTAGCATACAACATACAAAGCAAGACATTACAGCTTCCATGCTGTTTTTCCTGAGCTAGTAAAAATTAAGTACAATTACCAGAAGTAGAGATCAGTGTGCATACACTGGATGAGACTCCATGTGTGAAATTCCCTGGCATGGATAACAAACTGAGGTGACACCAGCACAAAGATAAGTTAACTCTAAAGCTCAGGTCTGCTTGCTTTGCAATCTGAAAAATCACACATTGTGTTGACCCCCACATGTGACTGCTAACAAATTTAATGTGCATAGTCAGTACTGTCCTATTGCTTACATTTCCAGGGCGTACATCAGGCAGGAAATCAAAAAATGCTCAGATATTCAAAAACAAAATTAATGAATACCTCATTAGCCCCTTTCCTACAATTTGTCAAAATATTTGAACTTGGGGATGTAAGTTCTACAAAATTCCAATGTTCACTTAAACAGATCTTAAAAGCTGGTAGTGGTCTGTATGAAGATAGGTAAATGCTTAGTTTGACGTGTTAGAAGCAGCAGCTGAGCAGTAGAATAGAAGAAGCAGTGGCTCATTTTGGAAGATCTGGTCTACTAATATTCATAAACACATATAAAGTAATTTAAAAGTAATCCCATAATTATCAGTATGTAGAGATTAACACAAGTCGTAATTTGTTCTCATGTACTTTGCAGAAGTAACCTGCAGTGGCTGTTTCTATCTAACAATATATAAGTTAATAGTTCAGCATCCCTGAATGAAGGTTGTCCTCAAGATGGGCTTTATGGAACATGATGTGTGAATGAATGGAAATGAATTAATCAGTTATAATAGCTTCTTCTGTTTTGCTTCATCTGTTTCATGTGGGTATTATAGCAGAAAAGACATATTAGGATCATACTATTATAGGCAATGGTGAGATGCATCAGAATGCTTTTGGAAATTGATTACAGTGGATGAAGTAAAAGTAAATGTGAATTCCTTAAAGTATGAAACAGAGTATTAAATGCAATTTTAGTGTGTGAACCAGTACTCACATTTCACACTTGCCACTAGCCCCCCCCCCCCCCCCCCCCAAAAAAAAGTGCATTAATTGCTTTCTGTCATGTAAACCATTCAGAATAGGGCATATATCCATATGAGATTTTTGGTTCAAAAGATAGTTTCTCTCTCACCCCTGAATATTGACTGTTCCTCCTGGAACATCTTGTATTTTCTGTATGTCCTGGCTAGCTATTCTCTCATGTATAACCATAAACATACTGGATTTCATTTTCATTAAAGAGTTACTGATCATTTTTTTATACGTATCATATCAATGCAAATGAAATAACATGAATAATTTTTATTTCGATCTCAGGTACTAAATGTTTAACTTCATAGTTTTAATGCACCAGATTGTGAATTCATATTAATTGTGTTTTCATTTCTCCGTGTAATGATAATGAACGGCTTTCAGTGCCTTACAGGTACTCCACTTGTTTCTGCTGCTTACGATTGTGACAGTTTAATGATCCCAACAGTGGTTTATCTTATGGTGACTGCAGCTCTAATTTTCAATTTAATACAAGTTTTTATATGAGAATGCAGGCTTTTTCGTGGGTTTCATTTGTAATGGGATGAAATTTCCATGCTCAGTAGCTGAGCCAAATTAGCAACTTTCCAAATTATATCTCCAAAGTCATTTACTTCACATGAGGAGTACTGAAAGAAATGATACATATTAATTGCTAATATGTGTTGTTTTATAGTTTTGCCCAAGATTCTTTCAAGCATACACAGCAGTTTGCAGTCTGTTGTGACATCTCAGAGCCATTTTCTTGGCAAGTAGCAAATGATGGACGCTGACCACTAATCATATTGTAGAAGAGTCCCTAAAGAGTACCTAGAATTAATAAACAAAACTTACCCCTAATAAAAAAGCTAATGGCTCTGGTATCCACATTTGTGATATTTAATGCATTGGAAAAATTGCCTGGAATTCTTGTTGTGCCTCTCTGCTACAATTTGTCTAATAAACCGGTTTGATATAATATTTTCTCTGTTCTCAAGATTTGCTTTGTCTCCCTTCTGATGTTGAGAGAATGTTACCTCTTCTGCTCATTCTCTGTCAGCCAGTCACTCCTCCCTCATCTTCCTTCTCTTTTCTCAAGCCTTGTGGCATGTCTGATTGAACCATCCTCTCTTCTTCATTCTCTTCTTTCATGTAAATATATCCTCGGCTATACTTAGTACCGTGACCTTAACGTCGTCCCACTTTTCTTCTATGTTCTCTCTTGGTTCTAGGTTTTTGAGGGCCCCCAAAACAGTTTTTGATTTCTGTACCCTATTGTTCTTTAAATGCACATTCTCACAGTTTCCTGACATTCAGAGCAGGTTCTGCTGTCTCCCTCATCTTCCTATACATGTAGATGAACATCAGTTTAAGTCTACACACAATCAGAAAGTGGTGTGATACACAGTTGGCTTCTGGATACGACCTGATGTCTCTGTCTCTGTGGCTATAGTGCTTGTCCATTAAAGTGTGATCAATCTGGTTGGTAGTTCTTGCATCCGGTGAGCACCACGTTCCCTTATGTATTCTCTTATGTTTGAAGTCAGTCAGTCTTACTCTCAGGTTCTTTGAGATAGTCAAGGTTCTTTGAGATAGTCAAGTTGTTCACCCTCTGACCATTCTCATTGGTAATGTCGTGCAAACTGTGCCTTCCTATAGTTGGTGTATAAAATTCTTTTTTTCCTGCTTTTCTATTAAAATCTCTCACAATCTCTTGATATTTCTAGTTGGTGTGCTCTCAGTTGTTTGTTCTAGTTGTTCATAGAACTCTTTCTTTTCCTCAACTGTGTTATCCTCTGTTGGGGCATGGAGATTGATAAGTGTGATGTCTGTTACTTGGTTTCTGAGTACTGTGTAGGATATTCTTTTGTGAACAGCTTTGAATTCTGTAACTGAATTTGATACTTTGTCATGTGTCACAACACCAGTGATGAATTCATGTTTATCCACACACCCACCATAAAATAGTACATATCCATCTTCTTCATGATTACCCTCACCCAGCCATCTTGTCTCTTGTACTGCCACTGCAGATTTGCCTGCATGTATTTTCAAAAGACCACACGTGCAGCACTGTTAGACCATCTGTAGAGGGCCCCTCGTGTGTGTGTGTGTGTGTGTGTGTGTGTGTGTGTGTGTGTGTGTGTGTGTGTGACAGAGAGAGAGAGAGAGAGAGAGAGAGAGAGAGAGAGAGGGAGGGAGAGAGAGAGCTCTATTTATGACTAGCTGAACTACGCTAGCCTCGTTCTATACGTGTATTCTATACATGTATTGCTACAGCTCTTTGTGTACGTAATTGGTTCCTGCTGAATGTTACTTAAATACTGTGTTCAAGTTGTAAATGCTTCCACAGAACAAAGTTGTGTTCAATCCAGTGGTTGTGTTGTACTTATATCTAATTACAATGTGATTGGTGACTAGTGTGATCCTGTTCAAAATACTACTGTAAGTGCACCCATGTTATTGCACCCCGGATTGAGTTTTACCACTGTAGGAAACAAGAACATCAATCCTATCAATTATGGGCAGCTGAACTCCGTGAGTTATGTCATTGTCATTTTGTATCCGATGTGCATAAAGAGTATACTGATCAGATGGTGAGAGATGCTATCACTCATTTAGCTCTGGATCATAAGATGCGAGGGTATGCTCTCCAGTGTGAAAATCCATCCCTCTCTTAGGTTCTAGCTATTGCACAGTCGTTTGAGGTGTCGTGAGCTGTAGTTAAGTAAATTGAGTCATGCAATCCAATCCTCTCGCCCACACCAAACTTCAGATAGTTCACTGGGGAAAGACGTGGTTTTGGTGGTCCGAACATGATCACAGTGTCAAGACGCCCAGCTTTGATCCCAGCAGGAGCCGCAACAACTAAGTAAACATGCCAGTAAACAGCAAAGTACATGTTCCATGCTCCCATCCTGCTCTTATTGTTTCATTTACCATGAGTGCCCAGATCGCCCAAAATGCTTTGCTACCTGTCATAATTGCAACAGTTGTTTGTAATGCAGAAATTCAGCACAACAGTCTTGATGTGGGTATGGATGTAAACATTGCATCAGCTCTTCATTGATGATGTGTTTTTTCGTAAAGTTCTGCACACGCAGATGGATACAGGAGCTGTGGCAACCTCAGTAAACTCACAACTTATAAGGACTTAGACTCCTCTCTGCTTCTCCCTGTGTCCCAAAAGATAGTAAATTACAATAAACAAGGTATTCCTATCCTCAGCCAATTCTCACCCCAGTGATCTACAAGTCAGTAGTCCAGTCACATTTCTTGTTGCAGATACTGCATCTATGGAGAATCATTTTGGGTTAGATACTTTTAAGTTGTTTGGTTTTACCATTTCAGATGAAGTAAATTTATTGCCTGAATAAGTGCTGTGTACACAGTAAGATGCATTATGTTCTGAGTTTTTCTCTTTATTCTCTTCTGGCTTGGGGTGTGCCAACAGTTTCCATGTGTGCATTACCATGAAACCTTCTGCTCAGCCTCGTTTTTTTCCAGGCTCGTCCATTTGCAGTGGTACTCGGGAACAAGTCAAAGATAATTTAGATCACCTCAGGGAATCTGGCATTGTTCAACGTATTGCATTAAGTGGATGGTCTGCCCCCTTAGTTATAATAAAGAAACAATTAGACCAGTTATGCCATTGCGGCGATTTTAAGTATTCTGTGAACACACAGTCTTAGTGGATACATATCTGATACTGTGCTCAGACGAACTCTTTGCAAAGTTGTCAGGTGATCAGTGTTTCTCACAAAT